>NW_008346414.1:2024075-2037870 GCF_000622305.1 Nannospalax galili
GCATGGATTTGATCAAAACACCTTATATGCATGTATGAAATTCTCAAATTATTTATTTTAAAAAATTTAGAAAAAAAGAGTGGTCCCCCCAAAACATTCACACTCCAATCCCTGGAATCTGGAAATGTTACTTTATTTGGAGAAAGTGTATTTGCAGATGCCGTTAAGGAACTTGAGACAAGGACATTATTCTGGTTTATCCTGTGAAGCACAAATGCATCATGAGAGCTTCTAGAAGAAAGAAAAACAGAAAGGGAAAAGAAATTGTGCAAGCAGACATCAGCTGATGCAGCCACTAGCCAAGGAATGCCCACAGCTGCCTAAGCTGTGAAAAACAAGGAATGGATTCTTCCCCGGGCTTCTGAGTATAGCATGCCCTGATGACATCTTGATTTGGGGCCAGAGACAGTGATTTCCAACAGCTGGGCTCCAAAGCTTTGAGAGAATTGAGTCTGGTGTTGGCACTCTGTTACAGCAGCCATGGAAAACCAAAGCAACTTTGGTTTTTACCAACTTTGACTTTGACCTCAAACACATGATAGAAGCACTAGTCACTTCCTAATCACACCTCTGGTCCACCTCATGTCAAATTATTGTCCAGTTATCATCGCTTTTAATCCTCCTGCTCTGTTCTGGGAGAAGGGCCTGAGTAATAGCTTTGGGACTAAAGAAGAACTCAAACTCCTGAACCTCCACTTCCCCGTCCGTACAAGAGCCATGGGTCTCCTCGCCTTCAGTAACGGCCTCTCACATTTATAATGTGATTACTGTTTTGCAAAATATGCTCACTTCCATCGCTCTATTTGAACTCTTCACTGTAAGGTAAACGTAAATGTATTTTATTTTGCAACAAAGCTTAGAGAACTGAACTGAAGTTGGAACTTTTAGGAATTAATGCGATAATCAGTAATACATTATCTGGTCTCCTAAAAGGCCATGAATCCAAACCTTGATTACCTTACCTCTGGTTTACATGCCCTCATGTTTTACATGCCAGAAGTACAGGGACAGAGGAGTTAACAGACCAGTCTGCCAGTCAACAGCTCACACCAGTCTTTTTTACATTAACTCATGTCCTCCCTTCAGCCCAATGAGGTAGCTGCCACTCATGACCCTCATTTTATGAACGAGGGAACTGAGGCATGAGGAAATTTACTGATTTTCCTCAAGGTTTAACTATTAGTAAATAGAGGAACCAGGGTGTGACCCCATATCCAAAGAGAGCTAGTTCAGCACTGCCAAAAACTTTTTTCTCAGATCTTAGAGTTTGCAAAAGTCTATCAAAATCCAGTGGTGATGAAACTGGGAAGTTGGTTCAACTGGTAAAGTGCTTATCACACAAATATCAGGATTTGAGTTCAGCTCCCCAACACCCATGTCAAGGCTAAGTGCCATAAGTAGTGTGTGCCCATCAACACAGCACTGGAGGGCAAAGATAGGAGGATTGCTGGGCTTGCTGGCCAGCTATTTTAGCTGACTTGGCAAGCTCTAGGTTCAGTTAGAGATTCTGTCTCAAAAAATAAGAAACACACACACACATACACACACACACACAAAATGATGTTCTAAGCACTTGTAGCAACCAAGAACCTGAGGCAAAATGTAAAAAATTATCCCGTTATAATGAAGTGATAGTGCTTTGAAATTACTGTTGGAAACTCTTTCTACCAGATGTCCATCCATAATGTGGTCATCATTAATCACACATGTTTGCTGTGTGTGTGTGTGTGTGTGTGTGTGTGTGTGTGTGTTTGTATGTGTATGTTGTGGGTCCCGTGGACAGTGGGATGAGTGACAGACCCTCCAGGTGGCTCTCCAGAAACCTGACTTTGGGCCTCTTCTGGCACCCCTTCTTCATCGAAGAGAATTTGAGTTTGGAATTTGACTAAATTAGCAACATTCCTGCTCATTATTCATCTCTCTTCTGACTGTAATAAATAGCCCTAGGAAATCCTTATTTCTGGATTGAGAGAAAAATAAAACATTCCTACCCACATTTCACATGGCCAGAAGGGTATTTATCATGAGGTAGCTGTACCCAGCCCCGTAGTTCATGTCCTCAGTCTCCAGAGTGTCAGGATGTGCTCACTGCCACCATCCAGAGCTATGCCAGTTACCTTACCCAGAATAAGTAAACCACCATGTGAGAACTAGCAGTTCGACCACCTGTCAGATCTTCCCACTTACACATCAAGAGTAGGCTAACAGTAAAAGGTGGTTTGGGGAAGTCTCCAGTCTAATCTCTTTGCTGTACAGGTAAGAAACTGAAGCACAAAGATGGAAAATGGTTTTTCTAGGGTTACACAGCAACATAATAGCAGTGCTTGCTTGTATTGGCATACGAGGCAATACAGATACACCTTCATGCACAGAACACCCAGAAAACATAGGCAATGCATAAAAATCATCTGGCACCAGTCATGTTGCAAGATAGGAAAGAATTATAGGTCCAGGACAGAAAACTCAGAAAAGTCAATTTGATATTTTAGGTCATGTTTTCCTCCTAAGACCCCAGAAACTCAATCAGCTCTAGTAGAGGTATCGGATGATGTTAAATTCATAGACCTTTTGAAAGACTCTTTAGAGGCTGGTAAAAACCTAAGCTCTGGGTTTATGGAAGGGACATAGCTTTGTCCTACAAGTAAGGCTGAGTCACAAACAAATGAGGCCTCACTGAGATTAAAAGCCAGATTTCAACCATTCATGCCTGACTACACTGAGGTGATCTTGTGTTTCTGAGATGTAAATTAAATTCTGTCAAGAGTAAGATAATACTAGTCTTAAATTGTCTCTAATTTTTGTTTCTACATAATACCTGCTCCTCAGTAAAAAAATAACCAGGCATACAGGAAATCCAAACAATAGAGCCATTAGACACAGACTTTAAAATAACTGTTTCTAATGTATTCAAGGAAGCTAAAGCCATGTTGGAAAAGTCTAACAGTCAATTTGAATGTTTGAAAAAAAGTACATAAATTCTAGAAACAAAAAATAGAATATGTAAAATTTAAGTCAATGGCTGATTTTGAAAGTAGGTTCAAAGCTGGGCGTGGTGGCACATGTCTTTACCAGCACTCGGGAGGCAGAGGCAGGCAGATTTCTGTGAGTTCAAGGCCAGCCTGGTCTACATAGTGAGTTCCAGGACAGCTGGGGCAGGTTCAATGCAACTAAAATGTTAATTGATGATCCAGAAAATCGGCCAGAAGAAAATATGCCAAACAAAACAATGAGGATAAAAAAGAGAAAAGGAACACATAGGATAAATCAGAATTTATTGCATAGGAAGAAAGAGTTTAAGTGATATAGCTGTCACTTGCAGTGATGTCACAGGAGAGGAGGGAGGAGGGAGGAGCATCTAGGAGCATTTTCTAAAATGACTGAAAGACAAAAAGAAATGCAGAAATTCAAGAAGCATTTACTCTGAATCTCAAGTAGGATAATGCAAATAAATAAAACTGAGCTAAACGTCAGAAAAAACTGATGATCAGGAAAAGAGGGGAATGTCTTTAAACTCAAGAAACAGAAATTGCAAAAGCAGTAGAACTCACATCTGACTCTTATCAGGATACAAGGTTGACAATAATTTAAAAGGCCCGAGAATATCATTGGCATTCTGAAAATCCTATACCCAGCTAAGATATCTTTCAAAGTCTCAATGAGTACTGGACATGAGTGAGTACTCTTGCAATACCAGCAGCCAGGAGGCAGATGCAGGAAAATCATGGTTCAAAGCCAGCCTGGGCCACAAAAGGAGATCCAGGTCAACCGGAACTCTGCATTCTTAGTATTAGAACTCATACCATTTTCTTCTTTTCCCAGTCAGTCTAGCTAGAGATTTTGATCAATTTTATTGATTTTCTGAAACCATCAGTTTTTGTTTTCATTAATTGTTCTTTAATATTTTCTTATCTTTTAAATTGAATTCCTTTGTGAGGTTTAGAATTCTCTCCGGGGCCAAGAGTGGTGGGCCATGTCCAGAGGTAGCTGGGTATCTGTGAGAGCAAGGCCAGCCTGGAATGGTCTACATAGCAAGTTTTAAGATGGCTGTGCCTACATAGTAGGACCCTGTCTTATGTCTTTCCAATTTCACAAGGTGGAAATTGAGGTCACTGACTTGTAACCTTTTATGTTGTTGTTCATTTCTAATATATTTAGTACTATAAAATTCCCTTTAAATAATAGCTTAGCTGCCCCCAATTTTTGTTTCATTATATTTTCATTTTTTCAACACAAAGTGTTTTTAAATTTCCTTTCATTATCTCTTTGATTTAACTGTTATTTATTTAACTGTTAAATATTTAATTTCTAAATATTTGGAATTATCTAAATATCTTTCTGTTATTGCATTCTAATATGGATGTCCTATGGTTAGAGAACACACTTTGTTTTGGACCCCAGAATATAATTTATCTTAGCAAAAAGGCGAAGACCTTGGAAACTTAAAAATAATGTATATTTTGCTGCTATTGGGTAAAGTGATTTATAAATGTCAATTAGAATAGATTGCTTTATAGGGTTGTCCAAATCACCTATATTCTAAGTGATTTTCGGTCTACTTGTTCTATTAAGTACCAAAAGAAAGATATTGATGTTTCTGACTATAATTGTGTTTTTAGCTCCCCAAGATTTTGTTTTTCATATGTTTCGAATTGCAATATTCTTTCAAGGGCATTGTACTTTCATCACTATCAAATGATAATCTTTATTTTCCCTAATACTCTTTGTTTGGAAATCTACTTTGATATTAAAATAGCCACTTCCACTTTCCTTGCTTAGGGACAGCATGACATATCTTCTCCCATCTTTTTACTTTTGGCTTATCTTTCATTTCAAGCAGATTTTCTGATCTTGATTTTTTTTCATCAAGTCTCACTTTTGGTTAGAATTTTTGAGACACGAACAGCCACTGTGATTAACTAACCTACCTCTACTGGCTTCCTATTTTCCTGTCCACACTCTCTTCTCTTTGATTTCACTCTCAAATTCTTCTGGATTATTTAAATAGTTTTCCACATTCTATTTTTGTTTGGTTGGCTGATTATATGCTGTAATCATTGTTTTATTTTGTATATGTAACTGCTGTTTTTTTTTAATTTGGGTAATATCTTTAAGGCTAACCTTATTCTTCTTTAAATTCCTTATACTACAACTTTGAATGATATTATACCATCTCACATATTTGCAATGGTTAATTCTATGTGTCAACTTGATCAGTCTATGGGATACTCACATAACTGATTTTTAAAACTTCATTTCTGGTGTGTCTGTGAAGGTGTTGCTGGGAGAAATTAGCACTTGAGTCAGTAGGCCAAATAAAGAGGATTTACATTCATTAATGTGAGTGGACACAACCCAGTCTATTGAAAGTCTGGGCAGAAGAAAGGGCAGGCGGTGGAAGGCAAATTCTCTCTTCTTGAGCTGGGATATCTACATTCTTCTGCTAATACACCAGCAGCCCAGGCCCTTATGCATGAGTGTACCTGCTTCTTAAGCCTGTGAACTCAGACTTGGGGACACCAAGAGTGTCTCCAGTTCTCCATGTGTAAACGGTATACCATGGAACCTCTTGGCTTCCATGATTATGTGAGCCAGTTCCTATAACAAGACTCTTCTTATAGATCTATGTATCAGTTACTTCTCTGGAGAACTCTGATACAGACTAACCACACGGTCATATGCATCCATTTCCTACTAGGCTTCTCATTTCTAATGGGAAATTTTATCATTATTTCCTCAAGTATTTTTTTTTTTTTACAACTTTGCTTCTCTGTCTTCCCCTTTAAGGGCTTCATTCACACAGATATCAGACCCCTTAACTGTCTCAGGGTTCTCTACACTCTGGTAAATTATTTTCCCTCTGTTTTCTTCTTTACGTTTCATTTCATTTTGGGTAGCTTCTATTGCTGCGATGCTTTCTCCTCTAAACTCTAATCTGCTGTTAATCTCTTCCCATACACTTTTATCTCCAACACTGCAGTTTTGATTTTCCACATCTCTGCTTGACACACTCACTCTTCCTACTATTTTATTGAACCTATTAATTTAAAGCAGTTATAAGTATTTTAGTGTTTTGGCAATAAACTCCATGTTCATAAATACTCTTGGTTGGCTTCTATCGCTAGATTTTTTTCTTCATTAGCCACATTTTCTTGCTTCTTTGCATGTTGCATAATTTTTATTAGTTTGCTAGACATTGCAAATTTTACTTTGTTGGCTATTTGTATCATCCTATAAATATTTTGAGCTGCCTTCTATGGTACAATTAAGTTGCTTGGAAACAGCTTGATATTTTCTGGATTTTTTTTTTTCCTTAGGCTTTGTTATAATGGTATCAACATTTAAACTAGGGCTAATTTTTCCCAGTACTCAGTCTTATAAGTTATAAGGTTCTCCATTCTTGATAGAGTACCCTGTAACCATGTGATCGTCAGAGGCATTTTCCTTCTAATTCTTTTAGGTGATTCTTTCTCTAGTGGGGAGCAGTTTGCTCACAGGCAGGTGTTAATTAGTACCACCCCACTGAGGGTTTGATGGAACCCGCTAAGGATCTCAAAAGTCTTTCTCTATAAGATCTTTCACTTGGCTGTTCTACCTATAAATTCTCACCACCTTGCTTCCTTCGACTCTTATCTACATCTTATGCACTTGGAGAAACTGCTAGGATCCTCTGATCTTCTCTCCTTGTACTGTGGCCTGGAAACCCCTGGAAATACCCTTCAGTACGCATAGGGCTCACCTCTTTCATTTGCCCTGCCTGCAAACCATTGTCCCTTTCTTGCCTTTATGCTTAATGACTTGAAAAGCATTGCTCCATGTGTATTGTCCAGTTTTACTGTGGTTTGGGGTTGGGAAAGTAAACCTTGGGCTATTACTGCTTCCTAGCTGGAAAAGGAAGTCCTAAAAATATGGATAGTCTTTCCTATAAATGTTTATAGGACTCTCAAAAGATCACATCTTCTTTAAGGCTAGAGAACACAGTTTACTTGCATTAAACATAAAAATACACTCAATTAGTATTGATGGAGCTGAGTTACTGTGGCAGAATATGCCTCAATAATCCCACACTAATAACAGCACAAAAGGGGCAGCTCTCTTCCATCTAATGTGGGGTGTGGGGCTGAAATTTCTGGGTTCCTAACCCACTTCCACCACTAATGGGAGTATTATTTTTTATTTTTATTTTGCATGTATTGCCTGCATGTAAGTGCACCCATGTCCTTCAATACCTGCAAAAGTCAGAAAAGGGTATTGGATTCCCAGGAACTGGAGCTACAGATGGTTGTTAGCCACTATGTGGATGCTGGGATCCAAACCCAGGTCCTCTGAAAGAGCAGCCAGTGCTCTTAACCACTGAGCCATCTCTCCAGTCCCAGGAGTATAATTTTAGGTAAATTATATAATTGAAACATATCTAAATCACGAAATGGAGATTATTAGACTTGCTAATTTAACAAGGTGTTTGAAATGAACTTTGTAAGGAATAAAAATCTGCCCAAGAAAAGCATCAAAGGAAGTAAAAATTACCCAAATTTCTTAAGAAATGGTTATATCCAAAACCAGTTGACACACCAAGGTGGATAGGGGAAATGTCACAAGGTCCCACCTCAAGATGAAGAGCTACAAGCAATCAATGGATACTGAAGGAGGGAGACTCAGTTTTCTCCAAGGACTAGTTCCAAGAGTTTATCTAATCCCAAGTGGGCAGTCCAAAACACAAGTACACAAGAGCACCACTAACTGGAGTCAGTGCATTTTACATATATGCATACTTTTAAATGTATGTGTGTAAACGTAACAATAATAATCAAATAATAGGACAAGAAATTGAGATGGGAATGGGGGGAACATGGGAGTGTTTGGAAGGGAACTGAAGGGGATGAAAATAATGTAAAGACAATACTCACATATGAAATTCTCAAAAATAAAAATTAGAAAAGCAGTATAAACAAAAAAACAGGTCATATCTTGAAACACATCATCTTTAAGGACTATGATTTAATATGAATCAACATTACACTCCAGAATTGTAAAATGCTAGAAAAAGAAAGTATCCCTTCATGTTTCACAGAGAGGAAATCTGAAGCTCAGAGAGGTTAAGCGACCTGCACAAGGCCACATAGATGATGAGGGGCAGAGTTAGGATCAGAGTCTTCCTCGAACAACACTAAGCCAGCACATCTTTGTTTCCCCTGACAGTTTGACGATCTCACCGTGGTAAGTTTCCACCGATGAAGTGGATTGCAACGGCACAGCTTTTTATCTTTCAAAACTTGGGAAACCCAAAGGCCACTTGTATAATTGTCATTGCAGGCAGTAAAGAGATGATTTATAGATGCAGGAAATACTCAACCGCCAAGAATCCCTCCTGTAGTTAATAGTGCCACATGCTGGAGTGTGAAGCTGGAACACTCCGAAGGGAAAGAAAACCCAAGACCAACATGTGATCACATAGTTCTCTGCTTAACAAATAATCATAGGAATTAAAACAAACAATGCTATATCTTAGGGCAAACCCCTGACCAATCAAGACCAAGGACTTGACAGATAAAAATAATCTAGGGCAGGAACTGAGGGAAACTGTCTAGAGGAGATGAATACTGGGCAAAAGCTACCGAGCTCCTGTATTGTACAAGCCCAGCAAGTGCAGTCTTCAGAGACATGTGGTAACAAGTCCAAGAGGCTTCCCTGGGACCAAGGTCCAGGAGGAAGATGAACTGGTGGGAAGCCTAATGCTCAGGTTTTGCCTGAGTTGTTTCAAAGTTGCAGTGTGGTTAGGGATTCTCCTGATTTCCTACGAGGGGCTCAGCAATTTCCAAGGTGGAAAGAACTAGCCAGCTCTGTATTAATAGTGCAATGCAGCATCATGAGCAGTTGCTCAATGGCTCTTGAAATTTTCTTGTAGGCAGACTGTTCTTTAAAAAAAAAATTAGTTTCATTGGGCTGGAGAGATGGCTCAGCAGTTGAGAGCATCGACTGCTCTTGCAGAAGACCGAGGTTCGATTCCCAGCACCCACAAGGCAGCTACAAACCACCCTTAACTCCAGGTCCAGGGGAATCTGAAGCCCTCTTCTGACCTCCGCAGCGTTGTACGACATGGGTGCCCTCACATACATACAAGCAATACACTCAAACACATAAAATAAAAATAATAAAATGCTTTTTAAAAAAAGATTCAGTTTTATTATTTTTAATTATGTATATGGGGGAAGTATTTGCCTGTGAGTACAGGTGTCCACAGTGGACAGAGACCCTGCATCCTCCTGGGGCTGGAGTTATAGGTGGTTGTGAGCCACCCAGCATGGGTAGTGGGAACTGAACTTGGGTCTCTATAAGAGCAAACAATATGTGCTCTTAACTGCTGAACCATCTCTGCAGTCCCATAAGAAGAATTTTTCAAAAAGGATTTACTCAACTACTGCATTAGGATTTTTGGAAAACACTCTTCCCCTTGCTTGTTCAGTGCATCCTTCATCACCATATGCAGCAACCCTACTCTGACATATGAAAACGTGATATATAGAAACTATCTGATTCTCTACTTAATTTACTAAGGACCCAGTGATGATGTAAGATTTACTTCTCCAGTTCAATTATCTAAGCAAGGATGTTTCTTTTTCTCTTAGCCAGGATTTGTGTTCCTGATACCCAGTTTATAACATTTTTAAAAACTTGAGACTAAATAAAAAAGAAAAAAAAGAGGAAGAAGATTTAAAAAAAAGAAAAGAAAATTACATATATGTATTTATATGTACATATCTTCATAAATAAAACCTCACCTGGACACACAGGAATATATTTGTGTATATGTAAAGAAAGATTAGGTTATGCCATGGTACTTTGAAACACTCAAAACCTATAAAGGCTTATTTCTTGTTCATACCATATGTCCACGACAGACAAACTGGAGGCTCTCACTCCAAGCCAGTCCCAAGTTGAGACATCAGCCACCCTCTGGAACTTTGCCAGCAGGTAAAGTAGAAGGAAAAAATAAAACTAGTTTCTACCTAGAAACAGCTTCTACCTAGAAATGACATTCATTGGCCAAAGCCAATGGTTAGCATCCATGCACTGACCTAAGGCAAGCCACGTGGCTATATCTGTCAGTGGCCAAGAGCCTAATTCTCCCACACAGAGGGGAACTGGCAATGGGTAATCAATAACACAGTCTACTCAACATGGCATGAAAAGGTTTCAGAGGAATCAATCCAGAAAGGTGGCATAACATTTAGGGACAAATTTATGTATTTACTTAACTAGATTGTTATTTTTTGCCATGCCTTGGACGGTGCTGCTCCCAAACCTGTGCTGTTACCCAGGATGCTGTGGGGTCTGCCCCAAGTCGGCAATAGAAGGGAAGCATGCAGAAGTGGAGCGAGGGGAGAATCTTGCTTCAGTTGGCGGAGGCATGTGGGCCCAGAAACAAAATTCTGGACAATATCTCGGCTTCGGCGCAATAAGAAACTGTGAATCTTGCAAAGTAAGAGAAAAAATCGGAAGGGAGGAGCAGCGCTTGGGTAGAGGAAGGAGATGCCAGGGGGTTGACAAAAAGACACACACACACATGAGTGGGAATGAAGTCTGTCTGCAGCCGCTGGGCAGGAGTGTGCAGACGCAGACCCCCAGCTCCGGAAGTCACCCTCGGGCTCACCAACCGGCCCCAAGCACTTCCTGATGAGGCCGCAGGCCACTCCTCAGCCCCGCCTCCCTTCCAGGACAGCCACCATCTTCCTCTCCCTTTTCCATCTTGAATGGCAATTAGGAGAAGGTTAACTGGGTGTCTTTCTCCCAGGAATCCTCTTCCACTTTGCAAAATCACAGCGTTAGCAGAAGAAAATCCCAGCTTAGGCTAACAGGTAGGAGCGTGGTGCGGTCCCGGGAGCTGCCGTTGGAAGTGTGGAGATTGGGCGAATCTTCCCAGCAGGAGGTTAATACTCATCCTTCGGAGTTGCAGCTGAGGCCCGTTTGAGTGACAGGCGGCCAGGAGCTGAAAGAGCCGCTCGGATCCCAGAACTGCTGGCATGCGGGCTTGAAAGAGATTTATTTCAGGATAATTAGCTGGGTGTATTAAAGGTGGCCAGGAAGATCCGCAATTACTGTTTAGCAAACAGAAAGGAGACACTCATGGAAGAAAAAAAAAAAAGCCAAAAAATGAAATTAAACAACCCACATTTTCCTCTACTTGAAAGTTGCTGAATAATTAAGAAAAAGCACTAAAGGCAACTTTATTGAATTGAGATTCACATGCAGAAAGTGTCAGAGTCAGGAGGAAAGAAGAGAGGACAGGAAGTCTTGGGTGACAAGGCTCCGGGCACTTTGGTGTATGGAGACTTCCACTGATTCCTTCTTCTGTCAAAAGGAACTCTGCACCTCTCTTCTGATTGCAATCTTCCACCTCCACAAAATGGCCTGCACCGGGCACAGTATTCTCCAGCTTGAAAAGTCGGCTTTAAATTTCTGTTTGGGTTTGATTTGATGGGAAGGGTGTAGGGTATTTTGTTTTGTTTTGTCAAGATGGGGGCCTCATGTAGCCCAGGCTGGTTTCAAACTTATTATGTAGCTGAAAATGATCTTGAAGCTCTGATCCGGCCGCCTCCACTTCTGAGATGTAAGCTTGGGCTGCCACACCTGGTTTATGTAATGCTGGGAACTGGGCTTTTGCACATTCTATGCATGCACTGTCCAACAACTACATCTCCAGTATGTCTCATTTGATCCTCAGAGGACTGAGTATAGGATTTTCTAAATTGCCCCATCAGTCAATCTCATTTTGATCTGGAATGTCTAAACTGGGCAGCATCTTCTTCACTCATCTGACCTCCAAAGAGGTCAATAGCATTCAGCCCCTCATAGCCTCACTTTGGAGAGTCCAGGAGGGTCCAGGGTCCCTGTCCCTGCCACTGACAGACGATGTATTCCTTCACCCTTAGGATTTTTTTTTTTTTTTTTTTTTTTTTTTTTAAAAAAAAAAAAAAAAAAAAAGGGTACAGAGTCTCCTGTGGTCCAGGCTAACTTGGAACTCATTATAGAGCTGAGGCTGGCCTTGAACTTATCTTCCTCCCAAGTACAGGGGTTGCAGGTATGTGTCAGCATGCCTGGCTCACATCCAACTTTCAGTGCTCACTTCTCAATTCCCAGGTTTCCCCACAACACAGAGGCTCCTGAGAAAGTGGAGTTTTTGATTTTTACGAGCTCCAGTCTTGACCCAGTGTCTTTCAGAAGCTTTCAAAAATAAATGTCAGGCCTTTCTCTGGGGTATCTTAGGAGAGAGACACCAACAGAAAGAAGGGTGAGGGGAAGGAAGGCCAAATCTGGTCAAGGGCAAATACCACACTAACTACTCCATAAAGCTGACAGGTTTACAGAGAAACACCAAATCTCAGGCCTTGCCTGTTTATATCTTCCTGAAAAGATCTGCAAAATTTTTAAACACGTGAAACAGAGTTTACATCACTTGTGAAAGCACATATATAGTGACTCCACAGCAGGCACAGGAAGGACGCTTACAAACTTCTCAGAAGGTTGGGTCTGGAATTTCTGCTCCATCAGTTCTTTATCTTTAAAACAAATAACAATGCTGAAGGGAAATAAGGAGGCAAACGGCTTGAGAATAAACATAGAGGAGCACCTGCTCCTCTACACATAACCAACTGGATCCCGAGGAGTCAGCAAGGAGGGTGGGACCACCAGGGGCTGTTCTCATCCATATGAAACCTTGAGCCACTATGATGCCCCAAATTACTAGCCAGGCCTATTCTTGCCTTATGGCATCCTGTGGCTACAGAGAGAAGTCCCTTGTTCTTGAGGTCTTATTTTCTTCCTAAGATCACAGCCTCCAGCAGGGAAAGCATGTCCTGCATCTGCTCTGGGTCCCCACGGAGCTGGCTCCTGGAGGCATGCTGACGTGAACAAGACTCTGTGGGGAGAAGAGGTTCAGTCTTTCAGGCAATGAGGAATAATTTTCCAAGGATGTTCACTAGAGTATGGTTTGTAATAGAAAAATTAAAGTATTCAGTAGGAAATATTTTCTATAACCATGAATACCAGTAAAATAATGTATTTGTAGGAATGATATAGAGTTGTAGAAAAATACAGTAAATGAAAAATGTATGTCCTACTTTGAATGCTTTAACATTAAAAAAAGAACACTTTGAACTCCAAACTATACACATAGTTCTTGAACTTTTTTTTTTTTAACAGAAGTGGAATTACAACTGGAGGCCTACAGACATATAGGTAACACAATGTCAATATGGGTATATATATACAATATCAGTCTTTTTTCTTTTTTACTTACATCTCTCCTGTGTTATGCCAAGGTCCCAAGCTCTTTTTTTCCCTCCAGAAACTGTTCTGTTCTATGAAGAACTTCCACTGACTAGATGAGATTCTCAGGCTTTGTAGTATCTATCTGCTTAAACTCTCAAACATCCACAATGCCTGTACACTAACCTCTAAATACTCATACACCAATCAACTGATATGTATAATTAAACAACTTAAGTAAATAGGTAGAGAGATAGATCAATGACAGATGATAGATAGATAGATAGATAGATAGATGATAGATAGATAGAATAGATAGATAGATAGATGGATGATGGATGGATGAATGGATTAATGGAAGGATAGGTAGATAGAAAGAAAGAAAGAAAAGGTACGTACATAGGTACTTGATAGACTGTAGACACAATGGTACTAAGTAGACAGATGAGAGATGATAGAGAGATGGTAGATAGATACAAAGATATATACATAGATAGATAGATAGACAGATAGATAGATAGATAGATGGATG
>NW_008346414.1:2037950-2050467 GCF_000622305.1 Nannospalax galili
AAATATAAGGGGAGTTCTGGAAAGGTATACCCCCAAAGGACTTACTTTGGAGAAGTACGGATATGTTTCTTAATTGTTTAAACTGTTTAGAGTGAGAATATATTAACATGCTCTTTCTGGGTATTATGTTTGCTTTTCAAAAACAACAATGATTCAGAAGGAAGACTCTGCTTATGCCTTTAGATTGCTGGCAAATGAACTCCCCCTTCTCTTCAACTTGCAGAAGGCCAGTATGATTGTCACCAAATTCCAGGCACGCATAGGCCCTGAAGTCGCCGTAGGTGCTAGATATCAATACTTTGTAGATGAGAAGTCTTAGGCATGGGAGTGTTTAGAATGTGTCCCTAGGTCACATGTGCTCCAGAGCCTTTGTCAGCCCTTTGCATCTTTGCTCAGCTTGGGACGATTGCAGGCTTCCACAGCAAAGGGCATCTGTGTCTCTTAGAAATTAGCACAACAAGCATGTTGCAGCTTTTTCAAAGCGATGTCAGTCTCCCTCCAGCAGCCCAGATCAACTTTCCGCCGCCCGTGGACGCTGGCCGCAGCTGGCAGCCAGATCTATGGCAGGAGAGCCAAACACAAATAAGTTCGAAGGACAAGCACAGCCAGGAAGCACCAGAGCTTTCTATCTAGTTCCAGACTTATTATTTCTTATTATTTCTCGATAGCGTCCACTGTGCTTTTAAAAACAAGGGGCCTATTTTGTGAGCTGCTCAATGGTCTATTTTAAACTCGGGGCTGTGTTTGTTTACATTCAGTCCTCAGCCTCGTCCTTTGCAATAAACGGCCGCTGGCACAGCACAGAGAGCTTTGAGAGTGCTTTAGCGCTGTTTACCGCCTTTCATTTCAGGAAAGCGGTGGAAATCGAGGATTTGCAATGGTCCAAATTCTGAGAGGGCCCTAGAGAAAAAGGATGGTCCCAAGCCAGAAGGTCTGAGACTTTCTAGGACCAGAGTGAGCAGTATGTAGCTGCTGACATGGAGTGAATGGTCATATGCTGAGGAAAAGAACCAATGAACAGGCTGATTTAGTCAACAAAATATTTATTGAGTGCAGACTATGCCAGGCACTGCTCTAGGTACCCAATTGTACCAATGAACAGATCAGTCTGTTCCTAGGGGACTAAAATCCCAATGAGAGGAACAAGATAAACAAAAGAAGTAATACGTTATTTATATTGCGCTTGATAATATGTTAATAGCAATGATTAAAAAAACTAGACATTTCATTTAGAAACTCAAAAGCTTTCCTAAAGAGAAGCCTAGGCCCTAATGTGACAGTCAATCACTTAATAACTGTGACATGTGAACTCTGAGTACTGTTGGTCTGATAATACCACCTCCTCAGCCCTCAGCAATTTGGCCCAGGCTCTGTTCACCAAGGCCAGGCTCCAGCCTGCCATAGAAGGCAGCCAGCTAATTGCCCTGCCGGTCCTGGAGGCAAGGGAGCTACAGTCTCCAAGCTGACACCCAGAGACCCTTACTCTTCCAACTTCTCCACCCATCCTGGAGAAAGCAATTCAATACAAATATGTGTTTACAACTGAATGATCTCTCTTCTGCATCTGGCAAGTATTTGCTTTTTAAATGAGAATTCCCCCTCAGCTCCCTCCTAGGAGCAATATTTAACCCAAAGCCTGCCACATATGAAGCGGTTTTAGACTCTGAAACCTGAATAAGCAGGATATTTTCAGGCCAAGAAGTCTTCTGACCATGTTTCTGGGATCAGATAAGTCCTTATTCTGGCCCCCCAGGGCTGACCCTCTCTCTCCCTTCCCATCTTCATTTTCTGAATTTCAGAAGTAGTACAATGTTTCCAGAAGGGACCTGACACTGCATAAAATAAGAACAGGGAGAAGAGGCAGCCGACAGACAAACTTCATATCACAAACCCTCCGTGCTTGAACCTTACTTACACTTGCTAAGGAGACCTTCGAGTGCCCTTGGGGCAAAAGATCCTCTAGAGATCTGAGCCCATGCTCCATGTAGAGGGCCCTTTTACCACAGGGCTATTTTTGACAAGACCCATGATTGATTTGCCAGTTCATTAATGAATAGACCTGGAATTTCACATTGCTTTGGCTCAGGATAGAGCATATGATTACAGCATGCATGGTAGAAAATGCTATAATTAAAGATGCAAAACAGCATTTATTACACACCCATTTTCAGTTCTTGGAACTTTCTGAAACAGTCTCCTTTTCAGAAGCACCATTTGCAGGTGATGAGCCTCGGGAGGTTTTCCTCCACCCAGGGCATGCAAAAAACAAATCTTTTAAAGTAGGAGAGAAGCAAGACAGAAAGGCTTTCAAATCTTTGTAATCAAAACATATGAAGCCTGGCTTGTTCAGTGAAAAAGTGAAAGCAAGAGTTAGAACTTGCCCATTCCTTCACCATCTTCCTTTCCTAAGACTAGGGGGAGGATGGTGGCTCACACACCGTTCTAGTTGTGATTGCCCACCTGACTCACTGGACCAGACTGGAATCAACTCATTACTCCAATCAAAAATTTTAAAATGACAGCAATAGGAACAGAGCAGAACTTCTACTCAGCAAAATCAGGCAAGAATTTCATCAGACACACAATCAAAAAAGGAGTCCATATGCCCAGGTCACAACACAAATACACAAATAATATGAAAAACCAAAATAATATGTCCCCACCAAATAGTCCTCTAGAATGTTCTACAATGAGAACAATCCAGGAAACTCAGGACAGGACTTGAAAGAACAATCATAAACAGGATCAACATATTCAAGGGCTTTAAAGAACACACAAACAAACAACTCAAAGAACTCAAAAAGGATAGGAATAAACTCCTGACTGAATTTCAAGAAAACACAAATGCACTGCTGAATGAAATGACAAAGACAATTCAGGATTTGAAAAGTGAATTCATTGAAGAGTTAAAAACACTGAAGAAAATCCACGCTGAGAAGAGGGTGAGATTGAAAAATCCAATAAGCCAATTAGAAAAGACAGGAGAAAGTCTCACTAGTGGAGTAAATCAACTGGAAAGCTGAGTGTCAAGACTGGAAGGTAAAGTTGGAGACTATGACCACTCAAGCCAAGAATATGAAAAGTTTTTAAAGAGGAATAGCATGTGCAGAAGCTGTGAGTAGCCATGAAAAGACCAAGTCTACAAATATAGGCCAAAAGGAAGAAGAATCATCTCAGCCAATCGCATTGACCAGCCCTTCAGCAGGATTAGAGAAGAAAACTTTTCTACATTAAGGAAAGGCATACCCACACAGACACAAGAAGCACACAACACCAAATAGGCAAGACCAGAAAAGAAATTCCCTCACAGCATAACATAGTAAAAGCACTAAATACACAAAGAGAGGGCACTGAAAGCTGCAAGAGAAAAACAACAAGATACATAAAAGGAAAACTCATCAGAATTACAACTGACTCTTCAATGCAAACTTTAAAAGCCAGAAGAGCCTGGAACAAAGTATTCTAAGTTCTAAATGCTCATAGATGTCAACCTGGACTTCCTTACCCCGAAAGACTAGCCATCATAGTCAAAGGAGAAAGAAAAATCTTCCATGATATAAATAGGTTGAAAGAATTCATGTCTGCCAATCTAACCCTACAGAGACTACTGGAAGCAACACAAAGGACTGAAGAAAGGAATAACCATACCCAAGAAGCAATTGAAAGAAAATAAATGAAGCTGTAATTATGCAAAAACAAAATAGGACTAAGAACACAAACAGAAAACAAAATGTCAGTAACCAATACATATCTTCCAATAATAACTTTAAACATCTATCTTTTTGTTGTCTACAGGAAATTTGTCTTACCTCCAAGGGCAGGCACCACTTTAATGTGAAATAATGAAAAAAATATTCCAAGCAAATTTCACACACACAAAAAAACCTGATGTTTCAGTCCTAATATCAGACAAAATAGACTTCAAACTAAGAGATAAATAAGGTTACTTCATTCTGATCCAGGGAACAATCAACCAAGAAAACATTATAGTCATGCACATATATGCACCAAACTCAATGTCATTTTTAAAAAAGTACTACTAGACTTGAAGACACAGATCAAGCCCAACTCAGTAATCACAGGTGACTTTAATACCCCATTTTCTCCCAATAGATCATTTGGAAAAAATAAACAAAGAAACATCTGAATTAAATGATATCTTACATCTAATGGACCTAACATATCTACAGAATACTCCACCCAAGTATCAAAGAATACACATTTTACTCAGCAGCCCATGGAAGTTTCTCTAAAATATACCACATACTGGAACACAAAACAAACCTCAACAAACAAAAAAAATTGAAATAATTCTATGTATTCCATAAGACTACAATGCAATAAAGCTTAAAATCAACAGCAAAAGAAGTTCTAGTAACTATACGAACTCATGGAGATTAAACAACACACTACTGAAAGGTGAATGGGTCAAAGGAGGAATCAAGAAAGAAATGAAAACATTCCTGGAATTAAATGAAAATGAAAACACAGCACAACAAAACCTCTAGGGCACATTAAAAGCAGTCATAAGAGGGAAGTTTATAGCTCTAAACACCTACGTTTAAAAATCAGAAAAAACACAAATAAATGGCTTAACAATGTAACTCAAGAATCTGGAAAAACAAGTACAAACAAACGCAAACCCAGCAGACAAGAAGAAATAATAAAAATCAGAGCAGAAATCAATGAAATAGAAACAAAGAAAATAATACAAAGAATCAATAAAACTTAAGTTCTTTGAAAAGCTAAACAAGGCAGACAGACAGCCCAGCTAATCAACAAAAGAAGGAGGAGGAGGAGGGGGGGGAGGAAGGAGGAAGAAACCCAAATGAATTAAATCAGAGATGAAACGTGAAACATTACATCAGACACCAAAGTAATCCAGAACATTATAAGGGATTACTTTTAAATCTTATGCTCTGTTAATTAGAAAATTTTAAAGAAATGGATGAATCCAAATCAAAGTTCAGTCAGGATGAGATCAACAACTTAGATCCATAGCAAATACAGAAATTAAAACAGTAATATAAAGCCTCCTGACTAAAAAATTCACAGCAGAATTTTACCAGACCTTCAAAGGAAAACTACAACCAAATCTCCTTAAATTACTCAAAAAGAAAGAAACAGAGAAAGAACTCTCAAACTCCTTCTATGAAGGCAATATTACTCTAATATGAAAACCAGGTAAAGACCCAACTGAAAAAAACACTACAGGCCAATATCACTAATGAACATAGAGGCAAAATTTCTCAGTAAAATACTTGTAAGATGCATACAGACATATATCAAAAAGATCACCCACCATGATCAAGGTGGTTTTACTTCAGAAATGCAGGGATGGTTCAATACATGTAAGTCAATAAACTAATCATATAAACTGGCTTAAAGACAGAAATCACATGATCATCTCATTAGATGCAGAAAAGGCTTTGACAAAACCCAACATGCCTTCATGATTAAAAAAAAAAAAATCCTAGGGGAAATTGGACTGGAGGGAACATGCCTCAACTTAATTAAGGCTATATATACAACAAACCTATAGCCAACATCATTTTAAATTGAGAAAATCTTGCAGGATGTGATGGCACACACCTTTTATCCAGCACTCAGGAGGCAGGGGCAAGTGGATCTCTGTAAGATTGAGGCCAGCCTGGTCTACATGGTGAGTTCCAGGTATGCTGGGGCTACAGGGAGACCCTGTTTCAAGAAGACAAAAAAAAAAAAATCTAAGCATTCCATTAAAATCAAGAATGGCACAAGGCTGTGTACTATCCCCACTCCTTTTCACTATAGTGCTTTAAACCCTAACTAGAGCAATTAGATCAAAAAAAGGAAATTAAAAAGATACTAATTGGAAAAGAAGTAAAATTATATTATACATAAGATATCCCAAAAATCCCACCAGAAATCTTCTAGGACTGATCAATGCTTTCAGCAAAGTGGCAGGATAAAAACTCGATTTACAAAAACCACTGGTCTTTTATATACCAATAACAAGCAGTGAGAGAAAGAGATCATAGAAATACTTCATTCACAATAGCCTCAAAAAATATCTAGAAATAAACCTAACCGAAGATGTTAAACATCTCTACAATGAAAATTTTTGAGACTGGGTAGAATTAATACTGTGGAAATGAGCATCCCACCAAAGGAATTTAGAGAGTCAATGCAATCTCAATCAAAATCCCCATGGCATTTTTCACAAAAATAGAAAAAAAAAAAAAAATTCATATGACTACACCAAAGACCCTGAAGAGCCAAAGCAATCCTAAGTAAAAAAGCAATGCCAGAGGGATTATCATGCCAGATTTCAAAGTGTATTATAGATCTATAGTAAAAAAAAAAAATCAGCATGGTATTGGCACAGAAACAGCATGTAGATCAATGAAACAAAACAGAAGACCCGAACATCATCACACACAATCATGGCCACCATGGCCACCTGATAGTTGACAAAGATGCCCAGAATACACACTGAAGGAAAGACAGCATCTTCAACAGAATGATGCTAGGAAAACTGGATCTCCATATGTAGAAGAATGATATTAGACCCATACCTATCACCCTGTACAAAAAATAAACTCCAAATAGATCAAAGACCTCAATGTAAAACCTGAAATGATGAAACTGTTAGAAGAAAACATAAGCAGTACCCTACATGATAGAGGTGTAGTAAATGATTTTCTAAGCGAAATTTCATTTTTTCAGGAATTCAGATCAACAACTGACAAATGTGACCTCATTAAACCAGAAAGCCTCTGTACAACAAAGGAAACAACCAATTGAGTGATGAGGAAATCCACAGAGTTGGAAAGAATCTTTGCTAGCTATATATCTGATAGAGGATTAATTTCCAGAATATACAAAGAACTCAAAAAACAAAGAATCAAGAAACCTGTGACCCAATAAACAATTGACTAGGACTCTCTACAGAGAGTTCTCCAAAGAAGAAATAAAAATGGCTAAGAAAAATACCTTAAGAAGTGTTCAATATCCTTAGCAATTAAGGAAATGTAAATTAAAATTACTTTAAGATTCCATCCTCCTCAGTCAGCATAGCTAAGATCAAGAAAACAAATGCTGGCAAGGATGTGGGGAAAGGGGGACGTTCATTCACTGCCCATGGGATTGCAAACTGGCACAGTCACTGTGGAAATCAGTGTGTTGAACTCTTTAAAAAATTAAAAATAGATGTACCATATGACCCAGCTATACCACTGTGTGGTATATACCCAAAAGACTCAATATCCTACCACAAAGATACTTGCTCAGCCGTGTCTGTTGCTGCTCTTTTCACAATACCTAGGAAATGGAAACAACATAAACGTCCCTCAACCAATGAATGGATAATGAAAATATGGTACATTTACACTGTAGAGTTCTACCCAGTTGTGAAGAAAAGTGAAATCATGAAATTTGCAAGTACACAGATGGAAGTAGAAACTGTTATACTAAGTAAGGTAACCCAAACTCAGAAAAATAAGCAACACATGTTTTCTCTCATTTGTGGATCCTAGCTCCAATCCTTAGATGTGAGTAGATAGATGATGGATAGATTGATGATAGATCGATGATAGATGATAGATGATAGATAGATAGATAGATAGATAGATAGATGATAGATAGATAGATGGTTGATTTATAGATAATAGATAGATAGATGACAGATGATAGATAGATAGATGATAGATAGATAGATAGATGATAGATAGGGAGATAGAGAGATAGATGATAGATAGATATATAGATAGATAGATAGATAGATAGATAGATAGATAGATAGATAGATAGATAGATATTATATACCTTAGGATATATAGTATTAATAGATCATAGATAGATAATAGATAGATAGATGATAGATAGATAGATAGATAGATAGATAGATAGATAGATAGATCCTGATATAACCACAGAAACCAGGAAAATGGAAAGTAACCAAAGGAAAAATGGGAGGAAAGAGCTTGAGAGAGGGGATAGTAAGAAACAGGAGATATCAAGGGGAAATTGGACAAATATGAAGTGCTTTAAGTGGGGAGAGAGAAGAGAGGGCTATACAGGGGCAGAGACAGGAAAGAGAGGTAAATAATACTTAAGTGGTGTGAAAAAAACAATGGGAAATATAGTATTTAAAAGCCTACTGAAAAATATATGTGTGAGTGCATATTTATAGCTGAAGGCAATAAATCAGTACCAGGCATGAGGAACCTCCCTTTGAGTTGCTGGTTAAGGTAGTCCAAGAGACTCCCAAAATAATGCAGGCCATTGCCACAGCCCTTGATTGCCTTCCAAATTAAAATAAGACCTTATTGCTGAAGACACACCATACTTCAGACATAGGACGTGAAGCAATTAAACTGGAACTTACCTGGACGCTTCCTCCCTGAAGACTAGCTCTGACAGTTTCAGGATATACTATGCAAGCTGCCAAAGGAGAGAATCAATCAATGGTCCCACCCACCAGTAAAGTCTATGAACCAGCCCAGGAAACCATTTCTACTGGTTCAGTAATGGCATGTTTATCTTTGGGGTGGGGTGGGGGTGCAGTCAAAGGCTGTCAAACTGAACTTAAGGCCCGCTCAATGGGAGGGACATCTCATGCAGAACTGTAAACATAGCCAAGTACCATGACTAGAGAGGTCGTAGATCCTATTTAAGAAATGCTACTTCTGTCACTTCCCTAGACCAACATAATTTCTTACTATATTCTAAATACATATCCTTATATTTACAAATATACTTCCCACTGCTTATCAAAGAAGCTTCATTTTGTAACAAACTGAGGCTATTACAAAGTTCCTCAACTTATCAAATGCAAAGAACAACTGATTATGAGGTGCTCAGCCCTAAGTGACACATCTACGATGCAGCGCATACACCCGAGGCTCAGGGAACATCACAAAGAGAATGAAGAAAGAATTTAAGAGCCACAGGATCAAGACACTTTCTGCTAGTTAATGCATTCTAGACATGATAGGGGAGCTACGCCAATGACCTCACCACAGTATGGTAGCCTGACAAGATCTGTATAATGACAAAACCAGTTGACATGCCGAGATGGTCAGTGGGAATGTCACAGGGTCCCACCTCAGCATGAAGAGCTACAGACAATCAATGGATGCTGAAGGGAGGAGAATTGGCTTTCTGCAGGGATTAGAGGTTTTTCTAATCCCAAATGGACAGCCCTAAACACAGGTACACGAGTACTACTTAATGAATGCATTACATATGTATTCATAATTTACTTATAAATGTATACATATATATGTAGTAATATTAGTCAAGGAAAAGGACAAGAAATTGGGAGGGGACATGGGAGGACCTGATGGGAGACTTGGAGGGATGCAAATAATTCAATGACAATACGCAAGTAGAAATTCTCAAAAAATGTTTAATATTAAAAAAAAAAAAAAGGTGAAGGTAGAATGGAGCCAGATTTGGGACTCACATGGCAGGGTTAGCACAGAGTGTGGGTTTGCATTTACTATGTCTCAGCTCTAGAAAATAATATCTTAACTGTGACTCATTCTGACACAGAGGTTGTCCTCTTTTACTAGGTTCATGGCAGTTTCTTCTGAGCCATTAAAAATAAAGAATCATAATAAAAACAAAAGCACCCTCATATATGTACAGCATCTGTTCTCTGCCACCAGCTCCAAGTAATTTCCTGGGTGAGCCTGGCATCCCCAAGTTAAAGTGGGTGGAAGAAACGGTCTTTATGCTGCCGGTGGGGAAGGAAAGTCATGGTGCACAGAGAGGTAAGGCAATGCGCAGGAAGAAGGAGCAGGTCTGCAGCTACACTGGGAAACCACAGCCTTCCTGATTCCCTATTCGATGCCCCTTCCCTTTGGACTACATTGCCTCAGAAATGTCAATCATAGTATGCAGCAATGGTGGGAGGCCATGTTGAGGCAGAAAAGACTTGGCTCCCAGTTAATAAAATTATCAGTTCATACTCGGTACAAAAATGCCTTCCCTGCCCAAATGCACATTTTAGAGTAGACCCTAGGGCCCAGGCACCCCCAACCAGCAAACCCCTTTAAGCAGTGACTGGTGTTGAGGTCCTGAGATGCTGCTGTTCTTGCCTATTCCTTCTAGGACATGATTCATTGTGAACTTGGAGGAACATCTGCAGAGCCTGTGGCATCTCCATCTCTGGCCCAAACAGCCAGTTTACCAAAACTAGTTTAATCATTGCTACAGCATTTTGAGCACCCTGCCACAGCACATATTCACATTTTTTATATATACTAGAGTAAAACTAAAGATCCCCACACTGAAGATTCAATTAACACTTTGCTGAGCCACTGAGATAGCCAGTGCACCGCTCCTTCTCGCTGGCCTTGTGTTCTTGTCCTTAGAACTGACATATCCAGGCTTCTGATCTGAACATAAGCACCAGTGGGTTGTGTAGCCCTGGGGAAAACAATCGCTCTGAACTTCAGCTATTTTTCAGTTCTGAAGTGACAGGAGCAGAAAACTTATCTTGGAGAGAACTAGGATGTCCAAGATTCTGTGTGGTAATGGGATGATGATGAATTGAGATAATGCTTATGCGCAGCTTAGCTCAAAGCCTGGCATGCAGTAACTGCTCAGTAAGTGTGCATTCTCATCATAAGTTTGTGATATGCTCAACACTTTTGAAACAGCACTGTTAGTCCTATTTGGTTGTCTGTCATTCATGAACCCCAAGATCAAGCAATAATTAAGCTCACATTAGTTATAGAAAACTATCATGCCCATCAGCAAGTCTGAAACCTTAGAAGGCTAAAGAAAAGAGGTTCCCTAACATCTTTAATTCAGCCTGTTCCTTTCTGGCTAGACAACAATACCCAACTCAGACCAATGCTGCGTCTGCCACTTGATTTCTAGGTGTCGGCATGCTAAAGACCTCTGGAAATGCCAGCTGCAGGGGTTGATGTCATTCACTCTGATCTCCTTACAGGTTTCTTCTCCCTAACACATGCAAAGGCTGCATGTCCCAGCCTCACTTGCCATTGTCCAGTGCCATCGAGTTGGTTTTCAACATTGGAGTTGTAGCGATGTTGATGTACCAACCTCCAGGTGTAATCCTGAAGGGCATTCCCTATGTGAAAATGACAAGATGGATGCCCTTGAAGATGAAGAGCTGCCATCCATGAGGACTTGAGGACAGCAGGAAATGAACTTCCACAGTTCCACAGCAGTGTCTGGGTTCGTTTCTACAGCACAGCTTCTCATATGCCAGTGAACAAGGATTCTGGGCCCTCAGCACAATAAGGGGATGGACATTTATGAAGCACCTATAGTGTAGTCAAGCTTTGCATTGCAGCTTACTGCTTAACCATGAAATCTGCTTATAGGTTACAACCGCTGTGTTCCATAAAAAACAAAATAGAACAGAAAGTATCCAGGGGAAATTTTTAAACATGGGCAAAAATCATTGTATGAAGAGTTTTCATTTTATAGGTATGCGTGCACATACATGCAGGCATGTGTACATGTGTCTGTCTGTCTGTCTGTCTGTGCCTCTGTCTGTCTGGATGCGTGTATGTGTGTGCACCCAGTTGTGACAGAAAATGTATTTCATACTGTGGTTTGTGGTCAAAAAGTGAGGTGTCTCAAGGTAATCTTCTAAGGCAAGTAACACCTTTATTATCGCTAGTCCTCAGGGAAGGACACCATTCAGAAGGGTCCAAATGATACTGTAAAGCCACACAGCTGCTAAACGTTGGCACTGGCCTTTGAGCCCAGGTTGTGTTGATCCCCAAGCTCACATGCTGGTCATCCTGACTGCAGGCAGGAGGAGGCCCACAGCCTCCTCCCAGAGCCCCACCCTGATCTGGCCCTTCCCCTTTTCGGGAACATACTTGATGGTATCTAAATTTGTGGGTGCTTTAAACAGATCAAATTTTTAGAAATCACATGAATTTGTCAGCCTATCGGTAAAACAGAGTCAGTTTACATTTGATTTCTCCCAGTGGTGGCCTGAATACTGTAGAAGAAAAACCCAAAGACAAAGGTTCATGGATGCCAGGCCAAAGATGGCAAAGGGGAATCTAACATTTATAACTCATGAGCATGAGATGCAGAAGGAAAAAGGAGAGAGTCTGTTCTTATAAGGCAGATGAAGTAAAACTGAAAAACTTGAACTTTAACAAGATCTATCCATCACACTTACTCTCATTGATTCTTTAAGTGCATCTGTGGACAAGGCAAAACTAAACTATGGATAGTGTACATCTTGAAAATCATGTTTAAATATTCCTGGGAACTTTCCTCCTAGAAGAGTCCATCTCTTCAGCATGGGCCTAAGAAGTGCAGGACTTGATTCTTGGGAGGACACTAAACATCTTGCTTTTGAACTTGAAAGCTACAAGCAGCACATTGCTTTTTTTTTGCTTTTTTTTTTTTTTCTTGGTCTTTTTGAGACAGGGTCTCCCTGTAGCTCCAGCTGGCCTGGAGCTCACTATGTAGACAAGGCTGGCCTGGAACTCACAGAGATCTGCCTGCCTCTGCCTTCCCAGTGCTCAGTGCT
>NW_008346414.1:2050497-2082438 GCF_000622305.1 Nannospalax galili
TCCTACCAAATTCTTAGGCAGGCATACAAAGCAACATGGCTAGTCAATCAAAGTACAGGGTTCATTTCTACAGGGGTGTAGATGACTGAATTCCTGGAAAAAACCAAAAACTTCAGCTTTTCTTTGGTATGGACCAGTGAGCAGTTTATAGCCAAGTTCATCTCCAAATTCTAATAGTCAATTCCAAAAGAGAATCCCAAAAGAGTCCTGGTAGAGTATGAAAGTTCTTAACTGGTGGGCTCCCAAGGAAGGAAGTGATGGTCAGTAGGGGACAGAGTCAGAGCTCTAGCCTTTTGGTCATAAGCGGAACTTCTTGTTCCCAGGAAAGGAGCCCAAATTCCTGCAAAGTCAAACAAGTGTCAAACGATCAGGAATTTAAGGTCCTGTCTCACCCACTGGGGACAAGTTCTGTTCCAACTTAGCCTCATAAGGGTAAGCCTTATCCTCAAGGTCTCCTAGAAAGACACCATCCTAAAAGATTAGCAAGATTGTTTCTAGCATGCTTACTGGCCAGGTCTGGGCAGCTCCACCCTCAGATCCACCCAATGGGTACCATGACTCCAGACCCTTCTGCTGACAGCTTGCTCCTCGGGCAGGATCTTTCATGTTCAACGCTCCCAGCTCAAACATTCCATCAGAAATGTGTGGGCCACATCTGAACTCACATGTCCTGACATGGCTTTGTCCACACCCCTGTCCCTCACCCCCAAGGAATAACAGTCTGGTATGCTTGCTTGCTCTTTACCCATCTCTCTGGGAAACAAAGACGCTCCTCTCTAATCTAACAAATGTATTTTAAAATTGCAGCTGACTACCATAGTAAATTCATGTCATGTTTCTTTATGATAGAAAATATTTCAGAGACATACTCTTGAATGGAACAAAAAAAAAATTTTTTTAGAAAAAAACAATTTCTGTTCAGAAACTCAACTGCCCAGCTCTTGGCCGTTAACTTCTGCCGTTAAGTTGGGAATTCCTACATGGACAATAGAGCCAGCCAAGAATGGTGGGCCAGTGAGCAGAGCACAGACCTACTTTGTGTAAGTTACACCTACAGTGGGAAACTCCAGTCACGGTGCCGCACCTTTAAATCTCATTAAGCCCCTTCTAGGTATCAAAGGTGGCCGGTCCTGCTGTTTCCTGAGTCCTGTCAAGTACAGGTTACAGGAAATTGACAAAAGAGCTTCCATTAGCCCAGCCAAAATTCACATGGCCCTATTATTAAGGTGCTGCCTAGTTTGATCACCCTCTTAATCTATCAAAACTCAAAAGGATAATCTTTTAAAAGCTTCCCCCGCCTTTCCCACCCTTCCAACCCCCAAGTCCTTTTCTTTGTTGCTTAAATCAAGGTAAGTTGATTGTGCAAAGTTGGGAGGAGAGGCATGTTGGTAGCCGGGAGCTGACAAAGAGCAAACACGAGACTTTTCTACTGGAAACTGTTCTCTTTGATTCAAGACTGAATGTCACCACTTTGTAAACAAAGAAGATGATTAAAAAATGCTGCCTGCCTTTTTTTCTTTAACCCAAGTCTTCTCACCATTCTTGGCATGCTCAAAAACCCCCATTAGGCACACCAGAAGAACACTCAGAAAGATCACGTGCTCTCTGCTGGTTTTGTTTTATAAGCCAGGGGCCACGGAAAGAAAAATAGAGCCTCCCGCCCAGGTGTCCCAGCTTGGCAAAATAATGGATGCAGATTGATGTGATCTGGAGGTAAAGGACGTTAACATACTCAGACCCCTGGCAGGCACGCTGCCAGGCAGGGTCCAAAGAGGCCTTGAACAGCAGAGCCAGCCTTGTGTACACCCGGACAGCTCTCCATAAGGGCTTTTATGACAGGACCAGTCTGTGGTCAAGTGCCCCTCCCCTTCACAGCAGACTGGGCACCCAAGATGGACTACCTGCATTATTGATTTAAGACAGCCAGCTGACAATACACTGTGCCTCCTTGTGTTTTTCCCACAAGGTACATCATTCTCTAAACCTAATTGTCTGATTTAAAAGCCAGAGTGTCTGTTCTTAACCCCATCCCATTCCCCTCCCCAAAGAAACTGAATCTCATCTCAGTACAGCTGCTCAAAGGCAACCTGATGGTACCTTCTGAGGAGAGCTTTTGTGCTATTGAAGGAAGACATGGACGGACTGTGAACGTATTTCTTGATCATCTGTTTAAATATGCTGGCTGTCAATCAGAGAACATTATAATTACAAAATACAGTCCTACTCTATAATCAGTATTGTTTGTTATAGTGGACGGAGTGATGATAATGATTTGAACATATAATCCATGCAACTTTTGAACGTCTATTTTATGAGCATGTTTAAGAAATACACTAGGAAGAAGGAGAACACCCTGGTCACTGGCATGCTTTGATTCTGGGTCATCTCTGAGACAGTGATAATGATGAGCATATGTGAATGAACTGTGGCCCCACTAGTGAGACACTGGCAGCCAAAACTCCCCAGCTTGGAACACTGGATTTACTAGCTAATTGAGCTTTGCCTCAGTTTTATTTCCACTTTGGGTGGGATCCACCAGAACTCAGTCTAAGACAGGTAAGCTTCCCCAGTTGCCTCCAAGATCTTTGCACATGCATGTCTACCCATGTACATGTCCTTCAAAGACCAGGGAAGGAAAGGGGTCAGGAAAGCCCAGTGATGTTGTGACTCTGGAATAATTTCCATGTTTTTAATGCTAGCTTCCCAGCTGTAGCACAGTTTTGAAAACTATGGAACATTTATGGAGTGGAGCCTGCTGATGGAGAGTCATGGGAATGGGCATTCAAAGGCTGTGATCCAGAACTGGTCCCATGGTCTGCTGTTTCTGTCAACTCTGACACATACCTCACCACCATGAACTCCATCCACTATGCCTTCTCCACTATAACAGACTGAAATTCCTCCGAAATGGTGAATCAAAATAAACTGTCCTCCCTTAAATTGTTTGTCAGGTATTTGAGACACCATGGTGTAAAGGTAACTAATACAGCTAGCAACACACCTGGGTGGTGCCTCCAAGCCCAGCCTGGGTATGAATTTTTTAAATATTTTATTTATTTTTATTTTATGTGTATGTGTGTATTGCCTACATGTAGGTAAGTGCACCCCTGTCATGCAATGCCCGTGGAGGACAGAAGAAGCTGTCGGATCCCTTGGAAATGGAGTTATAGACAGTTGTTAGCTGCCATGTGGGTGCTGGGATACGAACCCGGATCTTCTGCAAGAACAACCAGTGTTCTTAACCGCTGAGCCATTGGGTATGAATTTTGAAAAAGTTCTCTGATACACACTTAGCCTTTCCTTCACTCTGCAAACCATTGGCAAACTTACTCCAACTTGTCCCCACCCCTAGGTCAGTTTCCTTCAAATCCTCTTCCCACAGGACCCCCAGTTTTGACAACAGAATCATTGGCCAGCATTCCAGAGCTGAAGCAGAGTTGACTGCCTTCCCAGAAATCCTTTGTGAACTAGCCCAGCAAGGTAAGCTCCAGGTGGAGGATGATTTTTCCCATCATTGGCTTCCTTCCCACTCCAGGGTCAATTCTACCATCTTTAGGATGCTACCCCACACAGCCCACCTCTAGCCCCAGCCTTGTAATTGAGTTTCCCCATAAAAAACCCTCTGATTCACAATCGTCCATATCCCACTAGAACTCCTGTCACCCGCCTTCACTTGTAGCCTTTCTACTATCTGAGAACACTCCCCAGCCTTCCCACTTGCTTCACCTAGATTTCCCTGAATTCCATACCAGAACACCACGGTCTATCATTTCACATGAGGTATATGCCCTCTTCAATGGAGGCTTACCTGCGCAGAGGAGAGAGGTCTTACACTCATCTAACACAGCACCTTTGCAGTTATTCAACAGTTGAAAAACCCAAAGTGCGGACTCCATTTTCCCAACCCCCAAGCCAGTGGTCTTGCTCTGGGTCACAGTGTGATGACCTCTGGGGAGAAAGTTTGCACCTGGCACCTCTTCTTAGTATTCTTCCCTGCAGAAAAACCTGGAAGAGCTGGCAGGTAAAATCCCTACTGCCACGTTGACGGAGACTGGCTGACGACTCTGAGGCTGTTAGTTCTGTTTTGACCACCCACAATGCATCGCTTTCTCTGAGAAAATCACCTAGAATGAAAGGCTAGGCCGATCCTTTCCTGCTCCTCTCTCGTGTCCCTTCCTTCCTCCCCACCATCCTCATCAAGGCAGTAGGTCTCTTCCTTTGTTACCTTGTTCTTCCCAGTCCCAGTCCCACCAGATAGATTTCAGTCGAAGAGCATCCCTGAGAGAAACAACAGCCAAAGGATGAGTTGCAGAGGAAGGCAAGCAGGATCTGCTCCTCTGAGTCCCGCACACTCGCTGGCTTCCCTCTCATGTCCTAACTTCCTTTCACTCAGTCTGGTCTACCTCATCATCATAGTTTGGAATTAATTTTCCTTTTAAACAAGGTCCCTGAATTTGTTAGGGTGGCCCTAAGAGAACACATAGTAGGAATGCAGCAAGCACCCTACTCAAGGTTACATCACCTTGGGTACACCTTGGGCTTCACAGCAGGAAAAAAATACTCAAAATGGGTATGAAGCAACAAAGCAGGTTTACACAGTGTTTCCAGGAGAAGACTGAAGAGATGTGGTGGTTTGAGTGAGAACATCCCCCACAGGCTCCAAATATTTAGACATTTTGTCCCTGGTCTGTAGAGCTGTTAGGGGAGGGTCATGAAACCTCTAGGAGGTGTGGCCATGCTGGAGGAAGCATATCCCTGGAGACAGGCTTTGAGGGTTCTTAAACCTTGCCAAATTTTCAGTCTCTCTCTGCTTCCTATGCCCGCTTGAAGATGTGATCCTTCAGCTTTCGGCTCCGGCCACCTCCTTCTGCCATGCCCCATACTCCCCCCCACTGTTACAGACCCTTACCTCTGGAACTGTAAGCCAAATAAACACATTCTTTTATAAGTTGCTTTGGTTGCAGTGTGTTATCATAGCAACAGAAAAGTAACTAATACAAGAGACAAAGTCACAGATGTAAAAGCCAATGTGGCAGGAGATGGTTACACAGGGCAGTCTGTGAACTACAGAGGTTCCCCCGAGCATCACACCAGAGATATAAATAAGAAGTTTGCCACCACGATATGGGAGAGTGAAAAGGAGAGAGGGCAGGAAAAGGATGGGAGGTGGCAGACTTCTGGGAAGACATAGCAGCCTAATGTTACTCATGGGGCACTCAGCCAAAAGCAAGGCCTCTCGGAAAGCACACAGTGAGTGTTGGAAAGGGACCTGGGGGTTTTTTCCCTGTCTGTGTCCTCCTCTCTGCCAGAACCCACCACAGAAGAGATAATGAAATATTAATTCTATCTGATCTGAGGCCGCCCTGGCAGGATCATGTCACATGATCCTTTAATGACCACGATTCAAGTACAGCCTGGCTGTGAAGGACAGGCACCTCTCCCATTCCAGGTCCTAAAGTGCTCATGTTACAAGAAGGAGCCGGAACTGGGGCTCAGAAGCTAGGCAAGGGACCTCGTGGGTTTTCCAGGGTCCCCTGGGAGTCCACTCCACCCAAGCAGGATGGAAAGGTGCCCACCACTCTCCATTCTGCTCCTCTCCCTACTAAAGGGAACTGTTCTTCGGTGGATGCTATCACTCCAGAACTAATAAAATGTGAAAGTCTAATTGTATTAGCAATTTCCCATCATAGTCTATTAATATGTACCACATTGGTATCCATTTTCACTAATGCGACATGAAAGGCAGTAATGTGATTACTTTTTTAGTGAAAACAAATGCTAATGCAATTAAATGTTGACCACATAGGCTGCGAGATATGGCAACCAGCAGGTACCTGCAACTTTCCTCCTCTTAAAGAAAAAACTGGAGATGGAGGCTGTGCTGCTAAGCTTTGTCAACTTGACACAAACTAGAGTCATTTGGAAAGAGAGAAAAATTAACCATCAAAAAATTGGCTCGTGGGCATGTCTGTGGGAGCATTTTCTTGATTGCTAATTGATGTAGGAGAGCCCAGCCCACTGTGGTCAGTACCATCCCTGGGCAGGTGGGCCTGGGCTGTATAAGAAAAGTAGCCTAGCAAGACAAGGGAGCAGGTCGGTAAGAAAGCAGCATTCCTCCATGGTCTCTACTTCAGCTCCCACCTCCAGGTTCCAAGGAGCTCCTGCCTTGGTGTCTCTCGATGATGGACAGTGAGCTATAAGCCAGATAAACCCTTCCTCTCCCAAGTTGCCTTTGGTCACTGTTTGATCACAGCACCGGAGAAGCAAATGAGCAGAGAAAGAAAAAGGTGTTAATCAGAGCTAGAGAAATGATTCTGTTATGGCTTGGAAATCCACGGTCTTTCCTCAGACAGTGCCCAGGGTATGCAGCAGGTTACTGGCACAGCGGAGGAAGAGGAGCTCACAGCTGCACAGAAGGCTGCCTTCATATTCTGGAATACTTTGGGCAAGTAAATCTCTTTAAGCTTTAGTTTCAGCACCTGGTTATAGAGACAAACCACGCTCAGAAGGCTCTTAGGATTAAACCAGATTGTTCTTACAAGAGCACATAGCAATTTCTGTCACATAATAAACACTCACTAAATGCTTGGAAGTATTTCTGTGGCAAACATGAGAGCAGACTCATAGAGCTTCCAATTCAACAATGTAGGATCACATTCAGCATGTAGCCCTTTCAAATACACCTCTGCTGCCCAAAAATAATGTTCTTTCTTTAGAAGACTTAGAAATGGCCACTGAAAACTGCAAGGACAGACATAAGAGACGGAAAGCAAACCTACCCACACACCTTCCTGAATCCTGCTAACTGCTGAGCTAATGAGTAAGCATTTTAGGCTGAAATTCCAAAATGAACAACTGCCATTTGGAGCAAAAGAAAGAGATGATGATGATTGTAGCGATGATGGTGACGACGATGAAGATGATGGTGGTGATGATGCCAGGGTTCCAGGGTATATGATCAGCTGGAAGCACCCCCAGTGACATGTAGGAGTAAGACCCCCTTTTTTCTCAATGTATATCTTGTATTGACTTTTGTGCATTTCATACAATATATCTTAATCATATTTAGACCCCCTTCCCCATCCATGCCCTCCCCACGACATTACATGTATTCTGTTATGTATGTCCTCACTGAAAGGCTACACCAGTTTCTGCTCCCTGTCCCATGATCGCTATTAACCCATCCACCTCTCCGCATGATTACAGACATCAAGTTGTTTTCATTTTTTCCATGTGCAGTGGGATAGTGCATGCCATCCATTCAACCTGCATTTCTTTAAAGCCAACTATGTTGAGAATCTTCTCTGTGGGCGTGGTGTATGCATGCATCTGTGCACATGTATGTGGGTGTGCGTGCATGCATGTGTGCAAGCTGGAGGTTGATGTTTTCTGTCACTCTCCATCTTATTTTTTGAGACAGGGTCTCTCACTTAATCTGGAGTTCACCATTTCCTGTGGGCTGGCTAGCCAGCGAGTCCCCAGGATCCACCTGCCTCTACCCTCCAGTGCTGGGGATCCGAACTCAGGTCCTCTTGCTTGCACTGCAAGCACTTTACCCCAGTGGGTCATCCCTCCCGTCCCTGAATGAACATCTTTTCAAGTATTTATCATCCATTCATACGTATTCTGAAAATCACTTGTTCAGATTTTTGACTCATTTATTTTCTACTTTTTTAAGCCTCTTTATTTAGCATATTAATCTTTCATGTGTCATGCAAATCTCTTCTCCCAGTTGGCTGTCTTTCAGCCTAACTTAAGTGCTCTTTTTGCTACAGTTCCCATCTTGATTTATTCCTATGCTCTCTTTCTTCTTGACAATTTCAGGGGTCTCATCTATTCTAAGAGGCATCCTACCCATCAAGTTTATTACAGTAGTACCCACAGTGAAAGCTCAGAACACACAGAGTCCCTGGAGCCAGACAGAAAGGGACTGTGAAAGACTGAGGCCTGGGGAACATGCAGCCAGACTCTGTCTATCTCCCCAAGCACCCTGAAGGGCACAGAAGAGTGGTACACATCACCAAGGGTCTGGGATCCTAGCCCAGAATTTCAGTGAACAGAAAAAAAAAATGTTCCTAGAAATCCCGTGTTTCATTTTAATAATTTATGTTAACTTTGTTTTCATACTCCATAGTTTTGGCACTTATTTTTCTATAAAAGCATACCATTTTGGTTACCAACAACTTAATTGGGTAACTTCCCCTGACTACAAGCACCCACCAGACTTCTGGGGCAACAGTGGGTCCCCCCCAGCAGTAACTGAACCACAGTTTGGTCTGCACCACACTCACAGGCTCTGCAAGCTCTCCTGTGCTTCCCAAAGGGAAGAAGCTATTAGCACTGTGGATAGATGAGACAGAGCTAAGGGGAGGAGCACTATGCAGCTGACAAGGTCCACAGATGAGGAAACAGGGCACTCTTTTCTGGACATGGCCCCATGGAATTTGACCAGGTTGCTGAACCAGAGAGAAGTAGATCATGGACTTCCAAAACCTCTTTCCAACATTGCCCCTTCCTCCCCCCACCGCCCCGCCTTTCTTCCACAAGATGCCTCAATTCCTTATCCATTTTACTACTCAGCCAAAAATTGTCTTGCAATCCCCAGACCCCCTACTTGACCCACAGTTTTCCACCCTGTTCTTGAATAGGACATATATTCCTGCCTGCCTGGGAGCTGCACCTTACAGTGAGCGTGATGTATGCAACTCAGTGGATGCTGGGCTCAAGGGCTGAGGCAGAGGCTTAACTGAGTGCCCCAGGGGGTGACCTAGTCACCCTCAGGTTCCTGCAGTAGAAAGTAGAGCTAAAAATAAACCACTTCTGGGGTTGTGGAGGATGAAATGAGTTCGCATACGTTCTGAAAACAGTGCCCATCCCAGCATAAGCACTGTACATGTTACTACTGTCCACATGGTACAGTAAAGCTCAGTCAGGGCTTGTCAGCAAATGTTCTTGAGCCACCTCTTCTGTCCACAAGAATAAATGATCCTGTGTCCCAACTGACCCAAAGGCAGGTAGGGAGGGGCTGGAGGGCAAGTATGCTGTTAACAGGCAGTTAAGTAGCCAGCTGGCCTGGCATGGGGCACTTGCTTTCTAGATTGTTCCAAAATAGTGGCAGGATGTTTGTGCCTTGCCTTGCACCACTCCCAGTGAGAAAGAGTCCCGGGAAAAGTAGCAGCCAGCTCTGTGGACTCAGTCCTCAGGTACATTTACTTGGCCTAAGCATGAGGTTTCACATTCCTACTCTTGGACTAGGCCTGAACTTGGACCCCTCTACACTTTTACTCATTCAGTTGTGAGGCAGGCCACTTCCCCTGCTGTATCATTTCCATTCCAATGTCCCTTCAGGCCCTATTCCAAGTATGGCCCTATCTTTTGTTAAATGGCAAGAGATCAAAGATTTCAAGCAATCTGGGCATTCACTGTCCACGTAGAAGCAGACCAGTATGTGTCAGCTCATGAACACACACATGTGCATACACACACACACACACACACACACACACACACGCCTCTGCCAGGTTATACATTGCAAAGCCATACACTGTCACAGGATGAGGGGGCAAAAGTCATAAAAGGAAGATAACAGCAATATTGAATTTCAGAAGTGAGCAATTTTTTCATGGAGGGGCGGGGGCTTCGATCCAGGGGTTTGGGGTAGAAAAGCTCACAGCCCCTTAGAACTAAAGCATCTCCACTGGGTGCCACTATAATAAATCAGAATCAGTTATGTAAAGTGTAAAATTATCATTTAGAAATCACTCTCTGAATAATTCAATCATTGACTTTCACATCAAACAACCATTTCAACCACCCACACACACAGTTCAGTCTCACACTGGTCTTAAACTCTCTTTAATTATCGACATTAACCTATTACATTACTATTTCATTCTTATTTCATCCTGGGGGAGGGGTCAGTGATTATGAGAAATCACAATGAATGAGAAGGACTTTTAGTTGTCCTTCCACATAGCTCTACAGTTCCCTTGATCTGACGGTGACAGGTCTGCTTTTGTCCCAAGAAGGGACAAGGACAGATAAGCTACCTACCTCTGGACAAATGCATTGCGGATGCCAGTCAGGATAAAAAGGCCAAAAACTGCTCTAGAGCCCAACTGCCTCAGTGCACGGCTATCCCCCATGCCTATGCTCCAGGCTGAAGAGATGTCTTCTTGCTCCTGTTTGGTGGGTAGGATATCCAGAACCAGGTAAACAAGGGTCATATAATCCAACACACACCTCACTCGGCAGCCATTACCCTAAAATAAGACTGACAATAACTTTACAAAGCACACACAAGTTGTCTCTAGCTAGTCACTGACTCCCTCCAAGAATAGCCTGCTCAGGCACAGCTGAGTCTCCTGTTACTTTATTCTGGGGAGACTGTGGCCCTAGTCCTAGTGATACCTCTTCCAACCAGAAAAGTGGAATTACACGGGAATGGGCACGAGGCAAGGTGTTCCACTAGAGACAGTTTCATGCATTGCTGGTGAGGATTCAGGCTTCCCAGCTCTGTCTATTGAGCATTCCCGCTCACCCCTTTCTCCTGTCACCCGTCCATGTTTAGCAGTAAAGGGATTACCCTGAGAAAATTCAACAAATGTGTAAAGAAAGAAGTTAGTCAAAACATCCTATAAAAGAGAAAGATGAAAACAACCCAAATGTCAGAAGCAGTCGTGGGTTAAATAAATTGTGTCACATCCATTCAATAAAGGACATCTCAACCACTGAAGATCATGTTGTACGTGTGCATATAAATATTAGAAGCTGTTCATCACATGTCATTCACAGAAAAAAATGAAGTCGGGTAAATCACAGGAACCACATGAACATCGTTGATTCTATTTTTTTAGTACACGAGAACACTGTGAGGTATATTCAAGATTCCAACAACAGTGTTTCTGCACAGCACAGATGCTGCTTACTTCTCCTTCCCTACGTTCATTTATATCTTATCTGTAGTTTCTAATTAGTCTACAAAGGTGCAGTTGAATAGAGTGGTTAAGACCGTGGACCTAGAGTCATTCTTCTTGAAGCCAAATCTTGTTCTGCCACTTAGGGATGGGACTTTAGCTACTTCCCTGAACATACCAGTGCCTTCCTTATCTATAAAAAGGGAAAATAATGATGTGAAGCTGCCCTCTCAGGACCACTGTGAGGATCAAGTTGATGTGGGAGAGCCCTTAGAACTGTGGCTGGCAGAGTAAACAGTATGCAAGTGGTAGTCACAATTATTAAAATAATCACATGTTTCTTGTATAATTAAAAAAAACCTGGGGCCTCAGGCCAGCTGTCAGATCTGAGCCATATCTGCATCTCCTGGTGTGAGTTTCCTCAACAGTAAAATGAGTGAATTAGACAGGTGACCTAAAAGGCCTGTCCTCATTCTGTGATGGCGCACGTCAACAGGGAAGCTTCGAGCAGGCCCTAGATGGAGCACAGAGGTGAAAGGGGACATTTCAAAGCTGCAGCCAGGGCTGGAGGAGGAGTGATGGGACCCCTGAGATACATCAGCGCCCAGCCAGCTTGTGTACAGGGATTTGGGGGAGGGGAAATTGCCAAGGCATGTTGTCTTTGCACTCAGCTGTATGATTAAGTGACTGGCTTCTCTTTTTTCCCCCAAGCCAGCCTCCAGCTCAGAGAACCTCAGGGACTATTTTAAGGAGAAGTTATTCCTTTGTTTTTAATTGTAATTAAGTAGATATTTTATAATTTTTAAATGGTGCAATTTACACATCACTTCCATGATGTGCTGGGTACCCTTCACCAGAGGGAGAACGTAAGTGTGAGAGGACTGCTGTGTATTGTTTGTGATTAGGGAAGCACATTTATGCAATTGTAATAGAACAGTGATGCTGGGATGCTGTAAGATTTCGTTAGACATGCCAGAACTTTCACAGATTTAGACGGAACCAAAGTTTATTCATGTTAAGATTTCATTCACCCGTCTTCCCGTACTTTGACAAAATGTTTAAGTTAGTTTCTCATTTTATTTGTCTACTGAGTTCCCTAAGTTAGGGAAATTAGTATTGTGTGTGTGGTTTGATTTAATTAGCAATTGGGGAAATCGGCCTGGCATGTTTCATGGAAGCTTGGGGAAATTGTCAATTAGCATTGTGTTAATTGGTGTCTGTCGTCCTTGCTTTTTAGTTTTTAACCCCTTTTACCTTGTTCCCTCTTTCAGTATGTAAAATCTGGCTGTTTATTATTCTTTAAATAAAGGATTAATTGCCTGAATTCCTGCCTCTGCTCCATGTCCTTTCTCTCCCTAGCAGATGGGGAGTTGGGCAGGCCTGCAGTGGCAGCCTTGTTTCTTTGAAGCCCTCATCCTGCCTGGCTCAGTCTGCACTGTCTTGCGCCCAGCCGGAAACCGTCCTCTCTGTTGTTCTCTGTGCCCTATGGGCTCCCTGTCTGCAGTCACCACAGATCTTGCCTGGCTCTCACGAGACCCATACTGCTCATTTTCTAGAGCCTGAGGATGATAGTCGGGTTTGAACAGCTAGCTCACTTGTCTGACCAGCACCTTCCTCTAAGGAAGGATGGGAGCCTCCCCAAAAGGACAGGCACATAGGCTTTTAAAGGGCATCTGGAAGCCATCATTGCCTCCTCCAAAGAAAGTTGTCTAATAGATAAGCTAAGCTTGAACCCCACTTAAGGTGCTCAAGGTGAGACTTAGCCCATGCTATTCAACACTGAGTTCCCAGAATCTAAATCTTAGTGTTTTCTTGGCCTGTGGATCAGCGGTATTGATATCAGCTGCAAGTGGGATGGACCTACAAAGCCTTGGGCTCCATTGGGGTTTACCAAGTCAGCTGCTACATTAAAAGCTCCCCAGGTCACATCACATAAATTGAGCCACCCTGGCCTAGCACATTGCTTGACCTATGTTAAAAGTCTGACTTGCTAGACCAGTTGGATGTACCCCAGCATCTGTTATCTTCTTTTACTATAGCCATAGAAGGTTTGCCTAGGCATTTAGCTGTTCAAATAAATAATACATTTCTCAGACTCCTTTGCAGCTAGATTCAGGTCATGAGACCAAGTTCTGACTAATCAAATGAAAGTAGAAGCTTCAAACGGCAACCCCCAGTTCTCTCTTCCTTAACAGAGGACTAGCATTCTACACATTCAGTTCTCTACCCATCTACTGCTTGAAACATGGATAATACAGGTGGAGTCCTATCATGGACCTTGAGGATGAGGTTATGCTTTCAGGATGGACAAACAGAAATGTGAAAGGAGTCTGGTCCCCTGGCAATGATGGGTCAGAGCCCCCTGCTGTGCTGAATTCCCCAAATTCTAAACTTTATTCAGACCACTTTTCTTTGGGGCTGAAGGTGGACATGTTCTGGATAAACTACTCCTGACTAATTACAGAAGCCATGACCCACCTTTTCCACATAGTAAAGTGCTTCCAAAGCTGAGAAGGGGCAGTGCAAGGAAACCATCTTTCATAACTAGAACAAGGACAGATGGGCAAAGGTTTCCTGATAAGAGATGTCAGCTCAAAGGAGATGACTGGCTATGTCCTTGAGGTAGCAAGTCTCTGGTCACCAGAAATGTTCATGCAAAGGCCCCTGGGGCAGCTTCCCCAAGCTTGACAGAGGGTATGCCTACCCTGAGTGGAGTACTGATCTCTTGCAGTGCCAACCTCTTTTCTCCAGAGAACTGTGGAAAAACAAGGACACCTAAAGGCATGGTGGAGTTTAAGTCTGGAGGGCATCTTCATCGTTGAACCAAAGCAGGAACTTCTTTCCCTGCTACACATCCTGTACCTTTCTCACAGCAGCTTGTCTGGACTCTACCCTTCCACTAGGGCAAATTCACAGACGCCTCAGCAGCTGTGGTTAGTGTCCTGCCTTTTGCTCCAACATCACAGGTCATCCACAGTTGTAGGTACTTGGGACCAAGTGCCCCCAGCTCTAACTGCACAGGGGCAGTCGCAGAGCCTGCTAGGAAGCTCCCAGATCATGCCAGGCTCAGGAGCAGGCTGCATCCGGGGGATCCATGCTTCCTCTCCTGAGGCTCCCGCTTCCTCTTCTTTCTGCTCTTCACAGTTACCCACCTTCTCCCTCTTGCTCTTGTAATCTTCCTTATCTTTGGACCCAATTCCTGCAAACAACCTCCTCTTAGTAAAATAACTTCCTGGCTCCTGTTCTCCTGACTGGACTCGAAATGATGTAACCATCAGCCCTCAAGGGTCTCTCTTCTCCCCTGAGGCCATCCCAGTGCATGCCAGAAGAGGCTTACATAAAATCAGTGTTCGCTGCAGCAGCACCTCTGCCAGCCCTTCCTGCCCTGCCCTGATCCCCAGGTACTGTCCGTCAGGCGCGAGACTGTGGAGTCTTCAAGTTAGCATCCAACAATCACATCTGATGAGGCCGTACTCTGAGACAGATCTATAGCTTCAATTTCTTGCCAGTATTTCAGCTCTCCAGGCTACTTGTCAAGTAGTAGGTCTCATTGAGAGGACAATAACTTCATTTTCCAGGAGTTGGCTTATGCCAGCAAAATTTCATCTCCACATGATATTTATCAATGCTTTTACAGCCTAGTTCCATAGCAGATTTAACTACTAGACAGTACCCATTTATAAGTGAGCGAATGAAACCCTTCTCTTTGATAAGGAAAGTAGGAAAAGTCTTTGCTGAAGGCTTTCTTCAAGAGCACCCCTGGGACAGGGACAGGATTCTGGGCAGGTATACTTTGACCAGTTCTACCTTGCCAACTCAGGATCCAGAATGGGTTCTGGGACCAGCTGAAGGTTTAGGGTGAGCAGGAAAGAGGAGAGATCAGAGAGCCAAAATACAGAAGCTTATAGATTTTCCTACTTAACTCACTCCATTTTAATTCTAGAAAAACCAGCCAATAAACCTTCAACCATCACCTTAACATTACTCCATTGGATTGTCAAAATCAGGAGCTTAAGTGGATTTAAACCCTGTGATTCAAAGCAAACCTAGGACACTGACCAAAATTAAATCCTGAATGACCCCAGGACCTGAAGGTCTCCAGTCCTCTTGTATGGCCTTTGAAAGACTAAATGAGCTGTAAACAGAAAGAGGTTTGGAGGTCACTGATGGACTTTAGGTCCACTATGGGACAATGTTATGAATACTTAAATTTTTTTATCATATGTAGATATAGCTTAGAATACACCCAACAGTCCTAGTGGAGAATTGAGATGTATTTATACAAGTCCTTCTTGGTACTAGGGTCAACTTCAAGAGGCTCTGGGTTCTCAGTCCACTGGGACAAGCAACTGCCCACATCTAGGTCTCCAGAACACCTGGCTCCTGTTAGGTGAGGACAGAGTGGCATTTTGATAGAGCCAGGAACTCTGGAGTACCCTGAGGAGACCCAGCCATGCCTGGTTGCTACTGTACGTTTCCATGCAGTCTCCCATCTCTAAGCAGAATGTTTATTCCTCAACAGCTATTTGCCTTTGTCCAAAACTATCCTTAGGAACCGAAATCAGAAGTAAGTCAACTTTTGCTAATGTTTCCCTCCCTTTTCCGTGTAAGCTCTCAGTCTATTCCACCTTCCCTTCTCCCCGCATCACAGTCCCTAGAGCCTCCAGAGTTCCAGGTGCCATCAGCAAGCAGAGAGGCACAGAGTAGAAAAGTGGGAGGCAGGACATGTATGCCCATCCTCTGGACCCCCAAACAATACTGTCTTCTCTCCCCTCCTGCCTTGGGCTGATCCTCCCATTGCGAGGCAGCAATTCTAGGTGAAGTCGAAAGAGGATGCCTGCTGAGCTTCCTGGACACCAGGCAATAGCCTCCCTGCAAAACGAAGGGATGTGCTGATGGCAAGCCATTCTCAGGACCTTCACATAGGCCCCAGCAGAGAATAGAAAAGTGAGCTAGCCTTACAGCATGGTAATGCCTTTTCTGACCAGAAGCTGACGAGCACCAGCTGCCTCACTGTTGGTAGGAGTTAGCAATGGGCTTATCTTCTACAACAGTTTCCAACTCCACAGTTCTGTTAAACCTCACTGTGAACTTTATGACTTAACCAACACTAAATCCATCCTATCCTCTATGTCCCAAGGTTCACAGTCTACTCAGAAACCTGCATTCTCAATGAAGTTTGGGCTCCAGACTTCCACTTGGAGATAAGAACTGGCTTTGTGTGTTTGTCTGTCAGCTATTTTAAGAAGTGGTCATTTGCAGGCAAGGTAAACCATCAGAGCCCATGATGGTTTTCTGGGAGTTAGATCACACTGGACACCTGGGCAAACACTGGTTTGGGAATGGCCCTGGCCTTGGGTGGCAGGGGATTACAGGCTAGTGGTGAGGACATTTTAAAAATAATGGATAATAGCAGGAACACCCTGACCAATGCCATATATTTGCACGCATATCATTTTAGAAGCAGTTTCAGACTCATGTTCATTTTTATTCTCCAAATGTATTTTCAGTCAGAATGCCACAGGCACATTCTACAGGCGCTAATGTACCCTCCTCTCTTCGGCCCACTTCCCCTCTAATCTGACTGTTAAAGATACCAACAGTCGCCTCAACCCCTCATCCCTGCAGCATGGAACCCAAGCCCGGAAACACTTGATTCCCAGAATTGGCACAACACCCCCTCACGTTCAGTAGTTTTTCTCTTGGTAATGTTACAGCAAGTCTTCTGTCTCTATCCCATCCCCATCCCAAATCAGGCCCTCAGGACCTTTCTCCTGGGCAACTGTGATTGGCCTCTACTGTCCTTTTCACCTGATCATTTCAGATCTCAATCCATGACCAGGAGATCAACCACAGAACGTGCCTCCCACAAGTGCCGGAGGCCTCAACGTTCCTGCTCCTAAAATTTCTTTCATCTCACCTCCCAGGACACATGGTTTGTGTCACCTTTTACATTTAATTCTGATTTTAATTTTTTCTGATAGAGTATCACTAAGTAGCCCAGGGTGGCCTGGAACTAATGATCCTTCTGGCTCTACTTCCCAAGTACTAGGATTACAGATATGTGCCACCACACCAGGCTGTGTCACTATTAATACCTTAATATCAGTGCACAATCCTCTATCTACAATTGCAAAATAGAAAAAACGATCTCTAAAAACTGAAAATAATTTTTGGAACTTAGTGATAAAACTTAGCATAGGGCTATTTAAAATGTATACTTGCTAGACTTAGAATATTCTAGTTCACTATTACAAAAGTATATTTGACTACAGAATGCTTTCCCAGACCAACTGTGGTTATTATGAATTATATGGAGTATACACTATAATATCCCTTTAAAATCTGAAAAATTCTGTGTTCTCAAACACATACAGACTAAAGGGTTTTAGGTGATGGATTTAGGACCCATATTACCTTGCATTAGAGTAATGCATTACTCCCCGTGTCTTATGTGTAGGTACCAATCAGTGATTCCTCAAGTTAAGCATATAGTACACAGAATGCAACTTTTTAAGCAGTGGAGGAGAGCAGGTTAATACACCTGATGGTCCACAAGTTCATACAGTCATAGGCTCAAAATAGAACCAATGCTATAGTCCAATGAGATGATGTGATGAGGAGGGTATCACTGCAGGTCTGAGTCTGGTTGTCAGAAGCCATATAAATAAAAGCAGAGTATGGAAGCATATCCTTGCAATCTCAATGCTGAGGAATTGGAGACAGGTGGATCACTGGGGGTCACTGACCAGTAAACCAAGCCTAGTTGGTAAGCTCCAGGCCAGGGAGGACGGTGGATGATACCTTAGGAATGGTACCCACACCCAACACTGTCCTCAGGCTTCCTTCCATATGTATACGCGTACACACACACACACACACACACACACACACAGGAAGATAGTACAGGAGGAGCACTTTGGGTCCTTCTGATTTTACCACCTGAAAGAAAAGCATGATGGAAGCTTGACAAACTGGGCTCTGGGTACACTGCCTTGGTCTGTGCACGTGTGCACGTCACTTCTCCATTTGATGACTTTTGACGACTTTTGTTGTTAGGAAATGCTGTGGACCACTCAGACTCTGGACACACACACACACACACAACACACACACGAGTGGACAGGCAGATAAGAAATCCACAGTTGCAGTCTAGTGGTCTATACTTAACTATGAGAGTCATGTACAATCATGAAAGAGTTGGCCACTGTTTATGCAATTATATTACTTAGAAAACTCCTTCTGCTGCTACTGATGTCCCTTAATACCACCACAGCCAAAATGTCATCTGGACCCTGAGCAACACTGGGTGAGAAATCCTACTTCTAAGTACTGTTTATGGGACATACAGTGAATGTTGGGACTGGTTGGAAATGTGGCTGGAGAAGAAGCCAAGGTCAGATCAATCAGGGCCAATCAGCAGATGGAAGTCTAGTGCTGGACAATATGGGCTCAGTTAAAAGCTCAGTGATCTTGGAGAAGCTGCCTGATGCTTTGTGCCTCGGTTGCTTCATCTGCACTGTGGGGATGATGCTGCTGCTGCTCTTACTCTTAGGATAAGATTAATTCATTCAATAGTGTGAGAATTCAGAGAAACGTGCATGGCAAGCACCTTATAAACGCAACACAACTGCTAGCTGTCATTATATTGCCAGCCAAAAGAACTATGGATAAAAGGGACCAACTGCAGGATGGTGACACAGATGGCATGACACAACCTAAGGAGGACATGTGCAGTCTGTGGCGTCTGGGAGGCCAATGAGGAGGCTGTTGTAGTGATCTGGGCAAGAGATGAGGGAAGACTGAGCTCAGGACTACAGCAATGGGACTTAAAGGTGATCTATGGGCGTATTACAATGAATTTACATGAATACATTCTGAGATAAGTAAACAATAAATGGAAGGGAGAGAAGGAATATATACTGCGTACAGTTGAATCCAATTAATAAATGTGAAAGAAGTGACAGAAGTAGAAAAGCCATCATTAAAGAAATTGCATGACAGCAATGGTGACAGGTAAAAATAAATGCTGGACACCGAACTGAGTAGGTAAAAGTATAATGGGAAACAGGATATTTGAGTACTCTCAAAATAGCTCCCCACAAGATACTTAGTAATTACAAAGAGAAAAATAATAACTTCATGACAGATTAACCTGACAGTCACTGTCTTAACCAAGTCATCAAAGAGAGTATCGTGGGTGATAAGACATACTGACATGATACACCTCCTGACCAGATGCCCTGAGAGCATTGTTCAGTGGGATTCTTGCCAAAAAGTGCAGAACAGCAATCTGATTGTGAGAAAGTACCAGGCAAGCCCGAATCAGGGAATATTTTACAAGATAATTGGCCAGTTCTCTACAAAAGTGTCGAAGTCATGAAAAACAAGCTGGAAAATTGTCACTGATTTCTCAAGACAAAGGAGACGTGACAGCTACACACAGAGTGGGATCCCACATTGGATCCTAGACCAGAAAGGTGCATTGGTGCAATTCCAATAAGTTCCATAGATTAGCTATCCATACTGAGTCAGCATTAATTTCCTGGTTTCTATAATTGTACTCGTGACTGTTTAAGAATTAACATTAGAGAAATCTAATGAAGGGAACTAGGGAACCCTATACTGCTTTTACAGTTTCTTTATGCACATGCCTTTCTCTACTAGTAGAAAGAGGACTCAGTACAGAGGCAATATCGTATTCACTCTGGTACATCTCTCAACCCAGTGCTAGTTACATGTATCATAGATAGTTGGTGCTCAATTTGTTTGCTATTTTTTCCCAAAGAAATTTTCCCAGAAGGCCATCTTCTGATGGTTAAGTTAGGTCTTTTTTTTTTAAGAACAATGGACTAGTGGAGCCTATAGTCACATAGCATATTCACTTCAGGGAACCAAGTAAAATTATAATATATAGCCAAGTTGTCAAGAGTTAAAAAGAGAAATTCAGAAAGAGCACTATTTGAGATAACGTGGGGTTAGAGAGACAACTCCTAGATCTTTACTCTCTTTCATCCCCAACCTCAAATACATGTGATCATGAGATGTCACAATGGTTGAAATTTTTCCCCAGGGAGGACATTTGGAAATATCTGGAGACATTTTTAATCGTCAACACTAGGGGAGATGAGCATGGTTCTGTTAGCACCTAGTAGGCAGCCCCAGTCAAAGGCTGCAGCTAAACACCCCACCGACAATGGCCAGCCTCCTCAGCAGTTTCCCAGCACTAATGCTGATAGTATCGAGGCTGAGAAAACCGGTTCCTCCTTCCTTATTGTAAAAGCAATAGAGAAGGATACATGGCCCTAAGAGAAAAATAACTCACAGTGAGGGTAAAAACATGAGGCATGAGGGATAATCACTTTTCTAACTTCAAAGAGGGGATTCCAGATGTTTACAGAGGAGTGGAAAGGGTCCACACATCTCCACTTCTCTGTGTGGCAAGGATGGACAGAAGAGATCAGGTCTGACTGCAAAGTTCCATTGGTCAGAATAAAAGATCAGAATCCCATGACCACCCTTGAAGAAGTGACATGACAAGGTCCGTGCCCTCATCTCTAGGTGGGCACAACGTCCACATCTTCCACCCACTGTTTGTAAACCAGAACAATGAAACTATCAGTCATCCCTGAGGTCTAGAGACAACCTATGATGCATACTGCTATGGTGGTTAATAGGCCAGTGAGCAGAGAATAGGCAGAGAACTTGGTAGGGAAGAAGGTGAGCATCTATTGGGTATAATACTGTGAATGGAATGAGTAGGACTGGACCATGGGTGACATATTCAGCAAAAAGCAGGGAAAGAAGTAGCAGTTGCAGCCCCAGGTATTAGGGGAAGAACAGAACCAATAAAATGCACATTGAGAGAATTCATTAGATGGGCTTTCTTATCACAGGCTGAATGGCGAGCCAGGGAAACCAGCAGCTATTTAATCCAAGAAGCTAGGACCATAAAGACCAGGAAGGCTCACTGAGGCAGCCCCAGTCAAAGGCTGAAGGCTTAAAACTCTTCCTGGAAAGCCACTGATGCCAGTGTACATTCAAAAGCTATAGAATCTGAAATCTAATGTCTACTACCAGCAACAACAAAAAACATACCGGCTCACATAGCATGTGAAAGCAAGAGCTTTCCCGTCTCCTTTCTCCATTCTGTCCAAGCCCCTAGCTTATTGGATGGTATATCCCACACGGAGCTGATCTTCTACGCACAGTTCACTGGTTGTGTGCCAATCTCCTGTGGAAACACCCTCACAGACACACTCAGAAGTGCAGACTCTCTAGGTGTCCCTCATTCTAGCCAAGTTGATAACCAAGATTAAGCACTACATGGCCTATACCTAGATGAACCTTGGGAGGATCTCCGGTGTACCAAGGTTGAGCCTGCCCTCGTAAGACAGAGCGCAACATAGGAAAATGACTGCATGTATCTGGGCTCTCCTGGAATAAAGGGGCAAGAAGACAGAGTCCTCTGGCCTTCACATGGACCCCTGACCTATGAGTGAGCCACCTAGCTAAAGGTTACTCCCCTTGAAGAATGGCAGTACAAGCCTTCTCCTAGCCAAACAAAAGAGGACATCTCTTTTGTTTCTCAGTTTGATGTGATAAGTGACAATGAGATAGTTTTCTATGAACCTTGGCCACACTTGACTCTCTAAAGCCAAAGACACCAGTATACAAGGCTGAGGTGCTGGGGCCATGGTAGAGCAATACAAAGGGCCGTGGGTCCTGCCTTCCAAGAGTTCCTATCTTCCCAGCACAGCAGCACGGCTTCTAGCAGTCTCTAAAGGAGCAAAACAAAACCAAGTGTACCAGCTGGCTCTCTGGCAACTAATAACAGACGCCCAGAGCCCCACCTTTCTCCAAGAGAACAAGGCAGGTGCTTTTGTGGCCTGGGTTTGAATATGACCCCAGAGGACAGACAAAGGTCCCAATCTCAAATCTACTCACGGTGTGTCCTTGGTACATAGTTTAGTCTTACTAGACTTTGGTTCTCTCACCTGAAAATAGTGATATTGGTGCTCACCTTGAAGAGTTGATACACAGAGAGAATGGCCCAAGCTGCACTGGTGAATGTCAGCCCTTCCCTGTCTTCCTCAGGAAGATGTCTGGCTGGAGCCTCTCTGCTCAGTGGGAGGGGCTCAGGATGACTGCAGCCTCAGGCTTCCACACATACCTTGACCCTGACCTGAAGGGTGCGGAGAGGCACTTCCTCTGTCATCCCTGAATGTGGCAGAAACTCAAAAAGTGCTGATAAATCTATTTTTATTTATTTCCAATCTATGTTCTGCCACATTCTAGAAAGGATGTAAAGCGATGGAGATAAATCTATGTAACCTCCAGAGACAGGAGCCAGGGCACATTCTCTATGTCTGCCACCAAGGTCAACCCACCCCGGCCTTGCTGAGCAGCAGGAGTAGGAAGGGAGGGAACATAAGCACCACCATCCCATGCTTCCCCTCCACCGTCTGATGCTTCCCCTTCCCAAGCTCTCACCCGATGCCCTACCACCCTGACCTCTGCTCCCACATTTCCTGTGCCATACCATAACCAGGCCAGCCTCAGCTGCTCTTGGAGTATTGTGGGAACAAAGACTATCAAGGGACAAGATGCCCTTCTATAGCCACTTAAAAAACAAAAGGAAAGCATACAGGTGAGATCAAATCACGGCAGCTTTTCATGGCCCTTTCTTCTCCCTCACAGTCCCCAAGCTTCGGGGGCCTCCCTGCCCTAAAGCCCACCCCGGCCTCTCACTCTCAGGCATCTACCCTCCCTGAATGCCAATGTCGTCAACCTCCTTAGCCTCCCTTGGGCACTTAATCCCCTCCTGACCTTCCCCACTTCTCACCAGTCCTGTTGACACTGACAAGACTATGATCGCCCCCTAGGACAGGCTGCCTGGCCAGCATGTTGGAACACAGGAGACAGGACATAAATTCGAGCTGGCAGAGAAGTGTGGAGATTCAGTTGCCTTATTTTGACTGAATCACCCAAGACCTAAGGCTGTCCTCAAGCTTTAGAGTTCAAAAGAATCCATCAAGTTGGGTATGGTGGTGCAGGCCTTTAATCCCAACACTCAAGAAGCAGAGGCAGGCTGGTCTCTATGAGATTGAGGCCAGCCTAAGCTACATAGTGAATTCCAGGCCAGCTGGGGCTACTCAGACAGACGGACGGGGACACACACACACACACACACACACACACACACACACACAGAATCCAACAGAGATGGTATGGAAGGACAAGCTCTTGGTTCAAATATAGATTTTCAAAAGTTACCCAGAAATCTCCATCTAGTGGACCTAAGTTGGGTGTCCAGGAATATGTATTTTTAATAAGCCTGCTCAGATGTTCTGATGCATGAAATGATGTGCTGAACTTTGAGAAACAGGCCTGACATTGGCACCTGGACCAGCTGGAAGGGGCCCAGGTTTGGGTATCCTGTACCACTGGACCAAGAGCCTGGTTCTAACACCAGGAAGGTGATTTTAGGCTTATAAACAAACTAGGTGGGCCTCAGACTCCCCATCAGGGAAACAAGCTAGGGACAGGGTTCCTGGAATGCTAACGGTACCAAACAACAAGCATTTATTGAGCATCTATTGTGTGCAAGACTCTATTCTACAAACATTTCGTTTACTCCTCACAACACCCATATGCAGGAGATACAGCAATGGTCTGAATTTTAGAAAAGAATAGAACATTAATCAATTTATCCAGGTCATACTGCTACGAATGGAAGACCTGGGATTTGAATGCAGGCCACTGGGGCTGAAAGCCCTGACACATCACCACCACAATCCAGTCCTGGAAGGGGCTCCTGTACTTACTCCCAGGGGAAATAAGTAGGACACAGGTCACTGGTATAGCTGCCATTCTGATTTTTCCACTCCAGGGCTCCAGCCAGGACCCTTGATGTTGCTGCCCTTGGCTCACCCCCTGTATACCAATTTAAAAGCAAGTCTCACTACATGAGGCCAAAATTAGCCTCAGACTCACAGGCAGGAGGGATACCCATTACTTATGCAAAGCCTTGGGAGGATTTCAAAGGCCAGAGACAGTCACTAACTCTGCCAAGGCTTCCTCCATTCCAGAAGCTCCTAGTTGGGGTGGACAGGACTTCAGAGAGATCCAGAGGAAGAGGCTAGGAAAATGCCCATGAGACCAGACCACCAAGCAGGGCTTGTCAAGGCAACAGGCCACTCTGGGCCTTTGCCATGTCTTTCCAAGCCCAGGAAGCACTTGATAACACTTCAGACAATAGGTGTCTGGCCAAAGTTCCCTAGGGATCTTCACGGCACCTGCCATCCCCGTGGGAGCTTTAGAAGGCACAGGAAATACCTTAGGATCAAGATCACACTGGGGTGGTGGGGAAGGATAGGAGAAGTTGGGCCTGCCCCAGCCTCTGGCCATATGTGAACTAAACCCAGGCAGGATCTTGTAAGGGGACCAAAGGCATAAGCCCTGTCCATCCTTCCATCCCCTGAATGGCTCTGCTGAATCATTTCACCTCAGCTCACATGGTTTGTGAAGCTCATACATGTTCCCTCCTTCCTATCACCATCACTTTCCAGTCACTTCTGCCTGTGGGGGCCGGGATCACAGACATACCTCCTCCTTGCCCACACGGCCTTTCAGGTCTCCCCTACAGCCCAGCACCACAGACCCTTTATATCTGGCTCTTTATACTCTCTCTTGGAACCTGTCTGTGTTATAGGCTTGAGAACAGTCCAGCTTGTTGCTTAGTAGTGGTTTCTGGGGTTGCCTACCTGACTTAGAATGCAAACTATGCCCTCTATCAGCCATGAGAGCTTAGACAAGCCCCTGATCTTCCCCTATACACAATTTCGCTGCCTTAGGTTGGGGAGAGTAACTATATCAACCTCATTGGTGGCTGCGGGAACTGAAATACATGTGAGATGAACAGGCACAAGCAAAAGATGAGGATTGCTGCTTGCCTTTCTGAATGTGCATATATGTTAGCTTTTGCCCATTTAGTCCTTATTTCCATGCTAGTAAGTGTCTTCATATCTCCCAAACACAATAACATCATATACCATCTATGAAGGGGCTGCCATGTGCCAAACCCTGGGCAGCTCTCTTAGCTGCCCCTCAGGAGTCTTTTTCACCTGGTACCCAAACAAAATGTCATTTCTGCCAGCATAAGCCTCCTGCATGAACCCTGAGCATCTTTTGCATACCCTCCGCACCAGGTTCAGCAGATAACCCCAAAAAAGCAGGAGGCAAAGGTCCTTGATCTCCTGCAGGGTTGTTTTGGGGGCAGGGAAGAGCAATGGCATGCCTGCAGGTGTGCTTGCATGGGGCCAGCGGACCACACAGGAGCCTGTGGGCCTCTCATTTTCAGATCTGCCGCACTAGCAACTGGACCTTGCTGAGATTTGTCTCTCATCCTTTGATTTCCTCATTTGTCTGTGGAACTTCTTTATAGCACTATTATGGAAATCACCGCCTGTAAACCTTTATGGACATATCCTGCCCACCCTTCCCTATGGCCATCAAAGAGACAATGCTTGTAACCTAGAAGAAGCCCCAACAGGGCCAGATCACAGCAGAAAAGTAAGTCACACACTCTGTACCGGGTAGTCTCAGTTGTCAACTTGACATACCTGGGAAGAGAAAGCAGCTCAGCTGGGGAATTTCCTCTATCTATCTGGCCTGTAGGTATATCTCTGAGGCATTTATTTTCTGATTATTGAGTGATGTGGTAGACACAGCCCAATGTGGGTGGTGCCACCCCTGGGAGGTGGTCCTAGGCTGTATATGAAAGCAGGCTGGGCACCAACCAGATGAGCAAGTCAGTAAGCATTGTTCCTCCATGACCTCTGCTTCAGCTTCTGCCTCTAGGTTTCTGCCCTGAGTTTCCGCCAGGCTTTTCTCCATGATGCACCGAAAGCCATGAGGTGAAGTAAACTCGTTCCTCCCCAACTTGCTTTGGTCATGGCTTATCACAGTAATAGAGAAGCAAACTAAAATACATCCTTGAATGGTACCACCAATGGTTGGTGTGGAGAAGCCTTCAAGAACCCAAACTCCAGTAACACAAAGGTACAAGGAAGTCAACTGTATGCACAGATCTAGTGTTTCTTCCCACATCTAACCCCCAAAGCCATATCATAAATGAAAATCAAGGCAAAGCAAAGCTAAGGATGTGTTCAGAAGAGAATAGTCAGAATGGTGGTTCCCATAAGAGGGATCGTGCTGTCCCACAGGCCAGAAGGCGAACTCACCCCAGGAAGTACGTGTTTCCTCACCCACATGACACACCACTTTAACCAAAGAAAGGAAAAGAAAAAGGGAGACTGAATTATTTAGAAACGTAGGAACATCCATCAAATTGAAAGAGAGAGGTCTTTGTTTTGTAACAAATTCAACAGACAACAGCAGCTGCTCCTGACTTTTCCCATCACTCGTCTTCTGAGTGGCTCTCTACATCAGAGTGATGGAGAGACTTGATGACTCAGGTGAAGAAATCAGCCTGAGAGCTGGTCCACCGCGGGCTGGGGACAAACGTTAGCTCCTGTTGTTGACCTGGTCTGGCTCTTATAAAATTAGCCATGGGTTCAAGAAATGGGTACCCTAATCAAAAAGGTTCACTCTTTGGGCTGGAAATTTTTTATTCCCAAATCTAAATGTCCCTGACTTCTTCTCCTGGCATCCAGGGCTTAATCAGACACACCTGGCATGGTGTGGGCACATCTGATAGAAAACTCTGGCCTGGCACTCTGCCACCCCAGGACTCTGGGTAAGAGGGAAGCATAGTGCACAGCCAGGTGGAAAGATGGAGAGTGGGGATTGGAAGGGGAGTGGCTGACAAGAAAATGGAATTGGTCCCAAAGACACATTAAAAAGCAAAAACAAAAGTTAGAGAGGAGTGCTTGCAGCTTTTTAAAAGCCTCCTGTACCCTGTGACCGACCTTCAAAGGCCAGAAGAATGAGTCAACCTTCAGACTCTGACAGGCTTGCAGGAATGGTGGAATCCCTTAAAGGCCCACTCATCACCCCCACCCCCACCCCCCACAACATGCTCTCCAAGGCAGTGTGTACTGGAGAAGACAAGTGCCCGGCTTTGCAGGGAATTTCTCTCACCGTTTAATAAGGAATGCACAGACGATTCCGGCCGCGAAGCATTTCTTAATTTCCCATGCAATCTGAGGCATTATCCAAGGGTTATTTTTGTTTTGTTTTACTCAGAAGTGGGGTTGCCGGAGCATTCCTCTTGGACATGTTCAGATTGGAATTAATTAGAATTCCTGTACAGTTTTCTTCAGTTATAATTATAGCTTAATTTGATTGCTTAATAGCTCTGGTTTTCGTAATGTTTAGCACCTGTTGTAAATTGCACAAGATAAATCACCTTCTACCTTCCACTGTGTTTGTAACTAACTTTTGCCTTTTCCCTTCCAGCTGGTGGGCTTGTGATGGGAGCCGCAAGCTTTGCTCATCCCTGCCCTTTCCACCAAAGAACTCTCTTTTGCAAGGCTATTTAACCAGAGAAGAAGTGACTTTTACTTAAATGCCTCCTTAAGACTGTTAGATTTTTTTTAAGGGGAAAAAAACTGAGTAGGAAAAAAAAAAAAAAAAAAAAAAAAAAAAAAAAAAAAAAAAAAAAAAAAAAAAGGAGTATTTCTGATTTTGTAAACTCCAAGGACTGACCTCTGGTATTATATAGACTTCCACTTAAGGGTCACCTTTTTGATGTACTGAGTGAACAGAAGGTTTTCTTCCCCTTCCTTTCCTTTCCAGGATTATTAGACAGCCGTAGAAGGCCTGCATCATTAATTGATTTCTCCCATGCATTGTGCTATGATACCATTTTTCAAGGCTGTGCATAATTGTGTTCTCTGTGCCAGCGTTCTGTGTTCTGTCCTTGTCATATTGTCATTGAAGGCTGCTTCCACCCTCTGTAATTGGAGATGTTCTAGTTTTGGACAAAGGTGTGGGGGCAGCTCAGGGGAACAGCGCTGACATTTACTTCATCAATTTATTTTTATTGTTCCTACATTTATTGCAGCTATAACAGCCCTTTAATAGTTATATCTCCTCCCTGTAGGGTATTCTGGTATTTGAAATTTTTTTAACTCATTTGTTCTCATAGATAACAGTAAAGTGCATTTCAGGATAACCTTTAGGTTTCAATCTCCTCTCTTCTTTTGGCTCTGAGGCAGTCTTCGCTTTAAACTTTTACTGCATTACCAGTGTAAAGGCCAGAGCACCAAGTTCATTCTACCACTGGAGTAACCACAAATTAGCGGTCCTGAAAATTTCAGGGAGGTTAGTCCTAAACTAAAAGTGCAGCTATTACCGTAATTCAAAGTGGTCATCCTTTTAATGGGGAGGGGTGTGCTAAAGGAAGGTTGGGTGGGAAGGAGGGAAAGTAAGGGGCAATGAGAGAATACTGATAAATATTAACTGGGTCTCATGTTACAATCCTGGTTAAGTAAGGCTTGTAATTAAATCTTTACGACTGAGAAGCACGACTAGACTCCTGAGTCTCTACCCTTCAAGGCGAAAGATACAGAGGAGAGGCAATTAACTACACTTGGGTTTATTGCTCTTGTCTTTAGAGACTGACTGCTCCCAACTTCAGGCCCAGCATCACCTCCCTTAAAAAGTCTGCCATAGGGTAGTCTTAGAAGCAAAGTCTTACCTAAAAGCCTAGTTTGAGTTTTTATATTTTGGCAGTCCTATAGAAAAAAAAAACTGATTTGTCCAACTTCCTGCCACTGTATTAATGGTAGAGAAACCCACACTGGACAAGCAAGAGTTGCAAGCTTCCTTTGAAGGCCATGGTGGTGAGTCATTATGTTGGAGGTCATGCTTTGGTTGGCTGTCAGTCTTAAAATAACCCTTCGCTCTGAATGGCACCCAGATATATGGACATTCATTACTGTTTCTATTCCCCAATACCCCCTGAAGAATCATTTTCACACTTTATCTTCCTAGTGATGTCCTCAGAAGCTACGAGAAATTATTGCCTGCATCTCTCCTGAGAGGGTCAAACCCTTGTCTACTATTGAAAGCAACAAGCAATCATCCATGACAGTGGCTCCCATTCCACTAGCTCTGGCACCATTCTCCTTTGAACACTAGCCTGGGAACAGGGCTGCTTGAGCTCCCGTGTCCACCGTTCATAGACCATCAGGTTGCTTCAAACCAAATAAACTCTCAAGACCTTTATTTCAGTGGGAAGCCACCCCTTAGGACCAAACTACTGACTGAGTCAAGGTTGGGGCTCGGGATCCCTCTCCAATGCCCAGTTCTCTTGCAATAGCAGTGAAGGAGGCCTGGGACATGTTGAAGTTTCTGGAGCAAGAGATAGCTACTCCAGCGCCCTCTGCAGGAGGCTCTGCCAAGCTATCCCTCCCCACCATCTCCAACCGACCCCTCCCCTGTGTCTGCTGCCCTTTCCTATACCCCTGAAGCTTCCACTGCCAGATGATGTTTTTTGGAGGTCTGTCTTTACTACCATGTTGGTACAGTCATTAGAGATTCAGCAGGGGGAAAGGGAGTGAAGAGAGAAGCCAAGGGCCCAGAGCAAGAGGGGAAGGGGTCCCCACCACACTCTCTTGGCCAGGGTAGCCGAGCCACTGAACTGCTCTGGACCCTGCCTCCCCATAGGACTGCACGAAGTCCTTCCCCAATGCTAATGCCAAGTCTCTAATGAGGGCCGGAGGTTGGAAGGCTCAGCTGGGATCTTTTTAGTTATTATTATCAGGTTGGACTTTATCCCTAAAGAAGTCTAGAAAGATACCACCAGCAGGAGATTCATGAAAGCTTTTTTAGCATTTTCCCATCACCGATATGGTGCAAAACCTCAGGTGCTGTTTATTCTGGTTCCTGGCTCCTCCCCTCATCTCCGAGGACTCACAAAGGAAACCAAGGACAGGTAAATATCACAGCCTGAGCCCTGGTAGCCTTGGAGAGCATGCCCACCATGCTGGTAGGGCAAGAAGGGCGGTTCTCCTGATTTCTCTACCCAAAGGCAAGAGACATTTTGCGCGGGTTGTCGCCTGCCGTGTAGATGGAACTTAGAGACACTAGCACCTGCAAGTCTCACTCTGCACAGGAAACTGTTCTCAAGGACTGAAATGAGAGTTACTGGGATCTAAATGACTAAAGTGCTAAAAGTTCATTTTGGTCAATTTTGCTTTCAAACAAGCATTTGCATCTCCATTAGTCAAGTCAAGATACAGGCCCCAATTAGCACCAGGTGAGTTGACAGCCATGGCATTCTGACAAGGAGCCCTTCCAGAAGGAAATGCTGTCTGCAGATTCAGGCAGTCCTCCCCAGTCTAGCAGGCACCAGGCACCTCTGAGTGGCAAACAGAGGAGTCAGGAAGGAAACAGGGAACGCAGAGAGCAAGCCCCACACTTACCTTCGGAAGGGAAGCGAGACAGGGCAAAGGCTGGCGCAGAGACAGCCTGGTGAAGCAGGGATGAAAGGAAAAGGAACTTGCAAGTGGGAGGCCCGTGGCATTGCTCTCTGGCCCTCGCTGCTGCCAGGGAAGCCTCAGGAAGAGCGTGCAAGCGAAAAGAAAGTGTGCTGTCAATGGGCAAGGAACCTTCCATGATGTTTCTTTTACTGGCATGCCAGGTAGAGCTACAGTCTACATGGGCAGCCAATGGAGTGACAGATACAACACAGAGCTCACAGCATGCCCTTACCTTCCTGCCCCACGGCACAAACATGCCGTCACTGGTCCACGCAAGACACCCTCACCAAACTCTTCATTCCCCTCTTCACTGTCCTTCCGGCTCCTTCCTCCCCCCACCACAATGAGCATCTATTACACCTTCACAGTCAACTTGTGCCTGTGTAATCTCTGGGGTTGGTTCAAGAGCAAGCCCATCTTTCCTCTGTACTGTGGCTCTTCAGATTGGCGTCTGTCCTCTTCCATTGTGTCTAGGCCTGCCTAAACATAGGGACTGAAGAGATTAAGGGCTCTGCCTGTGGTGATCTGACAAAGCAGATACACTAGTAGATTTCAAGGACTATCTTCAAGCACATGCATAACTCCACACACAAACTCTGTTAAGTCGTACCCTGTGGATGAACAACCTGTCCAGCGGGACATGTGGTGCTCATAGAATTTTCTCTGAAATCCATCGTTATTGTCATTGCTATTGTGTTGACATCAGTGTCTTATTGAATATTGGATTTGGGGTCTGTTTTTTGCTTTTTTAACATTAAAGGTAATTGATGCTTATTATTAACAAAACTAGAAAAGTTCACAAAGGTCTAAAGGAGAAGCAGCCATCTCCTCTCACCAGTCTCTCTCCCACAAGTAGACACCATTAACCCTTGCATGTCCTCCCAGAATTGTGCTGTATGTGTGAAGAATATACTGTATATGAAGATTGTTATGCAGAAAATACAATAGTATTTTGCAACTTGTTTCTCCCTCAACAACATATTTTGAACATATTTACATAAAATACACATCTTATTCTTCTTACAGCTGTACAGAATTCTACTGTATTACATACTTTTATTTATTTATGTCCCACTGAATAAAATTTAAGCTGTTCCCAATTTTTACTATTGATGTTGGAATAAACCTTCAGATATATGTGTATAGATGTATACACATACACAGATACACAGTGATGCAAGACAAATGATTAGAAGAACTAGGTCAACAGAAAGACCCATTTTGAATTTGAATAGATATTAGCAAGCTGGCTTTAAAAACGTACCAGTTTGGAGCCAGGGAGATAGCTCAGTGGGTAAAGGCATTTGTCACCAAACCTGATGACCTGAATTCCATCCCCAGGGCCCACATGGTAGGAGAGAACCAATTCATACCAGTTGTCTTCTGACCTTCACAGGATACTGTGGCATACATGCATTCCTGTGTGCATGCACACACACACACACACACACACTAAATAAAATGTAAAAAATACTTTTAAAATTAAAATTTAAAAAAAATGAAATGAAATCAAAATTAGTGATTATACACTGGCATCCTTTTTTGTCTAATCATTAGAAATTTGTCTTTATCTC
>NW_008346414.1:2082517-2084422 GCF_000622305.1 Nannospalax galili
GTCAACAGAAAGACCCATTTTGAATTTGAATAGATATTAGCAAGCTGGCTTTAAAAACGTACCAGTTTGGAGCCAGGGAGATAGCTCAGTGGGTAAAGGCATTTGTCACCAAACCTGATGACCTGAATTCCATCCCCAGGGCCCACATGGTAGGAGAGAACCAATTCATACCAGTTGTCTTCTGACCTTCACAGGATACTGTGGCATACATGCATTCCTGTGTGCATGCACACACACACACACACACACACTAAATAAAATGTAAAAAATACTTTTAAAATTTTACCAATTTACATACCCACCAGATTAGTTATATATCTTGTTGCTATGAAAAAATCAATTTAAGGAAGAAAACTTTATTTTGGCTCCCAGTTCAAGGGTCCATCGTGAACAGGGAAGTTTTGGCAACAGGCGCTTGAGGCAGGTGGCTGTATCACATCAGTAGCAAGAAGCAGAGAGTGAGGAACCCATGTCCTCAGCTTGCTTCCTCCTTTCCATTCCCTCCAGGAATAGTGCTACCCTAAATTAAGGTGGGCCTTCCCCTTCATTTAGATAATCTAGCTAACCTAGACAAACCCTCACAGCCATGCCCAGAAGTTTGTCTCCTAGGTGATTCTAGATCCTGTCAAATTGGAAATATTAACCATCACACCCACCACCTTGGAGAGTGTTTTACCTAACACCCTGATAACACTATGCATTCTAAGACATGTGAAACTTTGCCAGTTAGAGAAAGGAAAATGATACATGGTTTAGTCTGCTGTTTTAAAACTATGAGATAATTCTCAAGTTTATTGTTTATTTGTATATCTTTTCTTTAAAATATTCATGCAATTTGTCTGCTTTCTTATTTGTCTTTTGATGATTTATTTATGGCTTTTTGAATATTAAAAATATACATGTTACAAAGATGTTAGTCATTTTTCTACTTTTTTCATCATGTTTTTGCTGTAACAAACCAGTCAGCGGGGACTGGAGAATTAGCTCAGCAGTTAAGAGCACTGGCTGCTCTTACAGAGGACCCAGGTTTGATTCCCAGCACCCATGTGGCAACTAACAACCCCCATAACTCCAGTTCCAGGGTATCCAACACCCTCTTCTAACCTCTGCTGGCACTACATGACACAGGTGCACTTACATACATGCAGGCAATGCACTCATACACCTTAAAATAGAAGTAATAAATAAAACATATTTTAAAAACCAGTCAATAGAGGTCATTTCCTGTATCTATGACACTTTCATATGGAAATCCTAGGTTTTGTATTATTGAACTAATGAGTTTCTCTTACAGTGTACACAGTTTCATTTCCTACTTAAAAATGTCTATTCTCTTCAAATGTTATTTACATTTTGGCTCACATCTGTGTGATTATACTTTGTGGTCTACTTTTTGTTTTTATACTTAGGTTTTTAGAGTTCTTTATTTTTCCAAATACTTAATAGCTACCTAAACAGTATTTAGCAAATAATATGCTAGTGAGTAGCATCCTGGTTTCCATGCCATCTTTACAATGTAATTAAATCCTTTCTATATCGGGATGTATTTCTTACTACATTTTGACCCATTAATTTTTCTATCTATTCCCTAGACCAGTATATATTGGTTTGTTTATTGCAGTTTTATTATATAGTTTTGGTCTAGTAAAGTGCTTTTTAAAAAAAATCTAGTTTATAAAATGTGTGAAACCGTCAGGACTGTGTTCTACACTAAAGATTTTTCCTTTTCTCAAAGTATAGCCACTCGAAGAGTGTTCTAGAAAACAGAATCAAGGGGGCTGGAGAGGTGGCTCAGCAGTTAAGAACACTGGTTGCTCTTGCAGAAGACCTGGGTTCGAATCCCAGCACCCACATGGCAGGTACGAACCATCCTTAACTCCAGTTCCAGGGGAATCTGAAGCCTTC
>NW_008346414.1:2084504-2097863 GCF_000622305.1 Nannospalax galili
CTGATGTCTGCGGCATTGTACAACATAGGTGCACTCATCTACATGCAGGCAATACATGCATACACATAAGATAAAAATAATAATAAATAAAATTTTAAAAGAGGAAAACAGAGTCAAAAGTGAAATCTGTCAACCAAAAAATAATTAATAAGACTTCCTCTGTTGGAGCTGGCAAGGTGGCTCACCATGTAAAGGTGCTAACCACCAAGCTTGACTACCTATGTTTGAACCCTGGGACCAACATGGTAGAAGGAAAGAACCAACTCCTGCAAGTTCTCCTCTGACTGCCAAGTGTGCAACAACCCTACATGCCCCAAATAAGCAAATAAATGTAATGGAAATTTATAAAGATTTTCCCTATTAGTAGCCAGGAAAATTGACTATGAAGAATAAGACAGACACTACCATCTAGAGCAATTACTCAAAGAGGAAAGTACTAGACACAAACATCAAGGCAGGTGGAAGAGCTACTGTGGGTTCAAGTGATCAGAAAACCCTCTGGGGAGGCGGAGAGATGGGCCTAAGTCATGGTCACAAAGTCTTTAAATGGCCAGGAGTGGGAAGGGTCCCTTTCCCCTTGAGATCAGCTGACTGACTTATTGCTGAGAACCCAAACTGGCAGTTATTGAGTGTTTACCATTTACCAAGTGCTGCTTTAAATGTGTTACTTGCATAAAGCTCAAACTTACTCTCCAAAGTACTACAAACTGGGCTGGGGATATTGCTCCATTGGTGGAATTCTCATATGCATACCTGAGGCCCCAAATATGACTCCCAGCACCACATAAATGGGTGCAGTGATATACACTTGTAATTTCAACACTTGAGTATATCCTCAGTTACATAGTAAGTTCAAGGCTAGCCCGGGACACATGAGACTCTGCCTTGAAAAAAAAAAATAGTACAATACTACAAGTTAATTGGCCTTTCTGTGGATGAATAAACTGAATTTACTTGCCCACTAGTACATGGCCAAGTAGAATCTGAACAGAGGCTGTCTGGCTTTAAAATGTCTTTGTTTAATCATTACACTGCACTGTCTCCAAAAGCAGAGAAAAGGCTTGTCAGTGGCCGCTTCTGCCTCAAGCATTCCCAGATGATGAAATCACTACCAGTGACAGGCCACCCGGCCAGCACAGCCTGGTCGTCCCTGGGCTTGGGTGGCAAAAGAGCAAGGTCACACGAGAACCAGGCTTCCCCTGACATTGTTAGATACCTGGAGTCCAGCAGTCTGGCCAGAGTGCCGCTCTTTCCCATTGGCACTTGGGTCTCCCCTCAGGCAGGGGAGGCCAATAGTTCCTGCTCCTGTACTCTCTTTAGGCCTCTGCTATAATCTGGTCACCTGCATGACGCTTGCCCACCTGGGACCACAATGGCCTCTGTGCGACCTCATTCCAATCTGACAGCTGGTGTCACGCTCACCCAGATAGCTTCCCTTATGGTCTCCCACCCTGCCTTGCAAACAGGAAGAAGAGCAGGCCTCTCCTGCATGATGGCAACCTCAGAGGGGCAAGCCCCAGAAGGAAAGAGATCGGAGGAAACAAAATGCTGGCTGCAAATATTTCTGACTTTAAGGAAGCAACAGGGTCTGAGGCCTCCTGATGTCCAGTGTCAGGAACTGCCAGAACAGAAGGCCCTCTGGTAGGCAGGGTCGGTGAAAGCACAAAGCCCCATTGTTAGGCTACACTAGAAGTCTCCCAACTTTTCTTTTTAAGCCACAGACCAGACCGTTTGTGACCCTTCAGCCCTGCCCTCGACGTCAGGAAGGTCTTTCAGGTGGAGGCCATCACCAGGAAGGAAACAATTCCCCTGCAAGCCCATGGCAGGCAGACAGCACTGAGACAACAGTGTCAATTTTCCCTTCACCACTTTCCATTCCTCACAGAGGCGTCTAGAATCACGACTAGGGTCTCCTCCCTGTGCCCCTCCCTCCTCTCCCTGCTCCCCACCAGTGGAAAATAATGAGTTGCTACTTGCCCTGGCCCCTGGCTGCGTTCTAGAAGGGCAAGGCTGACTCCCTTCCTTATACTTCACAGTGTTTCGGATTCTTCCCAGGCTGGTGCTGAATATCTCTCCACAGCAGTGCCCCCCTGGGGTGGGCGTGACGCTACTCTATTGCCTCTCCTCCACCCTCCTCTCCCCCACAAGAGGGAAGGAAGAGAAGGAAAAGGACAGGAAGAATGAAACACCTGCCCCTGAACTGTCATTTTTCCCAAGGCAGGTGTGGAAAGAGGACATCTCAGCCTTGTCCCTGCACGGTGGGGACAAGAGACTAATCTAGAATCCATGAAACTGGTTAAAGTTGAGTCAGAGTCATATTGGGTATAATTCTAAACTTCCAGCCCCAAAGTCTACCCATGGAACCAGAAAGCAACACAAAACAAAGGTTCTTTACCATTTAGGAATCACGTGTCCTCTGAGAATAGGATTGTATCCAAGTTCAAGATACATGAATCCTCCACAAATTCAAGGGCCCAAGTGAGAGAGCTCAGGCACAGCTGTAGGGCCAGGCTTGTGCCCTTTTGAACTTGTGAATCCAGCTGGATTCCTACCCTACCTGCTTCCTCTTCTAGCTCACAGCCAACCACATCCCAGGGAACTCCCAGACGCCTCCTTCCCATTGAAGCTGAAGACCAAATGAATAAGCTGGATTTCTGACCACGTACAGCCTGGCAGATTCACAGAAGCCAACCTTGACACCCTGGCCTCCAAATGACCACCTTGAGTGGCAGCTGTTTGCCAGTCAAGGTGTGTGAGGCCTGACCTTGTGTGGCAGCCATTTCACTTGGCAGTTGCAAGAAGCCAGTGACAGGCCAGGTTAGGTACAAACCTACCAAGAGCTGGAAATCACTGTCCACAGAGCAGGGGGTGGCAGTGTAGGAACTGGTCCAATCTCCCCGTGTCATGGGGCTGACCGATGTCCCCAGTACTAAGCCATGGCCGGTCACCTCACTTGCCAGGCCTGGCACCTAGGACAGGGACTTCCACGGTTCGTTGGGAGATTCTCTTAAGAGAGTCACAGAGCTATCCTCCTTCTCCATTCAGGGTCCTTCCAGATGTCAGGAAGGGAGTAAGCAGGTAGTCACCTCCCCTATCTGCACTGAGGCCATGAGTAGCCAGGCTCAGCCTAACCTCAGAGCTAAGCCATGGCCGTCATGATTTAAAAGGTCCTCTGTGCTGACTTTGTGCTCTCCACATCCAGGACCTCATTTGAACTTTCATCATAGTTCAGAAGAATGCGTCATCATAGCTCCACTTTACTTCTACCAGAGAGATAGATCACACAGCTAGAAAGAGCACCCCAACCTAATCCTTCTAGCTTGTCATGACTTTCCCAACTTCTCAAATCGCTTTTCAAAGGGGACACTCTGAGGTAGACTCACTTCTGAAGGTTTCACTGGTTTCCACATCTCTATCCCAGAGCATTAGAGGCTTTAGGGTGGCTGCCCAGCATTAGGAAAGGGGAGAGGAAAGGGCTGCTGGCTGCAGAGGCCGGAGGCCAGAAGGCAGACACTGCCTGCCAGCCTGTGACAGACAGCCCAGGGCCCAGGCGCTGACCATCTCACAGCCCACCTTGGCCTGAGCTACCTCCCCAGAAAGCCCCAAAACCACACTGGCTATAGCAGAGTGGGCAGATCGTACGAGACGCTAAGGGATGCAGGGAGAACTTTGAACAAGCAGTCTTGCCCTCAATGCAGGAGCCCCCAGACTGCAGGGCAGGGGCTCCCTTAAAGTTTCCTGCTTCTCCCAGCCTTCCCGCACTTGACGTCGAGGCTTAGAATCTCCAGTCTGCAAAACTGGGGTGCAGCTTGCAATGGAGAGAGTTCTGGCAGCTTCCCCTCAATAAGGTCTTTGTTGAGTCAGGCATCCAAATCCAGGTAGGAATAAGGCTAAGGGGAACACAGGGTTGATGACAGGCACTCTGGGCAGGGGTGAAGCTTGGTCAGGAGGTGGGACTTAATGTTAGTGGTGGGGCTTGTGAGGAGTGGGCGTCCAACCCAGATCACAGCCTCCTCTTGCACGTCAGCCCCACCGTTTCCTGGCTGCGCTCCTCCGCTTTGGGTACTTTCTGTCTTTACATCCATTTTGTATGTTACTGCACGTTCCTTTGTGCAATTTTTAAGAATCTATCATTTATGAAAGCTGTCGTTCGATGGGGTCTCCACTCTGGAACTGAGCCTCCTACAGTACTTCTCCGTAGGCACGAATCGCTCCCCTTTGATTACCATGTGATTAGTTTATTCAACTGATGGCCTTTCTTCTCCGAGTCACTCACGGTGTCTTCTGTCTCCTATGCATTTCTTAAGAATTTAAATGAGCCATTTTATTTCTTCGTCCATAGCTGGGAATCTACAGGCCCGGCCCCACCCTTCGGCCTCGCCTTTTAGTGCGCCTAATAAACAGCAGCAGTTTCCGAGGGCCCCTCTAATGGGGAATTTTATGTTGTTTGTTGTGCTTCCCACAAGACCGAAGGCTGCTAAAGATTGAGAGACAGTGACTTAAATGTCAGGGAAACGCCTCGGTAGTGTCAAGCCTAATTAGACGCTTGCACTTGGGAGACAACTAGAGATCCCATAAAACTGTGCGCTCACCCTCTCTCAGCACAGGCCTGGAGCCTGGCAGATGGGGCAGGGCAGAAGAGAAGGCCCTGGAACATGGAAGAAGGCGCGGGAGAACAGTTTCTCTGGGATGCTGAACTCGAGTTTAATGCGTCCTCTTGTTCCCTGTAGGTCACTCTGGTCCTGGAAGTACCCACAGGCAATGCTTTTTATGCCTCGGAAGCTGTAGGCTCAGTGCCTAGGGCCTGTGGACTTGTCAAAGGCCATGAAAATGTTTGAGATGAAAAAAAGATTTTTTGGCTGAAAATTACAAAACAGAGACTATGAAAGCAAAATGATAATTGATATAATAATTAATGGAGTAAATTACAAAACTTTTTATAATTTTGCAGCAAAAATATGTGCATGTGTACACACACATATACAAATTGGGTATCTTTCATCCAAAATTCTTACCACCAGACACATTTCAGTTCTCAGGCTGGTTTGAGGTATATTTGCATATATATAATGAGATGTGGTAGGGATAGGACTCATGTCTAAGCAAGAAACCCTTTGTGTTTCATATGCACCTTATGGGTTACCCTGAAGGTGCTTTTATACAATATTTTATAGTGCACCAACATTTTACTGCAACCTGTCACATCAGGCAAAGTGTGGAATTTTCCACTCCTGGCATCATGTCAAAGTTTCAGACTTTGAAGTATTTTGGATATCAGATGTTCAAATTAGGGATGTTCAACCTGTGATGAAACACATGCATTTTAAAGATTAATATGATGTGGTGAAGATTTCAAATGTAAAAATGCCTTCAGCCCTAAATAGCCATGACTACTGTTAACATCTAGATAGCCACGCACCTAAGTAGGCTGATTACAGAAAAAAATGGTATGGCAATGTTGAAGTTCTCCAGCACCAGGCCAGGCACATGGTGGGAAGAGGTAAGAGAAATTACCTTTATCACTATTAGAAGCCAACTGAGGAGATTTGACTTAGCTCCTGTTTCTTGAGCACCTAATTATGTGCAATAGTCTCAACAAAACAATGAGTAAAGGTTATAGAAATCCTTACCCTGGTGGGGCTCACAATCCTGGGAACAACGGTGTAATAATGCACTAAGTTCATTTAAGTGTCTATGATTAAAATGCTAGGTAAACACTTTTAACAGAGCACAGTGAGTCGCCAGGACAGCACGGCGAGTTGTTCAGATGTTGAGGGCAGCTGGGTGCAGGAGGGAGGGTGTGAGGTAGGTCTGATTATTGCAGCCTGTGATCCTCTGAAGATGTGTATGGAGACAGAAAAGGCCTGTTTTTGCCCAGAGGGAGATAATATACACATGGATGAGATAATGTGTGTGAAAAGGCACGTTGTAAACTCTCAAGTGCAATGTGAATTATATGTCTTATTATGTACATGACACATTCTGTTTATGCACCTGATAGACATGCTGGAGACTTTGTGGAGAAATCCATGTTCAATCATTTTCTGCTCTCATTTTTACCTAGATAGTTCTCTGCTAAGTTGAACCAGCTTGCACATAAATGTCCCAAATCCTTTTTGGTCACATGTTAGGAACCCACCGAGGGGCTGAGAACAGTAACCACCTCAAAAACAGCTTTTAGAGAAAGACAAAGCCATCTGTGATATTATCAATGGGGCTTTTGTTGCTAAAGGGGAAAGGAGTTTGGGTGGGACGTGAGTTTAATGAGCATCCAAAGCATTGGTTCAAGGCATGAGCCAAGGCCCAAACCCCCAAACCCTGTGGTCAGCTCCTGTATATTTCACAAGGCACACAGTTCACCCCTGCTGCGATGTAGCAAGCTTACACTGTTTCAGAGAGCTTCAGCATTGTGTTAACTTACTGTTCAAAAAAAGCCCATGATGTAAATAAAATAATTATTGTTAATCCCCATTTGACAGATGTGGAAATTGAGACAAAGCAGACTTAAGTGGGTTGCCCAAGGTCACAATGACTAGGCATGATGGAGGAAACTCAGCTTCTCTGGCCCACTTCATAATTCTTTTCTTCATGTCTCTAGCCAAAGTCCTGCTACAAGGCCTGTTACAGGCACATCACCTACTTACCGTGTGACCATCTCTCACATGACAAGAATTACTTTACCAGTAAATCCACACCATTAATTTCCCTACAACTTTTCCTATAATGTGCACTTGTCAATTGCCCAAGAAATTCTTCCCTGGCCCCTGCCTTCTCCTGCCAAGTACACACAGATAACACAAACACCCAGGGCACAAACACTCCCCAAGTGCACACCTTTTAAGACTGCCAGATTTAACAAATGAAAACAAGAGACATTGTAAAATTTTAGTTTTATATAGATAAATCATTGGTTAGAATACATATGTCTCTGGCAATTGTAAGATTTCATTGTTTAATGATTGAGATGTAACTCAATGGAACAGCGATTGCCCAGAATGCACAAGCCCTGGAATCAAGCCCCAGCAGTGTGAAATAAAAAAAAAAAAAGTGTTTATCGCACTGCACAAAACTATTTGCACAAATTGAATTAGTCTTTAAGTCTCATAATCCAAAAATCCAGTGGTCTCTCCCAATCTTAAACATATGTTGGTCCTTCCAATCAGAAATCAAAATGAGAAGTTCAGCCGGGGTACGCCTTTGATCCCAGCACTTGGGAGGCAGAGGCAGGATCTCTGACAGTTCGAGGCTAGCCTGGTCTCCATAGTGAATTCAGGCCAGCTGTGGCTAAAGGGAGACCCTGTCTCAAAAAAAAAAAAAAGGGAAGTTTGAAGTTACTTAATTGTCAGAGAATCTGAGTGATAGAAAAGTTAATGGTAGTGTTGTCCCTGAGTCCCATGAGTTATTCATAGAGTAATGAAGAGGAGACTTGATCCATGCAATGCATGTAAAACTCAGAACCCTCAAGTGGAAACACTACAGCCGTCACACTCAAGTGGACATTTGCGGTCAGTGTGACTCCTTGTCGTGGTGACTGTAGTCACTCCCTGCATCTTTCTTTGGTGGTGCAGAGCCCCTTGATCTCCTGCCTTGATGAACTCTCTCTTCGCAGGCCTGGTGATGGCTTTGTTGCCACACCATAGGCCCAATCCTTTTTTATGGAAAGAATTAACTGCAAAATGCATAGTAGAAACCATATTTTCAGTAATTTCACTTGTTAAGTGAAAGTACAAAGAGTCAGGGAGAAAAGAAAGTCTTAAGGAAGAATAGTGCTGCTTTCTTTTGGGAACCTGGGGCCAACAGAGCTAGGTGCCCTGGAAGGAGGCAGCCAACAAACTATGGACGAGGTAAATACATGTTTCTCCTTGTTTAATATTTTATTATTTTTACTTTATGTATATTCATATATTGTCTCCATATAGGTAGGTGCACCCATGTCATGTAATGCCTAAGAAGGTCAAAAGAGGGCATCAGATCCCCTGGAATTAGAATTACGGATGGTTGTTAGCCACCATGTGGGTACTGGGAATCCAGGTTCTCTTCAAGAACAGCCAGTGCTCTTAACTGCTGAGCCATCTCTCCAGCCACCAAATTTCTCCTCTTAATGCCAAGCATAGAAGCACACCCCATTACTGTTCAACAGTAAATAGAAAAGTAACTAGTCCCAGAGCAGATTGGGAGGAAGGGAAGCCCCTCCCCTCCATAGTAGGGTACACAGTTCCCCAGAAGGGATATCCCTAAACTGTGGCTCAGTCTCAACCCAGTCAGGAAGGCAGTGATCTCCATGTGTTGAGGGGTATTTTTTAAAAGATCATTTTTTATGCATATGAGTAGTGTTTGCCTGCATGTATGTATGTGCACCATGTGCATGCCAGGTGTCCATGGAGACCAGAAGAGGACATCAGATCCCATGGATCTCTGTAAATGGGAGAGCCACCATGTGGGTATTGGTGACTGAACCCAGGTTCTCACAAGCACTCTTAACCTCTGAGCGACTCTCCAGCCCTTCTTTCTGGGTTTTCAACCATACCCAGTTTGTGAATGAGAAAGGAAAGAACTTTTATCTCTTTATTACTGGTATTTGGTATAATTCATTTACAGCATCAAGCTCCTATCAACAGTATCTGAAGAGTTTTTGAGGGTGAGGGATACCATGGAGAAAGGCAGGAGAATACTGGGAAATTGATTTCAGGGCCATAGACTAGGAGAAGGATGTCCTAGTGATGAAGCCATCTTTACCCAGGCACTCTCTGGTATAGACTCTCACTAGGTAAGGTAAGCTTGGGCAAGCAGAGAGAAAACAGGAGACCAGTATGTGCAATCCAGGCACACAATGGAAATCACACTGACTCTGCAGGTTTGGGCCAGCCCCTCTCCAGGGATCACCTGGACATACTGGCCCTCTAAGATTGGAGTCCAGAGGGGAAGGTAGACATTTAGAAACAATTAGTTCACCTGTGGCAAACAACGCAGACTGGCCAGTTGGCCAAAAGCAAGCACGCAGAATCCTGGCAAAGCAGTGGCAATAACCAGAAGGAGGAGAAGGAAAAAAGGGGGAAAGAGCAAGGGAGAGAGGGAGGGACAGAGGGAGGGACAGAGGGAGAGAGAGAGGGAGGGACAGAGGGAGGGAGAGAGGGCAAAAATTGTACTTTTACTTGGGTTATTTCTCCAAAAATACAAACTGGAGGCAAATCTGAATTTTGTTGAACTTCTTTAGATTATGTGGTTGAAAACACAGACTCTGTCCTGCTCTGCCATTTACTAGCTCTGTGACCTGTGTTAATTGACTATCTGGAACCTCAATTTCCTCATCAATATAATGGAGATATTGTGCAATTGTGAGAATTAAATAAATTTTAACATATGTAAAGCACCAGACCCTGGTACATAACCAATGTTGGCTATCATTACTATTGCATATAGAGCTGGATATTGCTTTTATTTTATTTTTTACATTTATTTTTTGAGGGAGTTTGTAGAGGTCAGAAGACAACTTTCAGGAGTCAGTTCTCTCCTTCCACCTTGTGGGTCCTGGGGATCCAACTCAGGCTGTCAGGTTTGGCAGTTAGTGCCTTTACCCACTGAGCCAATCTGTCTGGCCCTGGACATTTTATTTTATTTTAGATTTCATATGGAGAGGAAGATACCTTAATTCAGGAGTTAAAGTCCCTAAGCATCTTGATATGGTCTGTTGTTAAGGCCCACAGTAGGATGCCTGGACCAGTGTGGTAAGATTCCTGTAGAGGGAACTCATCACACAGCCTGCAAGAGAGTCAAGGAGGAGTTCCCACAGAGAGCCTCTTAGCAGGTTCAGAAAGCATTGTCTGGGTAAGAGGAAGAAAGGCCGCAGTAAATGGCAGCGGGCAGAGAGGAGACCAACCCAACATAACACCATGTGACAGTAAGATTGAGAGGCCAGGACCAGTGAGAAGCAGCTGCCCGAAGCCCCAGCATTTGGAGTTGATTGATTGTGAAGGCCAGGTGAAATTTTACTTCTTCCCCTGCACTGGTTTGAACCACTGTAGAGCTGGTGACATCATTTGCTGAAATGGGAACTATTGGAAGAAGAGCTGGGTTGGGAAGAGGAAGGGAAAATGGGGAGTATGGGAAGGTGCCTCCATGGGGACTCTTCTACCTTGGTGATCTGTGTCAATCAGAGCTAAGGACAAAATGCTAGTAGAAAACCAGACACATAGAAAACAACTAAAACGCCAGTATCCATCCCTTACACAGAATTCTCCTGTACAATGAATCATTCCCTACGGTTTATATTGTTTCTGTGAGATGACGACACCTATGACAACATATGTGAAGTGTTCACTCTTGCTAAGTGTTTTACATACATCAGCTGGTGTGAGAGGCATTTTCTATCAACAACCCATTGTTCAGCTAAGGACACTGAGTAATTTGACCAGCATCTCACAGCTAGTACACAGCAAATCCACATGGTCTAGTGTTCCCTCTGAAGGACGCAGAAAGTGAAAGCCTGATAGAAGAAGGGGCATGCACGGGTGGCAAAGCCAGAAGGTTGTGAAACCAAATCCAGCACAAGATCGGCTACCTTAGGGTGCGTGCTCAGTGCTCCTCATACTAGCCTGTGGGTTCAGGCTGGAGTGATGTGCTGTCTGCAAAGGGAAGGAGTGAGGAGATTATAGAGGTAGGCTCCACAGGCAGCCCTGCTCAAACTATGTGCAAGCAAAGAAGACCTGCTTATTTCCCCGTGTGTTCTCTAACTGTGCCTCTGCTGCTGCAGAGCTCTCAGTGCTCATATGGCAGAGAAAACCTAAGGTCCTCCATGGCCTTCTCCAGGACAAATTTGGTAAGGAGCCTAATTTTTCCTTTCTACATTAAGACAGGAGAGCTTGAGCTCAACCTCTGTTTATATATATCCAAACAATGGGATAAGCAAGCAGCTACTAACACTAGGCCCTGTGTTAAGCACCCAGCACCCAGTGGTAAACAAAGCAGATGTAATCCCTGCTCTGTGGAGCTCATGGTTTCAATGCCCAGCTGTTTATGCTCAGTGCCAAGGCATGAGCGTTGCTACCTGAAAGTTGTCCTTAAGGAGCGGGTATTTGGGGGGGGGGGCGCCTTGGCTGGTTCCTGTTGATGGAAGAGGGGACACCTGTCTGGCTGTTGGTTAGACCTTGCTGTTAGACCAATTTGGGGTCCTCACTCAGCTTCTCCTGCCTTGGTATAAAATGGATCTGAGGAAAAGAAGATTCATGGTTCTCAAACTCATTTGAAGCTATGTAACTCATTCTTTATTCAGTTAACAAATACTGACCTGGGCTGACTTTATACCAGCACCATGAATGACAAGAAGAGAAACCCAGGTCCCACAGTGTTGAGGTCTAGGGGGCATCTCGTTGCCAAATTCCATTGCAATGAAACAGATACAAATGGAGCTAATTCTGAGGTCCCCAAAAGCTACAAAATGTAGTGTAAGAAACAACCAAATGACAGACTAATTTTCCAGTTTCCTTCCTGCTCTGAGACCTGTGGTTCCGTTCACCGGGACTGGGGCCAGGGCATAAGCACAAAGGCACACTGGGTCCCCAGTGATGCAACTGAGGACCTGTGAAATTTGTCCAGTCCCCACGCGGTCAGGTTGCTCAGGGTTCTACTGCGTTGCTACATCAGTCTATTCCGAAGAAGCCGCCATTTGTATGAGATTCTTCAAATTTCCTATTCCATTCTAACGAGGCAAAGAAGGGAAGGGTACATTTTCATCTGAAGGCAGGTGGAATCCCCAAGCACAGAGATAGCCCCAGAGACGCCAAGATATGAAGAAATGCAAGGTGAAAGGGGGTCATTGTGAGTTACTCAAACCCAGAGAGTCCTATTGTTTATTTTTTTAATTATTTGTCTATTTTTTAGAGACAGGGAATGAAAGCCCAGCTCCCCTAGTCCCTTGCTAGTTTTGTAAATAATTTTCTTGATTGACTTCTTTTTCTCCTCCAAAGAAATCTCTCCATCCTCCAAGGAAGACCCACTTGAGGGTTACTGCTCACTGTCCACTCGCAGAGAAGGGATTTGGGCTGAGGCTATTTTTTTCCTCACACTGTCGGCACTAACATGAGCTTGACCATTTCCAGATGAAACTCTACCCTCACCAGAATGAAATGTTTGAAAAAGGCTTTTAATGAACTGAAAACATTAATTTGAAAAGCCTCCTCTGTGGAAAGAGTGAGGCTTGGCGAGGGAAGGAAATGACACACAGCCTGAGGCCTGGCAGAAGCTGCCTTTGCTCAGGTTCTCAGAAGAAAGATGGAGAATCGGCAGGTTAGGGTCCAGAGTGGGCCCTTGCTCGGAGGGCAGGGCCAAAACAGCAAGACTGGGCTTCCTTCACTCAGAGCCTTTGTTGGCTACTTCAGACATCTATGTGGTCAGGAGTCCCCAATAAGAAACAATCCCCAGCCCCCCAGGCCCCTTGAGAAGCCCTTCACCACCACCAGAGTCCCAGCAAACGTCCACTGGTGTTATTTCAAAGGTAACCTCAGTAAGAACGATGTTCCCATTAACAGCAACAACTACCGCTAGCATGGCCACTTGTTAAAATCAAGGTGTTATTCTCCCCCTCCCCTGTCAGTGCCACCCACAACGACACAAGACAACATGAAAGTTAGAGGCTCCGCTAAGAATGCTGATTATAAGTCATTGGGCAAATATAATTACAGGAATTGCTCTCCCTAGACGAGCTGATATTTATTTCAGCAGTTCTGACCCTTCACAGGGATCTTGCTGCCACCCCACACCTCCCTCTCCACACCCCAAAGGGCTTTTCTAACTGAAAGCAAAGCCAAGCCAAGTCCTGCTCAGACTCTTGGCCAGCTGCCAGGAAAAGTGTAAATTTTCGTGAGCTCGGCCTGTTTTGCCAGAAGTCTGCAATGTGTCTGGACATGAACGCTTGTTCCCTTTTGTGAGGCCAGGCCTGAGCACCAGGGAGTTCCAGAGGCAGCATGTGGAAAAGAGAGAGAGTGACCAGGTAAAGAGGCAAGCGCAGCCTGTCAAGCTCCCTACTGGCCTTAGAGAAAAAAATAAGTCCCTTTTCTTAAGACTCAGTATTCCAATCGTGTGCTGTTAACTTTGTTCCCTGGGGTGACTGCCTACTGAGACTTCACCTTTCATAATAGAAATTAAGCCACTGAGAGAGAGAGAGAGAGAGAGAGAGAGAGAGAGAGAGAGAGAGAAAGAGAGAGAAGTTTAAGCTAATTTGAACGAGCAAGCACCCAGCTTCTATCTTTTGTTTTTCCTGCAGATGGTAAGTTAAACCATGTGGCTGCCCAATTTTTATCTTTTGAGGATACAGTTCTCAAACACAGAAGGTGAGACATGCGCTGTGAAATTATAATTAGCCTT
>NW_008346414.1:2098352-2122660 GCF_000622305.1 Nannospalax galili
GAGAGAGAGAGAGAGAGAGAGAGAGAGAGAGAGAGAGAGAGAGATCTGTCTTTAAGCACCGGCACAGCACAGCTAACTAGATTTAACCCTTGCTGGCCCTGTGGGCTTGGCAGAGCTGAGTGCAAAATAGCATTTTGAAGCAATTTGAAAGACAGGATTTTTTTTTTTAATGTGAACAACAAAGATAATCAAACAAGGACAGGACATTATTAACCAGTCTCCCAAGCACCAAGCAGGACATCCATGCTGTGAACAGAGTGGGTAAGCTTTACCCCATGGGTAAGGGTGGGTGTCAGCCAGCTCCATGGGCGTCTCCTGGGGGGTAGTGGTTTTGCACCCCACAATACAATACTATACCCAGGTGAATTTCACTGCTTGGTGAAAGCCTGTGGTCTGTCTCCAAATTCTTCAGCTTTCGTTTCATCCCTGTTGAAGACAGCAATAAACTTTCATGTGGAGGATGCAATTATTTGGGGGCCAGGTGTGACTTAACAAGGCCAGAGCATCTGTACAAAAGCAAAGTCAGAGAGAGGGGTATGTTTTCCGAGTGATTAGAAAGCAATGCTAGCCCTTCACACCTCCCTGCCCCCTCTTGCCCCAAGAAAGCAAGAAAAGGATACAAAACAAGATACCTAGGCTTTGCCCACCAGATGAATAGAGGAACAGATACTTGCTGCTAAGTTTCTACCAAACTGGCAGTGTCTAAGATGGGACAAGAAGAGCTTGAGTGAAAAATGATGGGATTAAAAAAACACATACAGGAACCCACGTGGTGACCAATTTCGTTGCAGACCTAAAAGTAAAATATCAATCATTTTGCTTCATGAACTTACTGCCAGTGTCCCACCTATTGTTCCTTCAGTGAAACCTTTTGCAATTGGAAAGAGAAAAAAATGGCTGCTATTTATCTTTCAGGTCACTTAGACTGTAGATAGAATATGACATTTTTATAAGGTAAAAAGGTAGCCAAAACATAATTTCCGAAGTCTTCTGAATATGGAATTCCAGCAGAAATGTTGCTGCAAGGTAGAAAAACAGAGGAGGAGGAGGAGGAGGAAGAGGAGGAAGGACAAGAGCCTCTTGGATTTGACAAGCCCATTCCATTTTAAGAGTATCAGAGATAGGCTGCCAAGACACAGCAAGATAAACTCTCACCTGGAGAATGGGAAAGACCAGGGAAGAAGATGGGACATATGGTCAGGAAAAATGCTGGCCAGCCATGTTGGCAGTACAGAGACCCCAGCTATGTGTTTAAAATCATTCTGGACTGGACACCGTAGAATATGCATGAAAGGGAACATAAAGAAAGTAGATCAGCGATACACAGCCCTCCCTTGCTCTCTAGCAAAGAAGATTCCAGAATAAACTGTCATTGCTACCTTGGAATTGCATATGTAATTCTTAAAGCCACAGCCCCCTTCTATCATGGAAAGGGTCAAGTTCACTTTCAGAGGCAAAATATCCCCATGTCTTCTCAGACTCAGGCAGAGTCATTCCAAAGGCAGACAGTGGGAACAGCAGGAAAGATTATTGGCAGGACAGGAAATCTTTGAAGTCGTTAATTCCTAATAACATAAAGTCAACCCCAAAATTGTGGAGTCTTAAATTTTTATTTATTTTGTTATGCATTTTGCTCAATTTGTTTAATAGAGAAGTTCAGTGACACTGGTACTTCGTTTTAAGAGATCTGTCTTAGTAATCCTGTTATTCTTGTTAACTTGTTGAGCCCATCAGTAATAGAAGGGCCTCCTTTAGTGTCTCACACCCAGGAAGCTTCTGAGAGGTGGGGAGCTACACCAGCTGATGTGGTTATAACTGGGTAGCATGTGCTGGGACACCGGCGAAGGAAGAGCCAGCACCCTGTTCCTTTCTCTTTTTTTAATTATCAGATATTTGTTCTGCATAGTGATGTGCATATAGACATCTTTTTCCATGTGTGACTTTTTTTTAAACCATATTTACCCCTTTTCCTCCATGTAATTTTTAACAATAATGTCAGAGGTATACACGGGGGAAAAGACAGCCTATTCAACAAATAATGCTGGGAAGGCTGGGTATCCACTTGTAGAAGAATGAGACTAGATCTATATCCTTCACCTGGTACAAAAATAAATTCAAGATGAATTAAAGGCCAGCATCATTTCTTAAAGGGCAGACAAGACATCACACCAAGAACTTTCCATACACGTTCTTAAATAATTCTTGCACAAGCCCGTAGAGGGAGATGAGACTCCTGACAGTTTGTGATGGAGGAAATGGAGGCTTTAGGAGGTTAAATCTCTTGCTGAGGACACACAGCTAAGTGGCTGGGCACAGACAGAACAATACAGAAGAGTAGACAGCCTCCTGCTACTTGTATGTTTGGGGATTTGGGGCTGAGAGGGGTGCTGGCCAGTTACATGTGCAACGTTCACAGAAAAGCCAAACTTTACAGAGCACATAAAGGAAACTGGTTTTTCTATCTTTCGGTCATTCTTGTGCCTGCCCAGCCATCTGCAGGGATGGAACTTGGTTTCATTAAACATGATATTTCTGTCAGTTCTCTTAGGCTTTTTTTTGTTTTGTTTTCTTTTGCTTTCAATTAAAGGATTTTTTTTTTCTCCCTCCCAGAAATTCTTTGGGGATTTGAAACCCACTTCAAGGAAGAATAAAAAAAAAAAAAAAAAGGAAATCCATCTTACAGTATTAGTCATCATGATGGGTATGAAGACAATGGGCTATAAACTGAAATCAGCTCTATCTCCAAGAGCAAAGAACAATCTCCAGCAAACCGCTTTGAATTTTAAGCACTAGAAGGGATGCTGGCAAACTGGTTTCTTTTTCTTAAAATGCAATAATAGTATTTTTTAAGCCTTCAAATTAAGTTCCAGTGGTTACAACCAAATAAAGACATGAGCTGGGACTTCATGTAAAACCTAGAATGCTCTACCAGAGAAAAACATTTAGCTGGAAAGAAATTTAAGTATAAACTGGAATGGCTGGAGAGATGGCTCAGTAGTTAAGAATACTTGCTGTTCTTCCAAAGAACTGGAGTTTGATTCTCAGCACCTACATGGTGGCTAACAACCATCAGTAACTCTGGTTCCAGGGGATCCAACGCCCTCTTCTGGCCTCTGTAGGCAGTGTACTTACATACATGCCCACAATACACATAAAATAAAAATAATGAATAAAATCTTACTGTGTGTGTGTGTGTGTGTGTGCGTGTGTGCTGGAAATAAAATTGAAGCCACTAGGTACCCTAGAGGTCTTACATTTCACCAGCAGGCAAAACCAGTGGGAAAGTCACCATGGGCTGGGGTGTCACAGATGGGAGCCAGCTAAAGGTTGGGGTCTGCTTTAGTGTTTCCTCACTTTGAGATCAAAGAAATGTGGCATGTGTGGGATGTATGCTCTTTGTGTAGAACCACCCCTCCCCTTGGCAGAGTCTTGATGAAATAATCTCCCTTATCTCAGCCTTGGATCTTACAAGCCCCTTTTCCCACACTAGTAAGATTATTCCATGTCTCAGTGGTTCAGCTTTGCACACTTAAAACTTCTTTTTCTCATACCTGCCCACACATCAGCAGCTCTACTTTGTTTTATGCCTCATCCATCTTGCAACATTTTCATTGCGGGACTCATCACCGAGGACTTGGGGAAGCTTGTGCCAATGCCCCTCCTCCATGGGATTACAGCAGGGTCACAGAAGCCACAGGTTCCCAAGGGCTCCAGGCCTCCCTGTGAGGACAGGTGCTGACTCAGGGAAGGGAGAGTTCACACTTGCTCAGCAGTTCTCAGTAACTCTGGACACACACTCCCGAAGAGCTACCCTCTTGCCTTCAACAACCATTTCCCATGCCCTTCTGACCCCACCCTCCTGGGTCCCTTCTGAGACAGCTCAGGTAAGAATCTATGATGTAGAGCCCTGGCCTAGAAATTACCTGACAATTCCTACCAACTGCCTTTGCCCTGCCCTGAAGGGCAATTGGACACACCTAGGTTCAAATCAGCCTCCTTGGGGCCCCAACCTCTGAAACCTCAGCTTCCTCGTTCTAGAATGAAGGCCACATCTTCTTCACGTGTTTTTAGTAGAGATCCCATGTGGTTACGTGTGCAAATCACCTACATAGCCTAGGCTCAGACCCACAGCAGGCACTGAAACACAGTGGTTCCAGCTCCAACCACCACTGTCACATGTAGACTCCTTCACAGCTCTTCAACAAATTGTGTATTTTACATACAGTCTGTCATAACCTGGGACGGGGTGCTGTGAGGCAAGTTCTGTCTTTGTTCCCCTTTTGAAGGCCCAGGAACTAAAGTCGTGGGCTCAAGCTCATGCCCAGAGGTAGAACTGAGTAAACATTACAGACTACTGTCCTGGCACACCTGCTCTGTCCTGTGTCGTCACAATTTTTGTGAGACTTTCTGCCTGCCTTGCTAATTCTGGTCTTTTTTTTTTAAGTCTCCCTCTTAATAGTTCCTATTTATTCATTCATAAACAAGTCCTAGCTTCTTTGGGATAAGAAGTATAAGGGGCTTTATCGTTTCATGGTATTTACAGGATCATAGCTGGGAACCTCCAGCAGTGTTATTAGCAAAGAAGAGATTCCACAGAAGACTGATCCTTTTCCAAACCCAAGTTCTAGCCCAGGAATGAAGCACATTTCATATTCCTGGGGAAAAGAAGTCCAAGTCTTCACCCTGAGGCAGTATCTACCCTCATACATCCTTCACAAAACTCATTTTCATTTATCTATCCTAAGGCACAATAAAAATTTAAAAAGCATTGTTCTTTGTGAGTTCAGCTTCCTGTGCTCACCAACCGCTTTGTTCTCCACACCCCAGATCGAAACCCTCCAGGCAGCTTTCCCTCGCTTTTCAGCCCAAGGCCCCATCTCTCTGCCCTTCTGTACACGCAGCTCTGAGTGTACTCTGCAGACACCACTGGGCATGTCCTCAAAGGAGCACTTCTCTAAGTGTTTCACATATGGACATCTTGTCAACCTAAGGAGATTACAAATTCCTCCAAGCTTGGTACCTTGCCTTCTGCTGCTCTAGAAACTTCTGAAGTACTTAACACTTTACTAGGCATCAAGTAAATACTTCTTAGAATGTCTGCAGGTGTCATTACCCACAAGTGCAAAAAGCATCAGCTGCCTCTGAGTCACAAGTATACCCCTACTTTTCCTCCAGAAAACACCCCTTCCCCACCCCCCTACCCCCTCAAAGTGTAACTAAACCAAAAGGGTGTGTGGTCAGGCAGAACCCTAGTTAGAGGTCTATAACCCTACTTCCATGGTCCATTACCAGCCAGTTCACCCAAACCCAGTATCTCTTTGTCCTGTGTCTCCCCAAATCAAGCATATCAACCTTTCTTCCTTCTTCTGGTAACAACTCTTTGGAAACCATTGTTTTCTAACTACCAGTGGTTCTGGTAAGTATCACAGCCTCTGTCTACAGTGATGTGTTACAAAGATACCACAAGGATAAACAATTCGTCCTAGTCACAAAATAGATTCAGGGATAACTAAAAGGAGGCCTTCCAAAATTTTTTGGCTAGAACTGGCAGAAATGACCCTCCTGTCTTACTGGCTGGCCAGCTGTAGACATGAAAGTCAGGAGCTGTTTCCCACTGGAGAGAAAGCCCCTTGAGGTCAGAGCTAACAAACAGAACATGGAACCTGGAAGGGTGCTGACAACACTGGGCTCTGGGGGAAGTCATCCCTTCTGCTGTTCTGCCGAGACTGTGTCACCAGACTCTCAGGTCCCATCCTTAATTTAAACCAGGGTTCAATCGCTGGCTGCCTGAATGTTTCCCAAACACACAGAGACACACACACGTCTCAGGAGAGGCACCTAAGTTATGCCAGGAACGAGTGTAGAGTAGGCCATCTTGCAGACACAAGTAATAGGGTGGCAAAAGTTGAGTCACAGATTCCCAATGGGCAAAGCTGGTCCATGATGGGCTTAAGAAGGGTAGAAGCAAAGCATGCTCAGCCTGTTGTGGCCTGGATGGTGTCTTACAGTCAAGACGAGAGTTCCTGGAAGAAGTTCTCTTTCCATCCTTGCCAACAGTTAACAGGCCTCCCCAGGTGCCTAGCTAGCCCACAAGAGTGCTCCTGCTCTCCTCTCTCTGACTGACAGGTAGCATGCAGAGGATCCTCAGCAAAATCTGCATAACTGTATCAAAAGGGCAGCAAAACAAACCCTGAATATTACCAACTTAGAAAGCACGAATCTAGGGCCAAAGCTTTCTAGCCTCCCAAGACTCTTTTTTTCTCCTCTGAGCACATGGGTGAGGCTGTTCCTGGCTGCCTCCTTCCAGACCTGGATCTATTCTGTGACAAGGATGAGCACTGCAAAGGAACCTGCACACGTGTGAGCTCAGCCAGACCACGTGCACAGAACCATAGGAGAGAAACGACTGAATTGCAAAAACTGAAATCGTACCCAGACATACAAGTTCCTAAGTTGCAAAGCTCAAGTATAAACTATGGTGAACAGTGCTTGCCTTTTGTCCACTGTGCCATCTACCTTGGAAACAGAATTGCCAAGATTTAGGGTGCATTAAAAAAAAAACGGGATGTCCAACTACATTTGAACGTCAAATAAACCACAAATTTTGTTTTAGTCTAAGAATGTCCCATGAAATATTTAGGACATACTGTACATATATCTCATGATTCTTTTTTATTTATCTAAAAGTCAAATGCAGTTAGGTGATGTGAGCTTTACCCTACCTAGAGATCAGCTATATGGATGTATTTTGATGAAGGGGAAGTGCTCACTTGCATGAGGAATCTAAAATCATCAGACTCATAAAACAGAGTGAAATGGTTGTTATCAGGGTCCTGGAGGAGGGGAAGGGAAGTATTGATCAACATCTTCACAATTTTGGCCATGCGTGATAAATAAGTCTGAGAGGTCTATTGTACAACACAATGCATGGGGTTAGCAGCACTGTGTTGTACGCCTTTAAGAGGTAGTTCTTCCTTTTGTTCCTATCACCAAGAAGGGAGGTGACAGTATGTATGACATGCAGGTGGTGATGGTTTCACAAGTATGCACTTATATTCTCACACATCAAGATGTATACATTAAATACACATAGATTGCTTCTTTGCGTAATACCCAATTTTTTAAAATATTTTTTAAAGAAAGAAAATGGTGTTGTCTATGCAAAGTTATTAGTCCTCACCCTAGGTCTAATGGTGCCAGGACATTCATGTCCACAGCAACGGAGCCAGAGCGGCACCCTAGATTTTCCATTGACCCTATGGAAGTCACACAAGCTCCAAGCTTAAAAGAAAGTTGGATCCACTGAACTGGGGCTCAAGAATTATATTAGCTACCCTCATTGCTGTTGTTTTTCTCACCACCATAAACAACATCTCCCCTCCCCGTGGCCAGGGAGACCTTTTCTGGAACTCTTTCTCCTTCCCCTACCACTTAAAAACCTACATGGTAAACCAATGACTTTCCAACTGCTGCATACCAACTTAGTATTAGATCCTGAGAGATTTTAATGTGGTGATATAGCAGCTGCCTCTAGGCTTCACTTTGTAATTGAAGAGTGTGCAATTAAATACAAGAGCACAATATAGCCACTCCCTCTTCCTGGGCACCATCCTCATCATACAGTGCACCAAGTTCATTCCCAGATTATCCTTTAGAATCCCTCACAGGCATCCAAAATGGACCAACCAGCTGGAAACTACTCTAGAGCTCCCACTCTGCTGTCAAATGAGACACTGTCTTCTTATCTGATGGATAATTAAAACTATCAGTTTGTGGGGCTAGAGAGATGGCTCAGTGGTTAAGAACACTGTTCTTGCAGAAGAGCCGGGTTGCCAGCACCCCCATGGCAACTAACAACTTTCTGTAACTCCAGTTCCAGGGGATCCAACAGCTTCTTCTGTCCTCCGTGGGTGCTGCATGACACGGGTGCACTCACCTACATGCAGGCAATACATGCATACACATAAAATAAAAATGATAAATAAAATATTTTTAAAAACTATCAGTTTGAAATATGAGCATAAGAGATCCTGCCCTCTCCCATCTCTTTCCTAACATATATTGTCTTAGAACTGATCAGGGTGTTCACACCTTGGTCCCAGCTGGACTAGATTCCAGAATGACTCCACTGTGTGGCCCAGATAGTAGTACATGGTGCCATTATCCCTTCTTTGTGGGCAAAGGAGGACAGCAGTGCCCTGATGGAGGCCTGTGCTTCACCACCACCTCCCGGACCACCCACACAGACCACCTCTGGCATCTGGCTAACGTCTGCCCTGCCCTGGGGATTACCGCACTGCTTTTGTCTCCTTGTGGAATCTTCATCTCTTTTCATTTGTTTCCCCATAATTCCAGTCGGTACTAGTAACCAACTTTCTCTTACTGTAGACGAGGAGCTCTGAAATAATGCACCCGTCCCCCGCCAAGCAGTAGAAGAAGAGATTCAAGGAGGCCTTTCCAAGGCTGAGGAAATGCAGAGAACAGAGCAAGGAGGAAGCTCTGCGCTGTTTGCAGTTTCCCACGCGGCTTGTTCCAGCTCAGGCTCTGGCTATTCTGGAGGCATCAACCCTAAGTAGGTTCAGTGATGCCAACATAGTCAGTCCTCCTGAGAACCGTATCTGCTCATCCAGTTCCAGAAAACTTCTTTCCTTTGCCCTGTTTCTACACCTAGCCCTCTCCGAGTTCTGGATAAAATAGTCTTGACTCACCTGTCACTCAGGGAGTGGAACTCTCTAAGATGAGGGAAAGCCAAGGGGCGGGAGGGATGAGTGCCTCTGGTGCTGCATGAGTTGGATCGAGCTCTGGCACCATGAAGTCTAATGGTCTAAGATGTGACCTGATGTCTTGGATAACTGAAACCATGAAATGAATAAACAAGGTCTTATGGCTATGCCTGGCCTATGGACTTGCCTGGCTCCTGTCATTCTTTGTTTGGGGGATATAGCACTAAATGCTTCCACACTGAACACTGCTTTCAATGCCAAGTCTTAAGTGTTTAGTGGATGATGATCAATACAAGCCTCTATCCCTTTTGAAAGCTTGCTCTCAAAACATCTTCATTTACACCACTAATTTATGGTTAAGAATTATTTTGAGTGGGGCAGACAAGATGGCTCAGCATGTTAAAGGTGCTTGCCACCAAGTTTGACAACCTGAGTTCAATCCTGCCAGGACCTCCATGGTGGAACAAGGTAAGCGGCTCTTGCAAGTTGTCCTCTGACCTCCAGGCTTGCACCATGGCACATGTGCACATACACACAAAATAAATCAATAAACATCATTTAAAGAAATTTTTTAAATAAAAATATTTGTTTTGCTGTCATTTTATTATCTGCTTGATTTTTTGTGTGTTTGTTGGAGTTTTGTTGTTACTATCCGTAAGAGATTCTGGGATCCTGGGACTGGAGAGATGGCTCAGCAGTTTAGAACATTGGCTGTTCTTGCAGAAGACCCAGGTTCGAATCCCAGCACCCACATGGCAGCTAACAACTGTCTGGCTCCAGGGGGTCCGACAGCCTCTTCTGTCCTCCGTGGGTGTACTTTACATACATGCAGATAATACATGCATACACACAGAATAAAAATAATTTTTAAAAAGAGAGATTATGGGATCCTTACTTTGGCTCCAATACCTGACATTTAACCTAACTCTAGCTGTCACTAATGCTTTGGTTTACTTGTTTACAATACTCAATGTTGCTTCATAGCTCCCTGAAATTCCTACCTGTGTCCATATCATTTCCCAAATCGTCCATTACAGCCGTGAATTCCTGAATAAAGGGGTCAATAATTGTTTCCTTCAAATAAGGTACATTCAACCAACTCTGCTCTACCATTTCCATGGTGAAACTCCACTTAAAATTCAACTTAAAAATTAAACAGTTTTGAGACTCCTCCTTTCAGACCTGAGCCATGCCAACTACATCTGGGCTCTTCACAAATGGATGGCTAGTCACAGGGACTTCCCCTTTCACATCCTCACATCCCTCTCCCAAAAGCATTTTCTCCCTGCCAACTTGACACTGACTCTCTGCAAATCATCCTGTGATCCCTGTGGAGAAGGACATGATACACAAATAAATTTTGGTGTCCTATGTTAGAGCTGAAAGTTAGACCTGAAAATACATTGATAGGCAGAAAAAAAATGTGTAGCAGATATATTTATATGTATATGCATAATGCTACATATACGACGCATCTGTCAATAGCCTTAAGTATATGATAATTTGCAAAACAGAACACAAATTCTGCCTAAATGTCTAAGAGTCTTTAAAATGAAACAAATGTTTTATGGAAGAAAAAGTTATTAAAAATTTTTAATTAGCTGGCTATGGTAGTACACGCCTGTAATTCCAGCACTTGGGAGATAGAAGCAGGAGCATCAAGAGGTCTAGGCAAGCCTGGGCTTCATAGTGAGACCATGTTTCAGCCGAACAGGAAAAAAATTAAATTCAACTTCATCCATTTGTGTACACCTACGCTCATGTTGGTTCTTCCACTCAGTAACCGTTGCATCTGACAACACCTTAGGGCTTTTGCCTGTTGAGGGCTAACTATGTGCCAGCACAAGGTAGGTCTTCTCTCTCATCCCCATTTTACAGCTATGGAAACCAAGGCTTACAGAGCTTTGATAACTTGCCCAAGTTCCCTTAATTAGACAAGATGTAAAGCAGGGATTAAGACTCAAGCTGGTCCACCTGTAGTGTCTGTCATGGTCACCACAGAAGATCCTGCAGGTGGTTTGCTTGGCTAACCTGCACATGGGTCAGGAATTGGGTTCCCTCCATGAGACTTCTCATCAGAACACTCATCAGGCCATTTTATTCACTAGGACAAACTTTGCTCTGTGCCTTTTATGGAGTATAAGGATGACTAGACAAAGATGACCTAGACAAAAATTGATCCAGTGACCATTTATGATAAATGCAGGATTTCCATGTCTTTAGAAGGACTTCTTAAAGAAATTTGAATTGGGGAACAAAGTAATTTAGTTGTTTTGTCTTTCCCAACATTTTTAGGTACAGCTATATGTAGCAAGACTAAGAAAATCTGTGTTAATATTAACCTTATAAGAAGGTTTGCTATCAGATGAGATAGTAGTTCAGGAGTTTTGATGTTGAAGGTTAAAGTTCAGGGCTGAAGAGATGGCTCAGCAGTTAAGAGCACTGGTTGCTCGTGCAGAAGACTGGGGTTTGTTCCCCAGCACCCACATGGCAGCTAACAACCATTAATAATTGAAGTTTCAGGGAATCGGGCACCCTCTTCTGGTCTTCATAGGCATTGCATGCACATGGTACACTTACATACATGCAGGTAAAATACTCATACACATAAAATAAAAATGAAATTTTTAAAAGTTAAAGTTCACACATATCAGCTCTGTTGGTAGGGGTGAACATTCTTGGTCCTTTGACACTACCTCAGAGCTCAAACTCCTAAACAGAGTGAGGTAATGGCCCCCTCCTGTATCACTGCCTAAACACCAAGGGAATGGAATTAGTGGGATTGGCTACCACAACCACACATCATCTTATCCTTCCCATCTCAGTGGCACCCTCCCCCACCACCCTCCCAGCCAGGCTCATCTTCCACCCAAGGCTTTGTCCCCTTGTCTCTCAGGCCACAGTTGGCCCAGGATTAACCCCTCCCACTCCTCACCCTCACCTCCTCCCCCACCCTAACACTCTGCCCACCCCCAACAGACATGACTGACAAGAGTACCATGGGCGATGATGTCACAAAGAGAGGGGGCAGTGTGCCCTGTTAGACCATCTTTCACTCCAGTGGACTCGCCTTCACAGACAAATTGATTTGCAAAGGTTCAGGCTGCCAGCCCAGGCTGCTTTGCATACAGAATGCTCCCTAGTGACACAATAAAAAGTGGCCAGGCTCACAGAGGAGCACAGCAGGGTCTGGCCGGTTCAAAGTCCAAACTCCACCCCCCTCACCTCAGTCTGGTTTGAAAGGTCACTGTGTGTCTGGGAAAATAGTCTCAGGATACAATCCTTTATTAAAGGTCACTATTTTTCAACAGCACTTAACACATACACACACAAATTGAGACTGGAAAGGGGAAAAAACTGGGGGAAACTGGGGGCTGCATCACATTGTATATTGTGCTTGCAAGATTTATGTCTTGTGGTCACCAGCAATAAACATGCACTGCTTCAGTATTAAAGTTCACATTAATCCACGGAATCCCCCTTGCCTTCAAATCTGCCTCTTCTTTGCCAGGCCAATAAGGGCTAATGGAGACTTCTGTTCCTTCCTGCCCTTCCTTCTTTGGTTGAGAGTTGTTCTATAATTCTTGGTGGTGGTGGTGGTGGTGGTGGTGGTGGTGGTGGTGGTGGTCATGGTAGTGGGCTGCAAACAGCTTCACTTTTGGTGGCTCCTGTCATCTGTGCCCAATGTTTGGATACAAGAGCATGTATGCTCATCCTGAATGAGCAGAGGCTTAGACCTTGAGAAGCAAGAGTTAAGCTCCTTTACATGCTGTTGGTGGACATTCACCAGTGCCCCGTGGCTAAGGCCTCGGCCATAAAGCCATCAAGGAGACCAGTAGCTCTGCATACCTGTGGAGTGGTGTATTTTATTTGAGTAAATGCTTCCAGTACAGGCAAAAATAGCAATAGTATTTTCCACCAATCACAGACAGTTCACATTGAGTTAACAATAGCAATCCCTGCATTCATAACAAAAGAGATTATCAAAGAAGTCAGCCTGAGCTGTTAAATTAATTTAGGCAAGAATTGCAAAAGAAAATATTTAGGGGGAACTCTATGAATTTCAAATACCCAACAAAATATATAATGTTGAGGAGTCCACTCTACTCCCAAGCACATTTTTGCAAAGCTTTTGCTGGTGATAGATTTCTGAGCTATCAAAAGCACATTAATTTTTTCTGATTAAAACAGCCATGAAAATATAAAGTTGTAACTGTGAAAAACCCAAGCTTATTGTAATTCTTTAAGCAAAACAAGAATAAAAGACTTTTAAATACGGACTTGCCAAAGTGGAATATCTACGCTCAGTTCTGCACATGCTTCTAATATTTTGGCACAAATACTTTAATCCTCTTGTCCATCCAGTTGGCACCTCATCTACGGATGACTTGTTAAGGGTGAGTTCCTTTGTAATGTCGTCAGCACCTCTCCATAGTTATTGACTGGTTCTCATTAAAATGGCAAGATCACAAAACAGCAGAAGTGAGAAGAAGCAGGATGTGGCCGGCTCCTCACTACAAAGTTATCAGAGAGGCTCTAGCACCTAAAGGAGAGACAGACGAGAGAAATGGCAGAAGGGAAACTGAAATTGAGGAGGAAGGAGGAGGAGGAGGAGAAGGAGGGAGAGGGGGAGGGAGAGGAGGAGGGAGGGGGAGGGAGAGGAGGAGGGAGGGGAGGAAGAGGAGGGCGGCCCTCCTGAAGATGGGGCTGGGATTTGGAGCCAGCTTCCATGCTTTTGTCTATAACAAAAATACACAAGATGTCACAGAAGGCAAGTTCAAGTTGTAGATCATGTTCATCCACTTGTGCAGTGACACAGCACATGAACAAAATTTACTCCAAGCCATGTCTTACCTTCCTGTTGTTTAAAAGTAAGTCCCTTTTTGGAGAATGCTGACAAATTCTCTTGCTTACACCCCTGATTTGGGCTTGCCTGGTCAGGATTTTACTGTGGACCTAGACTCTTCAGTGCCAATCTACTGCCTAGACAGAGGCCACTTTGTTCACGAGGTCGTTGTGTGATTCCAAAACATAGTAAAGTGGAGATGCTCACGGGAATCAAGGTGCGTTTGAGGAAAACCATATAAAATCCCAAACCTGAAGACAATGAAGACTGAGGAAAGGGGAGAAAGGGGAAGGGAGGGAGGGAGGGAGGGAAGGAGGGAGGGAGGGAGGGAAGAGACAAGCAGGCTTCCAGCCTGCCCCTCCACAGCACCGACTCTGGCGGGCCACACCGCCTTCCCCAGTCCTCAGCATCCTCCCAAGCAGACAGCTCCAACCTGGAGCTGTCCTCTCAGGTTAGACAGGGAAGTTGCCAGGTGCGCCCTGTTCCACATACAGCACCTGCTCCAACACTGCCTCTGAGGCAACCACTCTCCTGCCTCAAAATACTCAAGGCTGTGAGGACAGGAATCTAGCACAACTGTGCAAGCAAGCATAAGTTCTAAGATTCCAACCAGAGTCCTAGAACCTACCCTCCCTTCATCCTGAGTGTACAAAGGCAACATGGTAATTGCCTGGTGTTTAGTGGAGGCATCATATTGGTCCCCACCCAAGGGCTTTGGGGTCAGCAAAAGACAAAAGTGGGACTGGAGGGTTGGAAACTGCTGGGCAAAGAGATCTTTCTAGTCCTCTTCTCTGTTGACTTTTGGGTTCCTGCTGATCTCTCCCTCCCAGCCTTTACCCCTCCCTTCTCTCCAGCCAGGTGACTCATGCCTTGCCACTAGAGGATCACTAAAGAGATGCTCCCTGCAGAGGCCCCAGGGATAAGGGCAGAGGAACAACCAGTCACCTCTGTTGAGCCAAGGCCAGAAGCCAGAGAGTCTGATTATTCTAGCAGAGTATGCTCTGGTCCCAGGGCAACGCAGCGCTCCAACCACCTCAAATGGGGTTCCCAGCAAAGACAAACACTGGCCACAATCTCAGAGTCTGATGACGTCTATATCCCCAGGGGTTCTTCATGCCTTTTTGTCCTCTTCATCCTGCCTTCAGGATGACTCCACTCACATCCACCTCTACTATACATCCACCCTCCCCAAAAGGAACTGTCCTCTCTCACTTACTATAAGAAATACCTGGACTTTACCATGCACTGCAGGCCCCTATCATTTCCTTTACAGGGGAACAGGGTCTAGCTAACACAGGAGACCTCCCACAGCACAGGAACTTCAGGCTAGAAAACAATGTCTATTTCTTTCAAGGCTCATGACTTAGGACATTTTAGTGTTTCTTTTTTTTGCAGGTACCAAAGAGAAATGTCCCCCTTATTGTCTTACTGTTGTATTATTCAAACCTATAGTGGGTATGTGTGAGGGTGTAATATATTTCTGCAGGGGAAAACACTGTTTCAGCCATTGCTAGGTTAGGGGGCAACATCAGTGGCTTCCGATTTTGAAAACAAGTAGTTCTGAGTCTGTGTATCTGCGAGTTGTCCTGAGGCTGGCTTCCAATCTATTTTGTTGGCTGCTCTGCTCCAACAGTACCTACAATAGTGCTGGTTCACAGTCTACATGCAGCAAGCACATATCAAAGGCTTTTATAGGTCACAACGCAAGTGTGGGACAGGATGGTTGCTAACAAGATGGTTCCTTCCTCCTCACTGGTTAACAGAAAACAAAACTGGGCAGGAGAGCAACAAGATCCTTTTTGTTTACTGAGCCTTTCTTCTATGGACCTTCAAGGGGAAGGCAAATGTGTCTGTCTGTCTGCAAGGGCACCAGGCATGAGCACATATGCCCTCCTTTTGAGGGTTATCACCTAGATGTGTGTTTTCCCTTCACTAGGTCTTAGCCAATCCCTCCCCTTCTTTGTCTGGGTCATATACCTGAGATCTGTTATAATAGTAATTACAATGGATTTGACAGCCTTAGGAGTATAGTTCAGAAAGCAGCTATCATGGAAATTAGCAAGTTTTGCCAACAGCTCAGCTCCTAAGTGATGGGAGCCCAGGCCGGGATAGGAGGAGTTAACCCAGATGAGCAGGGTGTTATGCAAAGCACCAAATCCCTAAACTCCCGCAAAGATCTTTGATGGCTGTGATCAATAGATTCTCAGACCATGCTGACATAACCTTGTCACGCCTCAGCAAGGGTACAGTGGCTAAAGAAGGCGTGGGGAGGTGGAGAGGTGGGAGGCGAGGGGGGGCGTGAGAGAAAGGGAAGGGATGAAGATATCATGCCCTCCCCCAGCGCCCCCCAGCGTCCCCTCCTTCCACACCAGCCCCTCTTCAACAGGCATCACACAGCAAGTGACTGGTAATGGTTCTTTGGCCTCGTATAGCTTTTAAAATCCTTCAGCTGAAGCATCGCAGCTCCAATCGCCAGCAAAGCTTGAGCACCCTTGAGACCTTGGTGCAGATAATCATCATCCACTCAGTGACAAGAAGCTGAGCGCCGCTTCGGTACCAAGGAGACCGATGTGGCAGGGCACCAAGGTGCCATCTTAGACGCATCCAAGCAGCAGCCACAGCAGCTGCAGCAGCAGCACACAGGGATGCGATGTGTTTGCAAGTTGTAGGGGTGGGGGGTGGCTCTTCCTTCTTCTTCCTCCTCTCCCTCCTTCTTCTCACCCTCCTCAGAGAATCCTCTTTCTGGAGAGGGATGCTGTTATCTCAGCTGCTCTTAGCATGCTTCCCGTTACCCAGCACCTGCTGGACCAAATTGAACCCTGCAGTCAATACTGTTCGAAAGGAAAATGGCTTTAATTTGTGTAAAAGTGTAATCAAAAAGTGGGTGGGTGATTTTTCTTCCTTTCAGAGAAATGCAGGTTTGAGTTTATAATTGTATAGGCAAGCCCACCGGTCAGTGGCTTCCTACCTTCCTTGCCCATCTCAAGCACTGCTTCTACCACATGACAGCATCAGCCTTAGCAGCACTGCATTAGGTAGTTGACACATTACGGATGGTGCAGCTGGCTGGTACAGGCCTGCAGACTGGGCTGCCCATGGGTGTTCACATACCCACTGAAAGATGGGAGAAGTGCTGTCTAGAAGTCAGAGAGCCTCCCCTAAAACACAGCTCTCAAGCCCCAGCAGCTTGGAACAGGAGCACATGTCCACATAGTTTGTATTCCCTCTCTATCCCGGACTTTGCCTCACATTTTCCATTTACAGGGCTCCCTGGCAAATTGAAGATGGTCTAAAGAAGGGATGCCGCGACTCCTGCGTGTGGTAAAAATAGCTCTCCAAACAGCCCAAAGTATTTTATTTCCATTGTCAACTTTCCATCTCACACCTTAACAAGGGGCAGTCCTTAGAGAGGGACAGCTCTGGGCAAGTGTCCTTTGCAAGCTTAATTTGTTTAAGGCCACGTCACTAGGCCTGACGCCCCTGTCCAGAAGCAAATCGATCTCACTATCAAGTAGTGAGTCATGCAAGGCATCCTGCATGAGCAAGGTTTGAGAAAAGGAAGATGCTGTTCTGTTCCTGACGGCATAGGGACAGAGGCAGACATCGCTGATACAGCTTTGTTTTCCCCCAGGGCCAAATGAACCTGAGCTGCTGACCACCGTGCTCCAAGAGGTCACCATAATGAAGTTGAGGGCCTGGGAGAGTGGGAAAGGAAACCATCTTCACCCTGAGAGTGTGGAAACTTTTCCAAGAACTGAAACAGGGAATTTTAGCATCCCAGAGAGCCTGATGGAAGAAAGCTCCATCTTTAAAAGCTATTTAAGGGATTGGCCTTATGTGAGTATGTGGAGGCGGTGGCCTGTGTGTGAGATCTTGGTGTCTGTGGGAGGTCTTGGTGCTCTAGCTCGAACCTCTTCCCACGAGAAAGATAAAATGTCCCTGTGGCTCACCAACATTTGAATTTAGTCGATTCATTCATTCAGTAAAATATATTGATCCACAGCCATATGCCAGGCACAGTTCTAGGCCTGGGGATATGACAACAAACAGAAATATGGAATAAATTCCATGGTCCCCATGGAATTTCTATTCTGTCCCTCCATGAGGGACAAAGCCTTTCAGAGCATAAAGAGATGCAAACATCCTTGGAAAACACATGAGAGACTAAGAGCTGTGTTCTTTAGAAGGTTTTTCCTGGGCCAGAGAAAGGGAAGCCCAGGATATCAGGTTGAAAAGGTCAATAGGACCTTGAGAAGGTGAGTAGGCTGGGCCAGACATGGAGGAGGAGGAGGAAGAAGAAGAGGAGAGAGAGGAAGAGGAGGAGGAGGAAGAGGAAGAGGAGGAGGAGGAGGAAGGAGAGGAGGAGGAGAAAAGAATAGGGAAGAGAAAGGAGTGGAGACAACCTGTGCTCCTTTGCAGTTCTGCTGAGGACTGATGGCAATGAAGAGGTAACTGTCCATATATCCGTGGGTCAAATGCCAAGATTCTTTTTTAAAAAATATTTTATTTATTATTTTCATCTCATGTGTACAAGTGGACTGGCTGCATGTGAGAGCACCCTTGTCATGCAATGCCACGAGGATCCCCTGGAATTGGAGTTAAGGACGGTTCGTAGCCACCATGTGGGTGCTGGGAATCAAACCCGGGTCCTCTGCAAGAGCAGTCAGTGCTCTTAACTGCTGAGCCATCTCTCCAGCCCCTCAAATGCCAAGATTCTGAGTTACTATTAAGTACAAGTCAAGAAACTGCCCATTGTCTTCTACCACTGCTGGTGACTCTGGATCCCAGAGCTGGATTAAGCTGCTACACCGCCAGGGACAGAAGAAAACCTGCCCCTGTACACAGCTGGTTTCATCTTTCATTGCCTGGCCATCCCTAAAAAGCTTTGTAGTGCCTCAGAGCTCGGGCATGTCAGTCAGTATCCCATCACTGAGAAAGCACAGCAACTTAGAAATAGCATTTCTTTGTCTAAAGCTCCAGTATGTCAAACAAACTCACTGATAAAAACTGACGTTCATCCCCACCCTGCATAGTACTCATGGGAGCCACGGGCTTCACTTCAGTGTGACAAACATCCCCCTGGTATTCAGAAGAGTTCTTGAGCCACAAGTGCACCTGCCTCATGTCCACACTGTCCAGTTGCCAGAAAGGAGTCCCTCAGCCTCCAGGCCAGCAAGCTATTTCTAGTGCTTAACCCCTAGCCCTCTTCTAAGCCAATTCCTTTACCTGAAAGACCACAATCTGAATCCCCACACACACCGTGCCATCTAATGTCTTTGGCACTGCCTTCCCCTTGACCCAGGGAAGGCCTTCCCCCATAGTTCTGGAAGCATCACCAGTCTGTTCTCTTATAAAAAGAGAAACAAGACTTTTTTTTAAGCTTCATATTGCTTTATATGTGTTAAAAAGCATCCCAAGGAAAATAAGCCCCACCACAATCCCATGTGTGGTGTTTGCACACATGCCTGGAACACACACACACACACACACACACACACACACGCACACACACACCATTACAACAAACAGTCTTGGCCTAGAAAGCATGCTCTCCCACAGATGCCCCCTCGACATAACTTCATGAAAAGAGGCCAGGTCTCAGTCTGCAGCCTGAGCCTGATCTGTTGTCCTGCCCGGGTCAGTGAAGTAAAGCATCAGACAGCTAAGACAAGCGAAATTCCTCAGCAGGCACAGAGCCTAGGGGAGAGGAAGCAAGGCTGGAAGTGCAACCCGGGGTGTGACTGCTGACTGTGAGGTTGGAGCGAGGCTGGCCCGGAATGCTCAACACCTCGCTGGCATACCAGGTGAAGTTATAGAGAGAGATTCTAGTCGACAAAGACCCAAATACACAGAGAGAGGGAGAGAGAGAGAGAGAGAGAGAGGAGAGAGACCTGAGACAGAACAAGTGACCATTAGACAAAAGGGTTCGGAGGCAAAGTCAATGCCCTTTGTAGAGTTCCTGGGGAATGGAAACGGAGCTGAAACCAGTGGGTCGCCGTGGCAATCATGACATTGGAAACCTATTTTTGCCCCTGAAGAGAAGAAAAATGTATGATGTCCTTTCTCTACCCAATTTTTAAATAGTTTGAAAGGATCTAGTAAAAAAATAAAGACAAACAAACAAAACATGCAGACCAAGAAACTACAGCAGAACCAACGGGAAGACTGAAAGGACATGAGCGGACCAGGCCCGCTGTGAACACCCTGCAGCAGATCAAGCTAACATGGTCTTATGACGTGACTTTCTCCTTCACACTATTTCTTTTTCCTTCTCTCCCCTACAACAGTAACACATCAGGCAGCCTCAGCCTGAGGCAGGATGCCAGGACTCCAAGGACAGAGGTTTGAAGCTAAGAAACATCTCTCGGGCAGTTGGATCACACAGAGGAGATTTTTTTTTTCTCCCCTGATAATGTTTTCTCTCTGAAAGTGACTGATTATTTCCAGCCAAATCTTTTTACTCTGGTTCAAAGAGTGGCTGTCCCCTTGAAGGATCAGGGTCAGAAAATGCCATTGGCATTAGTGGGAAGGGTAGGTCTGATGTAGAGGGGATTCAGGTATGGAGGGCAAAGAGTCATCTAGTTTGGATCTGGCTCCTTGCCTCCTCTTCCACCAATGCCATTGCTTGCTCCCAGGCTGCCACTTCCCCAGGACTTCTGCAGCGATGCTGGCAATGGAGGGCACCATCCTGCCTCCCTGCTGCCTCCCACCATCTCCCACCCAACTATGCCCTCCTCAAGGGATCCAGCGGCTCTCAAAACTGCCGGGTTGCGTGTGGCCAATGGGAAGGCATTTGCTAGTTGCAAATGTTCAAATTAACACTTACTCCTGTCCCTGAGTCTGCAGGGAAAACCAAGCCTGACTACTAATTACAGTTTTGGGGGGTGAAAATAAACAGGCGTGTGGCAAGTCAGAGCCTTGGTGCCGAAGAAGAATGTCTTCATTTGGCTGCAGCACTTTGCTATTTTGAGGTCTAAGAGCTGGAGAGAGAAGCCTGGGCAGAAAGGGGCCTTATCTGTACATGTCCAAGCATGGTGTCGTCAGGCTTTGCCATTATGTCCTGGGATAGAGTGTCAGGGCTGCCTCACCTGACATTGTGGTGGGGCTTACTTTGTCAGGGTTTTGCTCATGGTAGTTAGGAAAGAAGTTGGCTCAGCATCAGTGGAAGCAGGGTAGAGGGTGCACGGGCACCATCCTGACGGGCCCACACAGCTGGTCCCTTTCCACTAAGCACTAAATGACTATGTTTACCCTCCACACCTGAATCCCCCACCACACCAGACCTACCCTCCCCTCTAATGCCAATGGCATTTTCTAACCATGCCTATCTTACCCTTCACTTCCTTGAAGCACTCTCGCCACCATTCTTGTGCCAGTGTGACTGCTTTGTACAGTTACCTAACTTGTATGTATACTCCTCACTCTTCGTGGAGGAGTCTGGAAAAATGACATTGAATCTGGGGCATTCTCAACCATCACACCCTCAAACACTGTTCTGCGTCTTTCTATGTCCTCCTCTCGGGACTCTCAAGAGCAGACGCTAGAGTCCTCCAACACACCCTCACATCTCTTAACTTTCTCTTCACGGTTTTCATCTCTTTAGAACTTTCTGCCACATTTTGGCCTGCTTCTTCAGCTCACTATTCCAGTTTCCTGATTCATTTGCTCACTGTGTGCAATATGCTACTTGGTCCCTTGTTCAATTTAAAAATGCACCTATAAAGTCTTTGATGATCTTTCCTTCAAGTGGTGGGATCTAATTCTTTTCCTCTTAAGCTAAGACTACCTTTAATGAGTCTCATCTAATGAAGAGACTATCATAGAAATGGTAGTGTGTCCAAATAGCTTGTTATAAGGAATCAAAGCTGCCTCACTCCTGACTCTCTCTGAGTCACTTGCTCTGGAAGAATCCAGCAGCCATGGTGTAAGGACACATCAGGCCACACTATGGGAGGAGCTGTGACCTTTTTTTGGCTATGTGAATGAGACATCTTAGAAGCAGATTATCTAGCCCACTCGTGCCTTCAGATACCTCTAGATCTGGGTGATGTCTTAATTTCAGCCTCATGGAGGACTCTGAACTTAAAAAAAAAAAAAACCAGATGAGTCATTCCTGAACTCTTGACACAAATGGTAAGATAATATATTTATTCTTTTAAAAAATTTATTTATTTATTTATTTATTTTATGTGTATGACTGAATTGCCTGCATGTGTGTAAGTGCACCTCTGCAATGCCTGAAGAGATCAGAAGAGAGTGTCAGATTCCCTGGAACTGGAGTTAAGGACGGTGTTAGCCACCATGTGGGTGCTGAAAATCAAACCTGGGTCCTCTGCAAGAGCAGTCAGTGAGTGCTCTTATCCACGGAGCCATCTCTCCAGCCCGTATTTATTCTTTACACTGTTTGTTTTTGCATGATTTGTCAACTAAATACCCCAGCCTGTTTTGTTTTGTTTTATTTTGTTTTGTTTGTTCTTTGAGTCTCCCTGTAACCATTTCTGGTTTCTAATCTTCTCTAGTCACCTGTTCTTGTTTCATTACCTTCTGTTCTTATTTCATCAATTCTATGTCCTCCCTTGTTGAAAACATTTGGTTTAAAGTTAAAGATTTTTTTTCAGATCTCTGTATTATCTTCTTACACATGGGTCCATCCCTTTTCTGAGTTTGCTATTTTTCTTTCATGATATTGGACTTCCTGGACACTTTGTAATGTTTAGCTATGACCTCAATATTCTATAATGGGGTTTGGTACTCCTCAGGCCCTTAGCCACATAAGGCCTCAGGCCCTTGCTGGGCATAAAAGCAAGCTGTTTTTGCTGTCCCCTTCTCATCTTTAACGAGGAGAATGTTTCCAGGTTGTTCACTCCTCACCAGGCTGACAGTGTAATGAAATTCCAGTCTGCCCCTGGGTCCATTTCCACTTCTTCTCCCCACAGACCTCCCAGCAAAGGCTTTCAAATCCTAGCATGGGCCATGTGTTGAGTTGTTTTATGGAAACTTCTCTGTCTCTGACTGATGAAAATGTCTTATTTTGTAAGTATGACCTGTGCTTGTTAAAATGTTTTCTCTCATTGCTCATGGTTAGAAAGGGGGTGCTTCAGCCTATGGGCAACTTACTTGCATTGTTCCAGAAGTCTTACCAGTTTTGTACACTAATTTTTTCTCCCTCTCATCAATTATACCTTAAGCTTCTAAAACTCAGGGTCAGGATCATTTCCTCTTCTGTTCCTCCTTATTGGAAGTGCAGAAAGCCTTCAATATGGAAGCCATTCTGTAACTGTTGAATTGGTTGACACTTGAAAGGATACGAGGTAAAAAAGAAAACGAGGATGTAAAAGATGTTAAAGGAGTATGGGAATGGAGATATTTTCCAAAATAGAAAAAATGAGAAAGCCTAAGCAAGTGATGAAGGTCTGTGTAGGTTTGTTATGATATATAAAGGATGAGACAAAAATAATATACACATAATCTTAAAATGTCTATGGTCATAGTTTAGTCAACTAGTTTAAGGAACAAAATATATATCTAGTCGAGGCTTCTCTGAGAATATTTGGTTTTTTACCCAAGCCTTATCTACATAGCACATGATAATTAAAAGTACCAGACTGGTGGAACTAACCTTATTGGATGTTTAACAGCCGGAGTTTGAGGCCTAAACTAATGTAGTCAGAGGGACTTAAAGGACAGTTTTCACCCCTTGCCCTCCAAGGTCGACTAAGTTCCAGGGGACTATGGAACATCTCTAAAAATGTCCTGTAACTGTGGTGAGTCACCTGTCCTCTCATTCAGGGAGGACATGGAGACCAGATGGACTTGAACCAGTGTCCAGTCTACAAAGAGGAGGGAGGACGGTCAACTCAGAGGAAACATCTCATTCATGCTTCCAAGTGAAGCCAGATATGGTCAAGCAGGACCTTGGACTTATCTTCACATAGATGGAATTGGTAAAAGAAAGGAGCCAGGAGCTCTTCCCAAGCCCATGTGACCCCTGAGGAACAGATCTTCAAATGACATTAAGGGTAAAAATAAGTTGATTTATTTGGGCCAACTGTGTGGTCTTAAACACCAAAAAGGAAAGTATAACCAAAGAGTAAAGTCATCAGTATATTTCTTTAAGAGTTCAAGAGATTACACTTCTAAGTTTATATAAAAAGTTATTTAGATAATTATTTCTCATTGATAATTTTGTTCCTAACCAAAAAGTGCTGCTCAGATGTAAGACTTCAAATCTTGATCTACAATACTATAGTGCCCACCTGTAGCTAAGGGAGACAACCAATATTGTTCTAAAATGATGGATAAATTTTTTTTCTCCCCCTGTCTAGAAGCCTTTGGGAGGGAACTGACACTGATTCTACCCACTCCAGCAGCTATCGAAACACCTGAAAGAAAATCCTGAATCCATCACTCTGGAGTTCAGCCTTGGAAGACAAAAGAAAAATGAGGAGGTAGTCTGGAGAGATGGCTCAGTGGTTAAGAACACTGGTTATTCTCGCAGAAGACCCGGGTTCGAATCCCAGAACCCACACAGCAGCTACCAACTGTGTGTAACTCCAGTACCAGGGGATCCAACAGCCTCTTCTGTCCTCCTCGGGTATTGCATGACAGGGGTGCACTTACCTACATGCAGGCAGTACATACATACACATAAAATAAAAATAATAAAATATTTTTTAAAAAAGAGAGAGAGATGAGGAGGAACCCAATAGAGGGATGCTTTTGGAAGCCCTTGTCAAGAA
>NW_008346414.1:2122932-2137947 GCF_000622305.1 Nannospalax galili
CAATGTGGGAGTCTTTTAGATAGACCCACTGAAGGGGGTACCCCAATTGCCTCACCCTGCGTCCCTGGTCAGCATGGAAGAAGCCAGAGCGGTCTGTGTCCCGATTCCCTACTGGCAATTTGGGTAACCCCTTCAGAGGACAGTGTGATAAGAATAGGAGGTAGGAATTCATTAGGCAGTTGGGGTAAAAAGACCCCAAAGAAAAGTAGCCAGTTTCTTGCCTAAAACTCACTATGTCCTTGGGCCTCTTAACATATTCCGTTCCAAAGGCCAAAAAGGTCGAAAATATTTGGGAGCTTTTATCTAATCCTCAAAAGATTTTAGGGTTACCTCTTCAGAGGGGGGAATGTTAGAGTAGCCAAAAGCCCCATAAAAAATCAACCAATCAATCAAAGAGGAAGAAAAAGCATATGAAGTTAACAGAAAAAAAAAATGATTGGGAGATAGGGGAGGAGTTGGAGGGAAGGAAGTGGGCGTGGATTTGATCAAAACACCTTATATGTATGTATGAAATTCTCAATAAATTATTTGCTTTTTAAAAAAAAGAAAGGAAAATGGTCAGAAACAAAAAAAAAGAAAGGATAGGAGGGAGACGCTTGATTAGAAAGGAAAACAAAACTCATTTTTCTTTTTCTTTTTCTTTTTTGTCATCTTGAGACCTTGCAGCTCCATTTGGCCTGGAACGTTTCATGTAGACCAGGCTGGCCTTGAACTCACAGAGATCCGCCTGCCTCTGCCTCCCAAGTGCTGGGATTAAAAACGTGCACCACCATGCCTGGCACAAAACTCATTTTTCATCAGAATTCATGGCCCTTGGGTTTAGAGTCCCTCTAAGAAGATGCTGCTTAAGCTTTTCTGGATCACAGAAATTTTGAAAACCTAATTAGACCCTCTGAAGAAAATAACAAATGTGCAACACATGACATTCTCCATCCTATTTCAAGAGAGCTAAGTAGTTAAAAAATTAATCCTAAAATGTAAAATTGTTTCTTCTTTGGTGTTGTGAATTATCCTTGCCACTTACCAATGATGCTCCTTTTAGTCATCAGAGTTCCAATGTCCTCTCCTGACAGATGGGAAGCTAAGGGCCTGAGAGTCCATGTAACAACGTGGTGGAGTGAATCTTGGTCTGTCTGTTAGAAGCATCTTCAGGATCCTGTGTTTCCATATCCAGACTGCGTCTCTCTATCTATAGCACAATATACACTTTCCTGTAGTAGTATCATCAAAAAGCAAGAACTAACTGTAATCCTGTCAATAAATGAAAATCACCTCCCAATATGAAACCGCTACTTCTCCTTGTTTTACGAATATTCCCTTGTATCTGGTTTTGCTGTAGATCAATAACATCAACTAGTTCAGCTAAAAATGGGACATACAGTCTCAGTACCCTTAGCTGATAGAGCTGTGTGATGTTCCCATTTGTCATTCAAGGTCAGTTAAGTCAACATTTACCAGGCATTATTCTCAGAATGACCAGGACCCAGAGTTCGTTGGCTAACAGAACGATAGATAGGAGACACATCCTTGGGATAAAATGTAAGAGCTGAGCTAGAATGTAGCACAAATGAAGAACCAAAGTGGGGCTTCCTCTCTGCAGCACATGTGAGCTGGAGAGTAGGAGGGGTAACTGGCACTGGGGAGGGAATGGTACCCCCAGAAGCTGACAAAAGGCTGCTGAAAAGGAAAGCTGAAAGAGCATAAATTCTGATAAAGCATTGGTTTGCAATGTGAAGAACTTAAGATTGTGTCATAAACGTACTGGGGGAGATGAGGAATTTGCGTAGAAGACACTCATATGATTTATATGACCTCTGAGAAAGACTCATAACAAGGAAACTCACAATTAGTCCCCAAAACTTAAGAGTGTTTGTACAAAATCTTCACCCCAGAAGAAACTTAGAAATTGTTAACAAAAATTATAATGCCCCAAAAATTACCTGTTCTAGACAATATAGAAAATTGTATACATGAGCTATGAGATGAGAGTCTCTCAAATCTAGAGGTACAAGGACAACATTCAACCTTTGATGTTATTAACAATAATTTTTAAAGGAAAAAAATTAAAATCTCAAATAGTATGATTTTTGAAAAAAATGAAGAATAATTCACAAAGTAAAACACATTAAGGTATATAAAAATAATATAATTCATAAATAAATTCAAGACAAAAAAGGAAATATTCAAGGTATGGAGTAAAGTATATACAATCTATATGTATAAAGGTTTTTAATTAGTCAAAATTCTCATGTGCCATACTATAGCAAATGAAAAAAATCTGAAAAACAATTTTCCTTTTTAAAATTATTTTATTTATTGTTTTTATTTTATGTGTATGCGTGTATTGCCTGCATGTACGTAAGTGCACCCATGTCGTGCAATGCCCATGAGGACAGAAGAGGCTGTCAGATCCCCTGGAACTGGAGTTACAGACAGTTGTTAGCTGCCATGTGGGTGCTGGGATTCGAACCCGGGTCTTCTGCAAGAACAGCCAGTGTTCTTAACCACTGAGCCATCTCTCCAACCCCAAAAAACAATTTTCTAAGAAAATGTAGATTATCAAAGTTAAATCTAGAAGCTGGACAGATGAATTCCACAAAAGAAATTGGAAAAGACAGCCAAAGGATTAGACCTAAGAGACTTTATAGGAAAATCCTTTCAAATTTTCACAAAGTAGCCATTCTACCTCCACATGAAATTAGCAAACTATAATTGTGCTAAAAGCTCCCTTGTTTACTTTGTAAATTTAGCATGATTCTTATTCAAAAATATGACAAAGACAGGTGCAATACAATAAGTAGTCTTTCAAAATTTCAGCCAGTTACATATTACAATAGGCACAAGATCAAAACTTATCAGTCAGTTTACACGTGTTATTTCCACTGAGGTGGAATTTTTCTAGACATTAGCCAGTTCTGAAAGATAAGAAGAAATAAGCAATCCAAACATTGTAAAGGTGACCAAATTAGCATTACTTGCATAATGTCACCCAAGACAAGATAATCAACCACTGAAACTAATTACCAATAATCACAGAGTGTGTCTACAACAGCAGCCTCTCAGATGGCAACAGTAGCCACCTGGGAAGCAGAGTGGGTTAAGGGCTCCATTACCAATGACAACAAAAGTAAAAGAACTTGGGATAGATGTAACAAGGACTGTGCAGGACCTTTGTAAGGAAAAGGGAATGCTTTACAAACATGGGCAGAGAATAGTAAAGATTAAGATTGCTAGATCATGTGTCTGAATGCTAAGATTTAGTGTTGGACAGCGATAAGGGACCTTGACTCAAAAATGACAATGGAAATTTTTGAGATTTTTAAAAACCATGGTTTTGAATTTCAAAAATTATTTATGTGAATTATAATATGAAGTGGATTTGCACTTCAGCTGGCAAAGCAAATTGTAAATCTAATAAATAAATAAATAAATAAATAAATAAATAAATAAATAAATAAATAAATGGGCTAACAAAAAAACACCAAAACAGGGGGCTGGAGAGATGGCTCAGTGGTTAAGAGCACTTGCAGCTCTTGCAGAGGACCCCAATTCAAATCTTGGCACTCACATGGCAGCTAACCACCATCCAGTGGTAGCTCCAGTTCCAGGGAGCTACATCCTCTTCTGTTCTCTGGGGGTACTGCTCTACACAGGTGCACTCACACACATGAAGACAGTACACTCATCACAAAGTAAAAATAAATAAATCCAAACTAAATTGAAAATAGAACACCAAAATAGGCCTGGTAATCAGATTAGAATTTAGCTTAGGAAGCTGACATTTAAAATTCATAGAAACAATAAATAAAATTTTTAAGAAGTAGCTCTAGGCCAGCTGTGTAACTATTTGAAATAAAATGTAAATTCAATCCTTGGTGACATTCCTTTCCAAACAGAATTAGAAAATCAAATGTTCAAAAATAATAATAAGAGAATAAAATGTAGATAAATATTGATCTGATCATGGTATGGAAAAGTTTATTTGTTCCTATGAACAAATAAATAAAATGGAAAGGAAGAGAGAGGAGGAGAAAATGGGAGGAGGGGAAATATTAATAGTCCTAACTACATCAAAGACATTTGCAACATGTAACAGATAATATTCTTACAATCAGCCCTTGCAAACCTATAAGAAAAATTAAGATTGTTAAAAAAGAATAAATGTCATAAGCCAGCAATTCAAAAAAAGGCAAGATGCTAATAATATACAGTGCTTGGGGAAAAAATGGTCAGCTTTAATAATAACTGAAGAAATTCAAGTTAAAACAAGCTACCACACTTCATTTAATTTCAAAAGCTGAAATACTTAGAGGTTGATAAGGTAATAGCTTTGTTTTATATTTTGTTTGTGGCATTATAGATTAATAGAATACTTCTGAGAGGCAATTGTGTAATGTGTATCAAAAACCACACAAATATTTCCTTTTTAAAAAAATTCTTTATTATTGTTATTGTGTGCATATGATGCGCACGTATGGGTTAGTATGCCACGGAGCACATGTGGAAGTCAGAGGACATCTCTGTGCCATCAGTTCTCTCATCACACCTTTAGGTGGCTTCTGGGGACTAAACTCAGATTGTCAACCTCCTGAGCCATCCTGCCAACCTGTATTCACCCTGCTGCCTCGGGTTTTTGACTTCTTACATCATACCCTAAGAAAATGATCAGCATTGCCTCTGAAGTTGGGCAGACAAGAATGTGTTTGACTATATTACTTAATAGAGTTTGAGCACTCTGGACTATATACTGGGGTCTTGATTATACAACCTACAGCACATTCAACTACACACCCACAAAATTTTTATTAGAGATTATCTCATAGTACAGAAAAATATTCCAGATACACTATTAAAGAATACATTACAAAATAGTATACATAGCATGTTTTAAAATGTTTGTCATAAAATTTATTACTTAATGTCCTATCTGTTTACTCCAGCACTCCTGGGAGGGTCTACAAGTTAGACTCTTTTGGAAACACTTTTACAAAATAGTTTTACCCAAAGCCAAATTAAATCAGAATCTCTGTGGGCCTTTTTTGGGGTTTTGGTTTGAGTTTCTTCCAGTGATTACAATATGTAGTCAGCACCTAGGGAATAGAGCTGTGGTTCTGACCTGGTCTGTTTTGTCCCCCAGGGAACATTTGGCAATGTCTGAAGACAGTTTTGGTTGTTGTCCCAACTTGAAATTGGGGAGTTATTGGCATCTGGAGAGTGGAGAGTAGGTTACACAGGCTGACTTGCACTCCCCCCAGAAGATTCATATGTTGAAGTCTCAACCCCACAGCTTCACAGACCATGGACATATGCCATCTTCCCCAGTTTGGTTACACCCCCTTGGCCAGGCTCATCACAGCTAAGTTACTGACTATGCAAGAAAGGAAGGTCAGGGAGAATCAGCCACATCTTCCAACCAATCAGTCTGCCCTGGCTACACGAGGTGGGGTAGGGCTAAGCCTACATAAACTAAGGAAGTGGAGGGAGGCCCTCTCACCATTTTGTGAGGCTGTGGGGAAGTCACCATCCATGCTGGCGTGAAGACTCCAGTGCGGCCTTAGAAGGGGCGCACCCACATGCCTGCAAGTAAACCCTCACCCATTGCTCTTTAAGTAAGTCACTAGTTTCCCGGACTATAGTTTGGCAAAACTGAACCTCGGTTTGTCATAGGGACCAAGGGAAGAGGGGCAAACATTGTTTACCCCCGTCAGAAGGAATTTTAACCACATGAGTAAATCATGCAAGATGGAGAGAACAAACAGGTCAAATGGGAGATTTGAGAGAGGAGAAACAGAAAAAAGAGAGACGTCATGAAGAGAGGGCCCCAAAGAACTGTACAAATGCATGCTACCTGTGGAAATATGAACAAAGGAACTTGAGAAGACCAAGGCAGGAAGCAGGTGCCCCAACTGCCCATCCTGTGCCTGGCACCACCTGCTTGCCACACCTTGAGTGCTGGGCAAGCACTTGACCTGTGTTAGGTCTCCAGTTTTCCTTCTTGCTTTCTGGATGCAGTAACTGGAGCTAAGAGATACTCAATGATTAACCTCAGATATCCCACTGTACACAGTAGAGGCAGGCCTATACTCTGGTCAGCAGGCTTCATACCCTGAAATTATTACTGTGCAGATTGGTCTGGAAGGCATTCTGGGAGTGGAGAACACGAGAATCCAGTGCTGTTTGTCCTGATACAGGAGGTAGCAAGAGCCCTCTGCTGCCCTGGAATAGCTCAGGCTTTAGGTCAGACCATTGTGCTGGATCTCACGTCTATAGTTTATTAGTTGGGTGGCGGTGGGCAGATGCTTTACGCTCAGCAAGTCAGCCTTCTGGTCTCTAGAACAGGGAAAAGGGATATCAGCCTTTTGCAGACTGTATTTTCATACATGAAGCCCAAAGCACAGAGTAAGTGCTTAGAAAAGAGAATTTCACTATTCTTGGCCTTTCCCTGGTCACCACACACATTTCACCTCCATGGAGCCGGTCCAGTGAGACAGTAACTACAAATGTGATTGACAGGTTTAAGATATCGTCCCCGTGGGAAAACGGGCTACAAGCACTGTGCTTTAGGCAAAACTGAGCCTCTGAACTAGTCACGTAAACTTCCTTGCCTCTGTGTCCCCAAGTAAAATGCAGGTGGGTGACTGCTGCCACCTGTCCCAGAACCTGGGCTCATGAGGAGCCAGGAGTGGATCTTGTGTTGTACACTTAATTCCATGCCTTGTGGTTATTTGGTTTTTTAAGCAACAGATGATATTCACAAGCCCTCCCCAGATCCTATCATAGAACATCCTCCCTCTCACGCCGGCCTGTTAGTCTCCTAAAGGGCACACTACATCTAACTTTGTACAGTTTCTTTTGTTGGTTCCACTCTGACTTGATGCACACCACCTTGCTCTTGCTTTCATTTTCTCTCCCAACTTGACATATGGTTGAACTGATATCCTTCCTCCGTTTCCTTCCTTGTGCTCAAAGGGAAGGGTCAAGCTCAGTTTCAAGTGTGAGGTCTGGGATTACATCAAATTCGTAACGTTTATCTGCCCCCGCCATCGGCCAAAGACTTACCAATTTAGGTCTCAGTCACATCAAGAGAAGACAGAATTGTCTGGGCTACAGTGTGCCCTGCTTGTGCCTTCATTTTTCTTACTTAATTCCTAGGGTAAAGCTCTCAAACCCACTTAAGCCTGTGTAATGGCCACAGATGTGTGGCCATTGGCAATCAGGCAGTATTTCTACCTGAGGCAGTTCTGGGGAGACAGGAGCTGCTGTCACAGTGAACACGTGGCCTCTGAGGGCTGGAGGGAGGAAGGCCCACACAAAGAGCTTTTTGTCTCCATTAAAGAAGATGTTGTTCTGAGCCCAATTTCCAAAATGCCTCTTGCTCCACAGGCCTTGGGCAGACGGTGAACATCATTATTGTATGACAGAACACCCCCATGCTACCCTGTACGGTGCAGATTTGGCCCAGAAGGCCAGGATTCTAGGCGATTCTACCTTAGGAGAGGCCTTGCCTGCAGAGATGGTCTCTTTAAGCAGAAGTTCATCTTCCTAGCCCTGCATCTGCAGTGAATACCAGGCATACCCTTGTGTCCAGGATAGTGCCTGAAACCAGGAAGTGTGTCTCAAATATCTGGGTAATGAAGAAACGAATGATGCAGGGATAAAAGTTCAGGTGGAGGCTGGAAGAGGAAACAGTTTGGGGCTTTGTGTGGCTCGGTTTAGTTTTCTATGTAAGTGAAAGAGTAGACTGCAATTTGGATTCCAAATTAGAAAGCGACAAAACCCAAGAAAAAGTAAATCATTTGTCTGGCCATTTGGGGATGCGGTGGTCAAGTCAGCAGGTATACACAGGAGAACACACACTGCATGTGTCCAGAAAATCCTTGCGAGTCCAAGAAGCGTTGGTGGCATGGACCTCTGCACTTCTGCTCCCGACTTCTGCCTTGTTTTGCTCTTCCTGCTCAGTGTACACAACCTGAACCAGGCCGTGCAGCCTGACAGCTTTCTCCAGGGAGCAATTAGAGCCTCAAAGATCTTACCTGGGCTTCTCTGGACGTCTTCTCATTAAATAGGTACTTCACATGTTCCTGGGGCCTAAAACATTAAGTTTTAAAGGAAACGATTGACTGCTTTTCTCCATGCCAAATCAGACCGTTGTTTAACATGGGGAGAGCTACCACTGAGTTTAGCCAAGTAGAAAAAGGGGGTTATATGTTGCTGGAGAACAGAAACTAGACAGGGAAATTTAAAGCAAAATAGTCTTGAGAACCAGAGAACCAGAGAAGTCTGACTTTAAGGAGTCAGACTTTGCAGGAGACAGGAAGCCCAAAAGACAGCCTCCAAATACCCTCGGGACTCCAGGAGCATCTCTGCCTGCACCCCTTCTCTCAAAGCAGGCCTGAGCTGCCAGCAGGATGCATGGCGTGAGGTTAGGGATGTCAAGTCAGACAGCGATCAGCAGACCACCAAATACTGTTTTGCAGAGCACCATGAGAGAGGCGGGACCCACCTGAGACAGCTCATTGGAAGCAAGAAATGCTGGGGCTGTCATTTCCGGCCATGCCTGCCCTGCCAAGAAGCCTTGCCCTTTGTGGAAAAGTGACTTGGGAAACACTAGTTGTGTTAAGTCTGTGTCGTGGGAGTCCTAGCTATGTCATGTTTGTTGCCAGTCTGACTCCTGCACGGTGACCTAAGACAGGGACTCCAATGCATTGCTCATTTAAGTCAAGTTTAAAAGATGGAACCAGCCATTATCTCCTTAAGACCTGAAGTTTAGTAACTCAGGCAGGAAGGGGCTTTCTAAAGGGGCAAAGATCCAGAAACACATCTGTTTGTTGACCAGCTTGGGATCCATGGAAAACATTCCCGAATTCCTCTCAGCCCTTACAGGCTTCTGTTGACAGAACTTTCTCAGAAAGAATTCTGCACTTTTCTAAGCTGTGGCTTTAGGCAAGCATCAGGATAACTTGGTAATTAAGTCCTCGTGTAAACCAAACTCAAATGATTTCTTCCCTTCGATTCCCCATCATTTCCCAAGAAGGTCTTGTAATCTTTGCAGGGTAGGGTGATGTCAGAAAGACCAAGCAGACGTAAGTTGGTATTGGGTTCCTCCCAGTTCCCACACCAGCACACCCCTCTGACATGCCCAGTTGATATGGTCATTGGTGACATTTAAGACCTGCCGCCATCCTGGACAACATTCTCTTCAGGGGCCTAATAAGGTAATCTAGGCCTTTTGTTCAAGAATGAATTTTCCTAAGGCCTTCTGTGGCCATTGCCTATAAGACACATTGGCAGATTCTTTACCAACTCTTTCTACATGGGGGTGGGGGTGGGGTTCCCATGACATCACTCATGCCTCCCCAGTACAGTCACAACTCACAAACTCCAACCTTCTTTTGCAGCTATAATGCAGGTCTGGGATCTAGATCTCCCTTTATACATCCTGAAGTAAAGAACTCAAAACAAGGTACCAGTCCCTGTCAACAGCATCCTTTCCTCTGAGACTCATGCCTCAGGAGGCAGCTGAGGGGCAGGGGATAGTAGAGATACATTCTTGACTTTTAATTCTCAGGAGCTACAATGATGGCTTCATCTTCAAACCAATTTACAGTGTAGTTGGGGCAGTTTTCCTAGAATCTTAACATTGAACCTGCTTTTCCCTACCCTACCCCCAATGATTCTGGGATGGCTAACTATCATTTCATAAATCTGCTTGCTTCTTGAAACAGTCAGAGTTGTTTCTGCTTCCTAGAACCAAGAATACCAGCATTGGGCATTTCAAGAACAGAAAAAACAGGAACCAAGAGGTTTGCAGAAGTGTGTGGATGCTCTGTAGGCCTCTCTCCTCCACTGGTTTCTAGTGACAGGGTGGGGGTACAAGTCATCCTTTCCTGGGTTATAGGAACTCATTCTTTTAACAGAAGGAAACCTTGTAGGTGATGAGAAAGCCTTTCTTAGAGCTAATGAGACTGGAACATGAGGTTCCTGCGACACTCACCCAAGGCTGCAACGCAGAAGAGCTTTGAAACCAAAGCTCCACCCCGCCCTTGAACATTCCTTCTCCAGCTGCAGCTCATCTTGATTTCACCCCTTTCCAGGCACCTTTCTCCCCAACTCACCTCAGTCACTCTTGCCATCAACCCTTTTAATATGTGATATCTAAACTAGCTTACATAGCTGGGTGTGGTGGCACACGCCTTAATCCCAGCACTCTGGCGGCAGAAGCTGGCAGATCTCTGTGAGATCAAGGCCAGCCTGGTCTGCATAGTGAGTTCTAGGCCAGCTGGGGCTACAGGGAGACCATGTCTAAAATAAATAAATAAATAAATAAATAAATAAATAAATAAATAAATAAATAGTAAATTTTAAAAATCTGGAGAAACTCCAGTTCCAGAGTATCCGATGCCCTCTTCTGACCACCGCACTGCATGACACATGTACATTTATATACATGCAAGCAATATACTCATACACATAAAATAAAAATAATAAATGGGCTGGAGAGATGGCTCAGCAGTTAAGAACACTGTTCTTACAGAAGACCTGGGTTCAAATCCCAGCATCCACATGGCAGCTGACAGCTGTCTGTAACTCCAGTTCCAGGGGATCTGACGGCCTCATCTGTCCTCCACGGGCATTGCACAACACAGGTATACCTACCTACATGCAGGCAATGCACGTATACACATAAAATAAAAATAATAATTTTTTCTAAAAAAGGGGCCGGAGAGATGGCTCAGCAGTTAAGAGCACTGACTGCTCTTGCAGAGAACCCAGCACCCACATGGCAGCTACAAACCGTCCTTAACTCCAGTTCCAGGGGAATCCAAAGCTCTCTTCTGACCTCCATGGCATTGCAAAACACAGATGCATGCACATACATGCAGGCAATACACTCATAAAATAAAAATAATAAATAAAATATTTTTAAAATAATAACAATAAAAAAATCAATTTAAAACAGCTTACACTTTTACACAGTCCAGAGCCTTGAACTAAAGAGACAATGCCTCCTGGTGGAATTTCAGGCATCAGCCAGTTAGTAAAGGAACTTTGTGTTTGATTTGCTTTTATTTTTATTTATTGTTTGTTTGTTCTTAGCAGTGAGGATTTCCCCAGGGACAAGAAGGCCATCCAAGAAGGGAAGGAGGAGGGAGAGAGAGACTAACATTCACGGAAAGCCTGCATCCATGAGGGCTTTCTCCAGCATAATGCACCTCTCCTTGCCCTCTCCATATACCAAGAGCTCGGTTACACTTGCCAGGACCTCTGCTTGGGACACTTGCTTCTCTCCTGCTGGCTTCAAATCTATGATCAAATGTCTTCCATCAGAAGCACCTCCCTGCTAAAACCCTCTACCCCCCCCAACCCAGGCATTCCTGTTCCCTCTTATTCTTCTGTATCGATGTCACCAGTCACTATACGGTGTGCTGAGTTATTAATCTGCTGTCACCACAACATAAGATATGAAGAAGCAAAGATTTTGCCATTGCTTGCTGTTTTTTTTTTTTTTTTCCTTCCCAGCACCTGGAAGAATGCATAGAGAATTTAATAAAATTTATTGACTAAATTAAATTCATACAGAATGATATTCAGCTTTCAGAAAAAGAGTGATTTTGGGGAAAACTAAGTTGTTCTAGATCTCCCAACTAGTCCATGACGAGGCCTGTCCTGAATCCACACAACAAAGACCAGGCTTGCCCACACCATCTCTGTAGGCAGCTGATCACAGGCCTACTCCCTGAGTTCCTCAGTGGCGTCCCTTCCCTTCTTGGTAGGTAATGCTTACAGTGCTTAAGATAACTCTAATTACTACAGCTGGTAAACCTTCATATCTAAGTAGGATAAGCCAGTAAAGAGCACAACAGAGGGGCTCTTGATAGGAATATATTCCTCTGAATGGTGACTCGGGACCCAGGCTCCTTTTAACTTGTGGAGCAGATGCTCTCAACACCTGGCCTTCAAGGTTACTCTGGGAATCCCTGCCACTTCAACCAGCCTGAGGAGAAACGAGCATGAGACTCACATTTTAGGGGGCTGGTCAATGACTGCACTCAACAGTGCTAAGAGATCTAGTGTGGCCTGAATCCCAAAAAAGGAGGAAAGAGGTGTCGTGCTTGACCAACAGTCTTCAGAAGAGCCGAGCATCACCACCTCCAGAGGCACAGTGGCCCAATTCTTGAGCGAAAAGATATCTGGAAAAGTGATTATCTAAACCTAAGTCACAAAGTCTTGGGTTCAAATCCCAAGTCCATTTCTGCTTGATCCTCTAAGTCTCAGTTTCCTCAGGTAAATGTTGAGGGTGTTGATACACAATAGTCCTAATGCACCACTATTATTAAAGGGACAGTCCTTGAAAGAGGAGTTCCTGGCTTCTCCCCCAGTGTTCTTACATCCCAGCTACATCTCTCCAGTGAACTGGAGGGAGGCACTGTGGGTCTCAAAGCTGAAACAAAACAAGTTTCGTTCCCACTTGATGGGCGACCTGTGACTCCTCTCTGTTGCATCCTATTGATGGTTTCTGACAAATCCCACAGTATCAGCTTGCATAAATAAGTTTGAAATGCCCTTTCCATTAACAGAGGAGATCTGCTATTAACTAATTACACTTTGGCTTCTCCTGCATGTGCCACAGTACCAGGGAGATGAGGCTGCCTGGGAGGTGGCCTCCATCATGGAGAGAGGCTTGTAAAGATTGGGATGGGTAGAGGTTAAAAAGGCTGTAGGGTCCACTCTCTGCCATCCATTAGTTTCTAGAATTGCATTTCGGGGAGAGGCCTATTGGAGAATTTGTTCCCAGACTCTCATGGGAATCTTTACAAAAGATTGGAGAAACTTCTGTTTTCAGAAAAGTACTGATGTTCAGTGGGGATAAAAGCAAATGAACAGATCAAAGTGACGAGCAAATTCGAGGTTTGGCTTTGAAGTGGTAGGGTCCTAATAGGAAGAACACAGGTCTCAGAAACCACAGCATCCACCGCCAGCTCAGACCCTGTGGTTGGCACCTGCAGAGCCAGCCCAGCCCAGACTTGAAGCAGCCATCTGCCACAGCGCATCTCCTTTTGGGTTGATTGGGGTGGGAGGGAGCCTGAGTTTTGGAGTGAGCCAATTATGAGTTCAAATCCCTTGCTGAACCTCAGCTTCCTTGAATGTTAAGAAAAATTTCTTCAAGGTGTTACTGCAAGGATTGAATGTGGGAAAGGTCAGTTCAAGGCAGATAGCAAGAGAATGTCAGTAAGTTCCTAATGGCCCCACACTATCACCTGAGTCCACTCTCACCTGGCATCTCTCCTATTTCTAGAGGCCTTAATGTCAATGGCTTAAAATGTTCTTAAAGTAGCTCCAAGAGACTCAGTGCAATGAGAATGTGTGTATGATGTTTCTGAAGGTGGCGGGAGGGAAAACACAGGCCTTGATTAATGAGATGCAGCCACCTCTGGGACACTGATGTGGGAAGTCCAACAGAAACTCGGTTAGGGTTCTTTACATGGAGGACTGTTTAATCACACGGAGGACTACTCTTAAGAGAGGGATTTAGAAATTCTAAATTTACCCAATAGAAAGCCATTAGCCCAGGAAGGAAACAGAGATTTTTGAGTCAGAAACATTCAAATCCATTTGTATTTCAACTGCATGAACAGACACCCTGGTATTGGAAAGGGGATTTAAATAAAAATGGCCAAGAACACAGCCCTCCTCGGGATGTGGGAAATCACAAGGGACTGTGGCCTCCACCTTCCCAAGAAGCCAGCAAACTACAGAATCGGCATTCTTGCCAAGGATGCAGAGGTGCTTCCTCTCAGGAAGTGGTGGTCCCTTCCCACCATACTCTCCTCACTGGCAGAGGAGCAAAGTAAGATGAGTTGTGGGTGAGGTTAGGAGGGAACCCCCCTGCCACACTTTTAACAAACTTACAGCAGTGAGTGGGTTTGCCTGATACGTAGGGCCTAAAGAAGTCCAGGGCAGAACGACACCAATCCCTTTCCCACCCTGGTCTCATCTATCACACTAGGTACTATGGCATTGGCTGGGGAAGGCTAAGAGGCCGAGACAAAGTATCAGGGGATGGATGGGCAGGGTCTTCTCCAAGTCCAAGGCTGAGGCTGAAGATGAGACAGGAGATCTAAGATTTCTCTTGGATTTCTCCCTCCCAGTCACCTTCAGCCTCCACCAGACACATAGCCATTTGCCCTCCATCTTCTGAAAGATGTATGAAGGGCCTCTAGGCAAAGAACAGGCTCTCAAAACTGCAGAAATCTGGGGCCAATTGGAGAGCAGAGGAATACCCCCATGGGGGGTCAGGCCTGGCAGTCAGCTTCTAAGGGATAAAGAGTTTTTCTGGAATCTTACTATTTCTCTGCTCCCAAATGCTGGTAAGGAAAAGTCTTCCTTTTTCCTCAAATTGTTTGAAGTAGCAAAATAAACCTAGGAAAGAAAAGATGTAGTTCACAGGGTGTTTCAGTAAATTTTCCCCTCCCCCTTCTTGGGAGACTCTTGCCTGCACCCTCTGAGGACTCTAGGGTCTCCCAGTCTTGACTCGGATTAACAAACCGACATAAGACACCCTATCTGAATTTTGCATAGTTTATATGACATTTGGGAGGGGTGACTTATGAAAACGCGGATTCTTATAGGCTTTCCCTTTTCCGTATTTGAAGTGCACGTGCCATCCGTCTCCCACCCTGACTCTCTCTCAGCATTCCCTTGTCCTCAAAATGGCCATGGCTCCACCCCTTAATGGGCTTGACTCCTCCCACAGAGCTGGGACGGATGTGGGACCATGGCTTATCTATCAGAGGATCATCCAGGTCAGACAAGGCAACTTTTCTTCTTTTTTAAAAGAAACTCAGTGAAGGCTGAGTGTGGTGGCGCACGCCTTTAATCCCAGTGCTCAGGAAGCAGAGACAGGTGGATATCTGTGAGATCAAGGCCAGCCTGGTCTACATAGTGAGTTCCAAGACAGCTGGGGCTATAGGCTCAAAAAGAAGCTCAGTGCTTCTCTCTCTCTCTCTCTCTCTC
>NW_008346414.1:2138631-2141696 GCF_000622305.1 Nannospalax galili
CCTCCCCCTCATCATTTTTAACTTCTGACAAAGTTTCTGCTAAAATAAAAATAATATTATGGATTCATAGCATAAGCAAACAAAATCTATGAAAACAAAAATGTGAAGGGTAAGAGGCAGGAAAATGGAATTATACTGAGCAGGTTTTGACATTGCTCACAAAACAATATGAATGTGTTAGAAAATCAATTGTAATCACTTAGTTTAATTTCTAAAGAATAAACACTGTAAAAATAACCAAAAATTACAGGAAGAGACAATGGAGAAGACAAAGTAGAATAGCAAGAAATAATTAGTAGAAAAAATCCATGCAACACTAAGCATAAGAAATCTAGTATGCCATGATACAATCAGAAAAATTGGATTTCAAGACAAAATATCACCAGAGATAAAGTGAGCAGCTTGTAATCACAAAAGGCCAATTCCTCAGGGACACCTAACAATCCTAAGTGCATATACAATTCTAACAAGATTTCAAATTTTCTAAGAAAGAAATTGATATAACTGAAAGAAAAATGGAGAGATTCACATTTATAATTGAAGATTTCAATACTCCCCTGTCAGCAAGTGACATAACCAATAGACCACAAAAATCAGTAAGGCTATGAAAGAGCTGAACATGATTTTAACCAATTTAATGTAATACTACACTCCAAACCCATAAATACTCATTACCATCAAATGGAACTAAAACGTTCACTAAGAAAGATTTCGTGCTAAACTATCAAATCCGGAAAACATAGAAGACTCAAAATCATATCAAATGATTTCAAATAATATTTGATGACCACAAAAAATAATATTTGTAGAGAAAATTATGTCATATATATAAATGTTAATTATAATATGATACCAAAAATTCTTGAAATATTTCTGTGGTGGTTTTAATGAAAATGCTCCCCATAAGCTCCAAGTATTTGAACACTTGGTCCACTTGGCATGGCGATGTTTGCGGAGGTTTTAGGGAGCATGGCCTTGCTGGAGGAAGCTCATCCCTGGAGTTGGGCTTTGAGAGTTTATAGCCTTGTCCTATTTAGGGTTTTACTCTCTCTGCTTCCTGTGCCTGCTTGAAGATGTGAGCTTGCAGCTTTCTGCTTCAGCTGCCATGCCTCCCCACCATGATGGACTCTTATCCCTCGGGAACCATAAGCCCAATAAATTCTTCCTTCAAAAAATTGCCCTGGTCTTCATGTTTATCACAACAACAGGAAAGTAACTAGTAAATTTAAATAAGTTTAAGTAAAAGAAGAAATCATAAAAGAAGTTAGTTCTGCCTCCTAAGACTCAGGGATCATTGCTAAAGTGGGGATGGAAATATTGTAAAAGTCAGAAGTAGTGGATGAGCACACGGAAACAGTTTTCCAGATCGCTGGGCAGTTACTCACATGAACTCATAGCAATGGTGATGGCATGCACAAGTCCCAGGCAAGCTAAGACCAGACAAAATCCCAGCATAGACCTGAGGAAGTAGGTAAGAAACTCCAACTCAACCTAAGGAAAATTTAGCAACTGATGCCTGTTGAGTGGGGAGAGACTATCTCTTTCAAGGATGGAACTCTTGGTAGGTTAACCAGGCTCCAGTGGATGGACCCACACTGAAGGACATTTGGGGACACAAATATAGGCCTTATTTTACATATATATATATATAATATACATATATATATAGAGAGAGAGAGGGAGGGAGAACAGAAGGTAACAAGGGAAGGTGAAGAGAGAGGAGGAAATTTAAATACTATCCAATTATATTGTATGAAAATCACAAAAATTCAATTTAAAAAAAAATGTAAAGAAATAAGTGAATAATAAGTGAATAAATAAATGGAGTTAAAAATACCTCTAAGTTGAAGAACAAAAAGGACACGACACGGGGCTGAGAGATGACTCAGTGGTTAAGAGCACTGGCTGCTCTAGCAGAAGATCCAAGTTCAATTTCCAGCACCTACATGGCAGCTAACAACCAACTATAACTCTACTTCCAGGGGATCTGACTCACTGTTCTGACTTCCATGGGTAATATACAGCATGGGTGCACTACATACATGCAGGCAATACACTCATATACAAAAAATAAAAATAATGAATAAAATGTATTTTTAAAAAGAGCACAACATAATGAGATTTGTGGACTACATATAATGCTGAGCTGAAAGGAAATTTCAGAACATCAAATGTTCACATTAGAAAAAATCTAATTTCTACTGTAAGAAATTAGAAATGAAGCACAGTCAAACCAACATTAAGCAGAAGAAAGAGAATTTAAATTTTTCAGTAGCAAAGATCAGCTAAACAGAAAATGGACAAATAGAAAAAGCAAGAGTCAAAAAGTTGGATATTTGAAAAAAATCTAATAAAATTAATAAATGTTTAACAAAGCTGATAAGAGGGAAAACAGGAGTGAAAGAGGGGACATCCCTGTGAACCTTGAGGACATTAAAACAGTAATAAGATATATTATAAACAAGTGGATGCCAGAAGGCCATCAACAGGAAAACTACGAAAAGGTCTTGAGAATAAACCTTACTAGAACTGAAAGAAGAAACAGAGACTCAAAAGTGTCATTTATTAACAAATTCATCTTAAAATATCTCCCAATAAAGAATCATGGGGTCCAGACGGCATCATCAGTGAATTATGTAAACATATAAAGAAGAAATGACAGCAATCTGACATAAGCACTGTCAAAGTTAGTGGAGGGAACATCTCTCAATGGTTACATGAAATTCGTGTAACTGTAACACCAAAGCTGACGAAGACACTGCTAGAGAAAAAGTAAAAATGTCCTCCATCAATACAGATGCAAAAATCTCTAGCCCAATATTGGCAAAGTACATTTAAAGACAGATGATAGATAGATAATGATGATACATAGATAGATGATAGGTAAGTAGATAGATAGATAGATAGATAGATAGATAGATAGATAGATAGATAGACATATAGATACATAGATAGATGATAGATAGATAGATACATAGATAGATGATGATTGATGACAGATGATGATGATGATAGATGATAGATAGATAGATAGATAGATAGATAGATAGATAGATAGATTGATA
>NW_008346414.1:2141732-2153363 GCF_000622305.1 Nannospalax galili
TACAGATAGATGATAGATGATAGATAGATGATAGATAGATAGATAGATAGATAGATACAGATAGATGTTAGATAGATAGACAGATGATAGATGATGATAGATAGATGATGATAATAGATGATATATAGATAGATAGATAGATAGATGATAGATAGATAGATAGATAGATAGATAGATAGATAGACAGATAGACAGATAGATAGATGATAGAGATGATGATGATCAACAGATAGATGATTGATAGATAGATGATAGAGATAGGTAGATGACAGATGATTGATGATTAATAGATGATAGATAGATGATTGATAGATGATAGAAAATAGAAGATAGATAGATGATAGATAGATAGATAGATAGATAGATGATAAATAGAAAGTGTATATAAGGAATACAAGATTGGCTTAACATTTGAAAATTATGCAATGCAATTAAGAGAAAAAAAGCTCCAAAATAATTTCATTAAATATGAAAAAGCAGGGGCGAGAGCGATGGCTCAGCAGTTAAGAGCATTGACTGCTCTTGCAGAGGACCCAGGTTCAATTCCCAGCACTCACATGACAGCTAACAACCATCCTTAACTCCAATTCCAAAGGAATCTGATGCCCTCTTCTGACCTCTGTGCATTGCACAACACGGGTGCACTCACAGACATGCAGGCAATACACTTGTACACATAAAATGAAAATATTTTTTAAAATATACTTTAAAAATACTAAAAAGGCTGGGAGTGGTGGTGCATGCCTTTAATCCCAGCACTCAGGAGGCTGAGGCAGGCAGATGTCTCTGTGAGTTCAAGGCCAGCCTGGTCTACACAGTGAGTTCCAGGCCAGCTGGGGCTACAAGGAGACCCTGTGTCAAAAAAGGACCAAAAAAAAAAAAAAAAAGAACTAAAAAGAAGTTCATAAAATTCACTCAATGAAAACAAAGCTCAGTAAACTTGGAATAAAGAGGAACATAGGAAATCTACAAGAAACCTACTGCTAATCACACTTAATGGACAAAACATTAAGCCCTTTTCCTTAAAATAAGCTACAAAGACTAGAGAGCCACTTTCACTACTTCTGTTTAGTTTTATCTCAGAAGTCCTAGGCAGTGCAGTAACAAAAAATGTAAACAGAATACATGACTATCAGAAAAGAAATAAAACCATATTATTTGCAAACATGACTGCACATGGAGAAAACTTTATTGGGCTGGTTAATATTGCCAACTTGACAGGACCTAGAGTCTCCTGGAAAGGAACCACCTTGCATGCCTGTGAGAGTTTAGAGTTTAGATTAGCCTCTGGGCGTGTCTATGGGGGATTATGTAGATTAGGCTCATGGAGGTAGAAGCCCTCCATTAACTTCAGGAGGCACCGTTCCACGGGCTGCAGTCCGGGACTGCATAAAAAGGAGAACATGAGCTGACCGCTAGCTTTCATTGGTCTCTCCTTCCAGACTGTGACAGCCAGACACCTCTTGCCCCTGGCTCCATATCTTTCCTGCCATTATGGACTATATTTTCTGAAACTATAAACAAAAATAAACTTCCTTCCCTAAGTTGTTTTTGTCAGGGTAGCTTATCACAGCAAAAGAAAAGCAACCGATACGCCTAAGAACATATGATAAACGTAGTAAGGCCAGCACATAAAATTCAATTCAGGGTGGGCAAGATGACCCAGCAGAGAAAGGCACTTTCCACCAAATCTGACATTTTGAGTTTGATCCCCAGGATCCACATTTGGAATGAGAGAACCTGTTTCCACAAGTTGTCTTTTGATCTCTACCCACACACTATGGCACACACTTGCCCGCACATATATACACATATACAAATGAATGAATGGATGAATGAATGAATGAATGAATGAGTAAATAAATGTAATTTAAAATCAGTTTAATTTCTTAATCTCTATGTAATACTAATGAACTTTGTTAATACAAAGTAAATTTTAAGGCTGGGAGCTGACTCAGTGTGCAAAGCAACTGTTGCATAAGCATGAGGATTCCAGAACTCAAGTAAAGCTGGGCACAACAGCACACATCTGTAATCCCAGCACTCCTACAGCAAGATGGGAAGTGCAGGAGACTCCTTGGGGTCTCCTGGGCCATGTAGCCTGGCATATACAGCAGTAAACAACAAGAGGCCCTGTCTCAAATAAAGTCAAAGCAAGGACCAATTCCTGAGGCTATCCTTTGACCTCCATATGCATGCTGTGACACACACCGCTCTGTGCTCACATACAAACACACACACACACAAAGACGTACATTACACACATATATATGTACGCATGCATGTGCACACACACAAAGATTTTTTTAAAGAAAAATAAAAGGAATTTTAAATCCCATCTACAATATCATCCAAAAAAATCACTAAATAAATATTTAGAAATGTTTGTTGTGAACTCCTTCCCCTGGGGAGAGGTAAACAGCACCTATCTGCTCCTCATAAGGTCCCAAGAACAAACCAAAGTCAAATTCCGTCCGAGTTCACCCTGGAGAATCATGAGTTTATTAGGCCTACTTACAGAACATGGGTGAGAAGCTACAGACAAGATTGTGGATGACCCTAATACAGCCTCACTGGAAGTTCTATACCCAGCATAAAAGACAGCTCCCCATTTGCCACACAGATGGAACCTCCCTTCCATTATCCTTCCCCAGCCTATATACCCTAGCACCTCTGGAGAGTTAGAAGCTTCTATAATTAGGACAGAAATGTATACAAAGAGCTGGACTCCTGAGTGAGGGTTCAATGACCCTCCCCACTCCCTCGTTCTGGGAGGGAGTAGCAGCAATAACAACATCAAGCCCACTCCTGATGGACTCTTGCATCTAGGTACAGCTGATCTGATGATGACAGCAGCTATTTCGCTCAGAGAATCCTGTTCTACAACAGGCTTTTGACAAATGTGTAGGATACAAATTAGTTACAGAAAGAAATGTTGAGAGATATACCATGTTCACAACTGGAAAACAATATCATTCCGATCAAAACTGAAGCAGGCTTGTCAAAGTACCAATCTATCAACCATCCTCCTGAGCCTGGGTGAGCTTGCTGCTGCTCCAACCCTAGAACAAAATAGTTATAATACTATGTGAGTCCTACAGAGAAGTCAGAGGAGGGACATGGGTTCTCTCTCTCTCTCTCTCTCTCTCTCTCTCTCTCTCTCTCTGTTCTCACCTCTGAGCCAAGTGAAGAAGCCATGGTGGGAATTCCTGTGAATGTGCCCCACTATGGCCTAAGCTGACCGTTTCTATTGCCAGACATGTGAGTAACAAGCCTTCTAACAGTTTCAGTCCCTAATCTTTGGCCACCCTATTGATACCAAAGGGAACAGAGGCAAGGTATAAGCTACCCTACTGCGGCTTACCAAAATTATAGACTCAGAAGTAAAATAAATGTCATTACTTCAAGCCACAAGAAGAAAAAAGGAGAGTTTATTATATAATCATATGAACTAGAGCATTATCAAAATTTTTTTAAATCTCATGCATCAAAAGATACCACTAGTAAAGTAAATTGTCAACTCACAGACTGTGAAAAAATATTTACACTCCATATAGTTGAGAATGTATTCAACATGTATAAAGAATGCCTACAGATGGGGCTGGAGAGATGGCTCAGCAGTTAAGAGCTCTGGCTGCTCTTGCAGATGACCCAGCACCCACACTGCAGCTAACAGCCATCCATAATTCCGGTTCCAGGGGACCTAACGCCCTCTTCTGGCCTCCACAGGCGTTGCATGACACCAGTGCACTTACATTCATACAGGCAAAAACCCTCATACATATAAAATAAAAGTAAATAAATAAAATGTTTCAAAAAGAATGCCTGAAGATCAAAAATGTAAAGACCAACAACTCTACTTAAAAAGTAGGGGAAAGACTTAAAAAGACACTTCTAAAACATGAAAAGAGGCTCACTGTCACCACAGACATGCAAAGGAAAGCCATAATTTCATACCTACTAGCATGATTAAATGGAAAGCTGAGCTACTGACAGACATTGGAAACAATGTGGAGCAGAAGAAACTGCTGTATGCAGCCTGGTGTATAAAGCATCAAAAGACACACCTACTTGCACTTGGCTATCTCTTATGAAGTTAAACAGACATGACCCACAACGCAGTAGCAGGCATTTACTCAAGAAAAATAAAAGCATAATTCTAAGACATTTTCATGAAGACACTAATAGCAGCTGTATTCATATTAGCCAAAACCCAGAGGAATAGTCAAATATAAGAGAATGGGAAAAGAAACCACAGCACGTCCATACAATGGAAAACTCTTCGACCCTATACAGAATGAGCGACTAGGTACAATTAACACATTAATCAAAAATAAAACAACTATTGATACATGCAACAGCTTGGATAACTCTGGAAACATTCTTAGAAGTGAAAGAAGCCAGACACGAGCATACAAGGCATGACGACTTTTAGATGAGGTTAAGAAAAGTAATCTGCAATAGTTGCCTCTAGAGGACAAAGAAATGTAATCTAAAGGGATGAAAGAAATTTCTGGAATGCTCTGTAAATGTTCTGATCACACAGGCAAATACAATTGCCAAAGCTAATGAACTGAACACTGACTATCTGTGCACTTTATTGAATATAAATTATATTCAAAAGTTAGAAAAGACTTTCTCTAAGCCCTGTGCTCTTCGTTTCTTTTCCTGCGCTGTGATAAAATACTCTGACAAAAACAACTTAAGGGAGAAAGGGCTTATTCAGGCTCACAGCTCAGGTCACAGTCCATCCTGGCAGGGAACTCAGTGTCAGGAGCTTCAGGCAGCATGTGCAGTTAAGAAACAGAGAGTGCTAAATGCATGCCCAGCTCACCTTTTCTATTTTATACAGTCCAAGCTTCCTTACCCAGGGAATGGTCCTCCCCACAATTAAGATGTCCTCCCACATCGATTAATGTAATCAAGGTCATCCCCTACAGGCATGCCCAGAGGCTTGTCTCCCAGGTGCTTCCAGATTCTGTCAAGTTGACAATTAACACTGACCATCACAGGGACCCACCCTAGCAAATGCCTTTAACAGAGAGAACTGATCTCCCCAGTCCCACCTACCTCCCACGCCCCCCCAGCCTCAAAGCAGCAGTGTGCTGAAAGAGGGACACAGAGCAAGACACCAGTAACATCACCCGGTAGCCATCTGGGGCCCACAGTAGTATAAGCTCATTTATACACAAGCCTTTCAGAGGTCCCAGATATGCAGGAAATGGAAGGGAGCCTAGGCAAGAGTTATACGAAAGTACGTGTGAAATTTCCACTTTGTTCATACACAGGCTGCTGGGTCAAGTGATAGCAAAGACATTAAGGCACGAGATAATGTACCTACAGTATGTGCTTCCCAAGCCACTGGCTCACGTGTCACCTCCCCCTGTAAAACTCATGCCCACCATGTCCTGCATATTCACATACCACAATGTTTTCAAAGTTGTTCTTCCCCATGATGTTGTGGGTACCGGCTTTTAAAACATGAGCTCCCTTCAAGGTATTACTGCGTTTATTATAGATCTACTCAAGCAATGTTAAAAGTAGAATGAGTATTTATTTACATGCATATTTATTGTGAGCATATGTGCGCACTCATGTGCCATGGCATGCATGTGAAAGTCAAAGGACAACTCACCTTCCACCTTGCTGAAGTAGAGTCCGTCTCATTGTTTCTACTGCTGTGCTGTGCACTCTAAGCTGGCTAGCCTCTGAGCCATCCGGCCGGCCTCCTGTCTCCACCACCTGCTTCATCATAGGAGTGCCGGGATTAGAGATGCACACCACTACCTCTGGCTTTTTACCTGGGTTCTGGAGATCAAACTCGGATCACCAGGTTTGTGTGGCTGGGTCCACTGAGCCGTCTCTCCAGCCTCAAAATGAGTATTATATATATTTTTTATTTTTTTAGAATTTCATACATGAGAACAGTATTTATAGCCTTTCTACCTCTCCCCATCCCCCTCCAACTCCTTCCATGTCCCCCCACTCCCTCTCAACTTCTTGCCCTCTTCTTTGATTATTATTGTCACACAATAGAATACAGATAGAATAGAATGCACTGAGTAAAAATAGAATGCACTGAGTCCATTAGCAGTGCTTCCATGTACATGTGTTTAGGACTGCCCACTTGGGATTAGATAACCGCTCAGGGAGCTGGTCCCTGAAAAAAACTGATTCCCCCTCCCTCAGCATTCACTGATTGCCTGTAGCTCTTCATCCACAGGAGGGACCTTGTGTACTTTCCCCACCCACACTGGCATGTCAACTGGTTTTGTCATTACACGGGTCTTGTTGGGCAACCAAACTGGAGATTTCATGGGTGCAGCTTCCCTACCACAGCTAGAATGTTCCTCTGGCTCCTAGAAACTTTCTTCCACCTCTTCCACAATGTTGCTTCCTGAGCCTTAGGTGTAGGGGTTGAACTGTTGTCCCTGAAAGAATGCTTTTAATACACAATTTTAAAGGAATTCTTTATACTTGGACAGATACATGGCATCAGACCTAGAATCATGTTCGGACTCTGCAGCTTGATTTTAAGTGACTTTGGGAGAATTACTAATCTCTCCTGTCTTCAGTTTCACATTTGAAGAAATTTAGGCAGTAATAATGTTCCTCACAGCTGGTTGAAGAGCATATCAATGAATGGCACTGCACAAGACAGATAGCATGTGCTCAGCAAATACTAGAATTATTCAACAGAAATTATGAGGTACACTAAAAGAAAAATGCTAGGACTTAACGGCAGAGCACTACATTCTGCACCCCGTGTCTCTGTTCCCACACAGTTGAGCATGTCCCTTACACCTGTGGGCACCTGCTTCTGTAACTGTCAAATGGAAAGGCTGTGTTTAGCAATTCAGTGCCCCACCTCCTGAACCTTCCTCTTCAGCCTGACAGGAAATGTCCAAGAAGGGGCAATTTTGTCATCTCACCAACAGCAACACAATCCAAAAGACAACAAAACACCAGAGGACAGCACAGCCCAAGTGGCCACGGCCACCTCCCCTGCCAGAAGCACAGGGGGTGGAGAAAGCCCTAGGAAAACATCTGGCAAACAGAAACCTAGAATGTTGAGCTAAGGATACTAAGAAGGCTTCTTAACCTGCCACCCTGCTCTGGGTGCCATTCCCCAGGCCACGCCAGAGTTCGCAGAGCCGTCTTCCCATTGCACCCTCACGCTCAGCACACTCCAAGATCTTCCTGGAGCCAACACTGGCCTCACTAACTTCCTCCACCAGGAATGTCTTCTAGGTTCTTCTGAGCGCTGCAGCCCTAGCTCCATTCTCACAGCTTCCAAGAAACCTCTCAAGGGGCTCTCAGGGGAAGTAGAGTGCACCTGCATCCAACAATCACAAGAAGAGTAACTCCAGCGCACACCCATGAATGGTCAAAGAAATACCCCAGACTAACATCTCACGTAGAGTTGAATCTTACCATTCTGCCAAGCTGTCCTGATTTCCTGCCAACCCAGATAGTCCCTCACACCCATGTTGGGGTCTTTATTTCTGTCTTCTCTACCTGTTAACCTGGCCCTCGGGTACTCAAATATAGCCCACTCTTTGAGAGTGTTTGAGATGTTATCTTAGCTCTGTCATTCATCTGTCTTACAAGCCCTTACCACCTTGGTTTGCCCAGGAGTCTTGGAATCTCCTTAGCTCTCCAGTCAAGGGTGCACTTGGAGAACACAAGGTGATTGACAGCAACTGAGCTCTTTGTGTATTATGACTCCTAGAGTAGCACTGCCCGTGCACACCACGGGACCCAGGGATTACTGAGTAAGCGATATTAGAAGACCCCGCCTCGGTTGTATAAGGTTTGCCATCACTTTGTAGGACAAAATGGCTTAGAGCCCCTTCCAGTTGCAACCCTCCAAGAGACTGCAAGGATGCAGAAGGTCCCCTTCACTTCCTGAGTTCCTTCCTGAATTCCTTTGACTACTGGTCATTCATTTCGGCGTTTAGTGGCGTGGCTTTTTTTAATTGTTTATATTCAATGTTTTGCAAAGATAATAGATTCATATCATTCAAAATACTTTTGCCATCGAAGAGTACAAAAGATAAAAATCATACACTGCCTAATCACATGGCTGTTAATGCTTTTATTAATAAGATTTATGTAGTTTTCCAAATTTCCCTGTGCAAATATGATTTTTTTTTTGTCCTTTTGAGTCAGGGTCTCCCTGTATCTCCAGCTGGGCTTGAACTTCCTATGTAGACCAGGCTGACCTTGAACTGGTCAGAGATTCACCTGCCTCTGCCTCCCAAGTGCTAGGATCAAAGGTGTGCAGCACCATGCAGGGCACAGATATAAATTTTTATTCCCATTTTTTTATTACTCGACAGAAGCTTACATTGGGTTGTTTTGACTGTTGAATTAGGGGAAGCTGAGGGGTGAACTTCAAAACTCCTTTATGTACTAATGTGCCTGGATAAAAGCAATAAATAAAAAATAAAATTTTTTAAAAATCTTAAGTCTATACTTCTTGGTTGGCCGCCTTTCCACAACTTTCTCTGGCCTGCCTGCAGCAGAAAGCACAGCTCCAACATGTAAAGAGAGGCACAGTGCTTTCACTTCCTCGCACACACTTTTAGAGAAAAGCCTGAGTCTCCAGGGCATCGTGCAAGTTGCCACTTGTGGTGTGCCATGAGCCTGCCACTCAATTTTTCCATCTGGTGTGAGAGAAATCAGGAGGCTTGGGGTCAGCTGCAGCTACGTCCCTAACTGTCCATGCAGCCCCATGTAACCCTGTCTTCTGTCACTTCTGGGCCTTGTTCTTCTCCTCTATAAAATACAGACGGACCACATGCCAGCACACTCGGGCTCTCCAGCCTCTGCAGACAGACATCAGGAGTTGTGATCACAAAGGTGACATATTTACCACCAGAAATCCAAGGGAAGCATGTAGACATGAGACTGTGTCAGGAACACACAGCACTTGCTATAGTCACAGGCTGAGTGCATAAGCATCTTCATGCAAGAGGTCCTCCTCTGGGACTGTCTACAGGCTGGCCGCTCAGCGGCTCTCTCCCCACATCAGGTCAAAGAGAGCTGAGTAGGCACCATGTTTCTCTAAATACAGACACGCCCTGCCCAAGAGGCCACGGACAGGTGTGGGGAAGCTAGGCTGTGCCTCTATAGGGTCTTTGGGGCCAGTGCTGTTCCCACACCCTCAGAGCAGGTGGCATGGGGAACTGTGAGGCCCCTGGCAGCCTCTGCCGGGGGACTCCTCTCTGCCTCCAGTCTGCCTTCACCTGCTATGAGGGACAGGACAGCTCTAACCTGGAAGGAACCGCCTCATCATCTGTTCTACCCTCTGCCTACAGATTCAGGAACTGAGTCCAAAAAGAGGAAGTCAGTCACTCAGGGCACACAGCTACCTGCAGGACACTAGGCTTCAAGGCACTCAGGCTCAGGAAAGCCAGCCTGGGAATGGACTCTACCTCCAGGAGGCCTCATTCAGGCAAGGGGGAGAGAGAGGTGACAGCTTTGTCTCCAGCAGCCTAACATTCAGGCTGGAATAGGGAGTCAAGACCTGGACTCAGACCCAAACCTTTACTACACGTTCCCTGTGGGGTACAGACAATGGGGAATTGAGTTATTGACTTCCTCAGTGAATGACACCCCACTTCTCTCTACTGCTCTAAATCCTCTCTCTGTTTGAAAAGCAGCTGAAGGCTGCCTCTTTCAGGAGGACTTCCCTGATAAGAAACATCCCACTGTGGTCTCCATCCTCCCAATAGCTTGAAGCACTTCCCTTAGAGGACACCAAGGAACAAGGCACTGGGAGGCATCCTGAACTGCATTTTAGAACATGCTTGTGCCCAAGGTTGTATCACCAAAGACTGGGTGTCTTCAGGAGGGGGCAATGTTCTTTCGGCATCCCCACAGTCCCTGTGCTGTAGCACACATGAAGGGATGCAACAGCTATGAGCCGACCCATGGAAGGCAGTGAAACATATCACACAGCACGGCCTTGCTTCAGCACCTAGGTCATTCGGGAGAGGAGTGTAAGGTGATCAAACCATTGACCAGGGCTTGTGCCTCTGGGAACCAGCTTGAGTCCCATTTTGTCAGTCTCCTCACTGCTTCACAGACAAGCTGTGGTGCTGCACACCTGGGCCTGTAAGTCCTACCTTCCATCATCCTCCACCTTGATACACACATACCACACACACATACACAAGCACACACATGCACATGTACACACACATGTACTCATACATAGACACACACATGAACACACACATGCACACATGCACACACACACAGACACACATGCACGCACACACACTTGCATACATGCACACACTCATGCACACACATACACACTGTCTTGCCTTCTCCCTCCCGTACCACCCTGAGTCCTGTTGCCACACAGTTCCTCCTCTATGGGCATATTAAGACATTTGTGGCCCTTAAGGACTTGAGAAAAATCCTACCCATTGACACATGCGACCTGCCACCAGCCCCTCCCCTAAGGACCAGGTGAGAGCTGCTCTCCTCACCAGGCTGGTGGAAGAGAGGTGAGAGCAAGTCAGGCCAGACAAGCAGCAATCAACACAAGTGTCTCTGCATCCCCTCACTGAAGCCCCTGCCAACACTTACAAAGACCCTACAATTTGAGTCCGTTCTGGTCAATCAGAGTCTAGGGAAAACCTTAATGTTTGGTTTCTTTTTCCCCGTGAATTGTGGCTCTGGGGCTCACATTCCTTAAATCCAAACCGGTGTTTCTGCCCATTAAGCAAGATGGCAGGCCCAGGCGGCTTTCTCCAGCCTGACCCAAGCAGCCAGCCTCAGGCTGGGGAAACCCCAGTGGCCGGAGCTAAGGGACAGTCACTCGGCTGTGTTCCACACGTGCACTATTGCTGAGTAGTAGTTAAGCTTGTAAATCCATTATTTATGATGCAGGATTGCACGCATGTGCAGCATAATGAGAACGTCTTAGCAGCACCGTGAGAAACTTAACTTGAATATCCACGTTTGGGGAGACACAGACTGTACCCTGCAGCAGCACACTGCCAGGTATTTCTTACACAGTTCCATGCAAGTTCAAAGTGCTTGGTTATATTTAAATACAGAACTTCCCCTACCTGATTATACCACACAAATTAAAAACGGTCCAGTCATTTGCATCCAAGTTCTGGGCCTCTTACCATGGGTAACCCTCACTTCCCTATTGCAGTGATAAAATCAAACTTTAGTTGTGTTTGAGAAACAAAATCCTAGGAACATGGGCCCTGAGGAGCAGAAAGTCCTATGCAAGTTGTGTTGGTTGGAGTGGGGAGAGGAGGACAGAGACAGAGAAGGTTCCACTAGCGCTGCAGCTAAAGACTCAGCGCTCTGAGTGGGCAGGGCACCCACACGCCTCCCCTAGGCTGAGCCCTGCTTATGAGAACACCCATACCAGCACCAGCACTGACAAAAAGGAAAGAGCATCTAAGTACAAAGCATTACCTCAGGATCACAAGCCCTGCAGAAGTGTAATTCACCATCTTCCGGGATCACAGATGGTGGCGCTGAGGACTCGGGCCTGAGGCAGGTTACTGTGAAGACTTAATGTGTGAGGCACAATAGGGTGCGTTGTTGCAGTTGACTCACTGTATTTGAAACATTAAATATTTCTTTTTTTTT
>NW_008346414.1:2153420-2159373 GCF_000622305.1 Nannospalax galili
TGTAGGGACAAGAGGGTGCGTGGTTGCGGTTGTCTTACTGTTTTTTGAACATTAAAAATTTTTTTTTTTTTTTTTTTTTTTTTATTTACTCTGTGGTCCCAGGGATTGAACCACAGGTCCTAGGCATGTCAGACATATTAAGTGTTCACCACTGAACTACATCCCCAGCCCTTGTTTTGCTTGTAATTTAGAGACAAACATCTCGTTAAGTTGCTCAGGCTTGGCCTTGAACTCACTCCCTAGCACAGGCTGGGCTTGACCTGGCCATCCCCCTGCCTCAGGCCCCTTGAAATAATCTTGACATATATTAGGATGTACTTCCTTTCCAACACTTGGTCTCTTCTTCTCCTGGTCACAGCCCAAATGCCTATTTCCCAGTGCACATTTGCCATAACCACGGCCCCACTAATCCACTGTTCCCTTGACCTACACCACCCTACCCTCAACCTCATTCTTCTCAATCCACTTCGAGAAAATCCCCAGTCCACTCCTTCTGAGTCCTTCCAACCTTCCAGGGCTATTCAGCACCATCTCCTCCTTGGAGCACCTGACACTATCTGCCCCTCATAGATCCCTCTCCACATACCTGCAAGGTTTCCAGCCTGTCCTCTGCCCCTGTGGAAAGACTGTCTCAATTTTCTGGCCACTGTGCACCAGCCTGTCTTGCCCACCCTTATAGACCTCCAGGAGGGCAACTCTGTGCATTTTCCAAAACATGCCTAATGCGGGCAGTGCCTACAATTCTACAAATACCTGCTCCTTTGGGGGAGAAAAAGTTGGCAGTTTCAATCAAATTTTTAAACGCACTTTGCCTGTGCGGAAGAAACAGCACTTCACTCACGCAACATGATGTCTGTTTAAATGAGATAGTTCATACATGGGAAAGAGCAGGATCCTACCCATGGTAAGCACAGTTTCAGAAATAAGGGAAGCTATTGCCACTGCTTCTGCTGTCAGATTACTCACTGTAACATTATGGAAAATCTGGAAAGAGAGCAAATGACCAGGGTTAGGAAAACTATCCTCTACCAACACACCCCATCAGTTGGTTACCTTTGCATCACTGTGACAAAATAGCTGACAGGACAACTTACAGAGGGGTCATTTTGGCTCAAGGTCTCAGAGGATTCAGTCCATCATGCTAGGAAGGCATGGGGAACAGCTCAGTTCACGTCATGGTAGCCAAGAAGCAGGAAGCTGTGAGAATGCAGGCGCTTGGCTGACTGGGCCTTTCACTCTATCCAGGACCCCAGCAAGCCCACAAGATGATGATACCCACATTCAGGGGTGATCTTTCCCCACAATTAATCCTCTCTGGAAACATTCTCAAAGACACATGCAGAGGTATGCCTCGCCAATCTTCTAGGTGATTCCAAAGCCAGCCAAGTTGAAAACAAATACTAACCATACAGCCCATCCATCATCCACACCCCCAGACTCCATCTCAACAGTCCAGGCTTCTCCTGCCCTAGTCTTACCCCCACAACTTAAAGCCACCCCCCACACACACAGTCCAGGCTTCTCCTGCCCTAGTCCTACCCCCACAACTTAAAGCCACCCCCCCCCACACACACACATACACTCCCATCACACAAGTACCACAAGCATGCACTCTCATTCTCTTGCTCTCTGAGATGTAGTCAGAGTAACCAAGTCTCTGCCCTCCACTTCCCCATCTCTCTTTGGGGGTCCCCTGATATCTCCCATGTCTATGCGCTTATGGGCATCTGGTCCCCTGTTCTCACCAGCCAACCTCTCACTATTCCCTCAGGCTGACTTCCACCCCACACCTGCTCCCTGAGTGCTGTATAATGATCTCTTTCCCTGCCCCACTCGGCCTGCCCTTGTCGGTGCTCAGCAGAGCTTGTGTCCCTGGGATTCCTGGTCACCAGGATGCCTGGCCCTTTCTCTTCCCCTCTCATGATGGCCACAGGAGAGGGGGAAGCAAGGGTAGAGTCAGAAGAGGAGGTGCCAGGAGCTCTATGGACAGCTTGCTAACTCATCACGGCAATCTTTTCCTATTTGTCTTTTCGTTCATTTTTCTTACCAGGAAAAAAAAAGGTTTGTTAGAAATTAAATCCAAAACTTTCAGCTCTGATGAGTTTTCTCAAAAGCCAATAATTCCACATGGCTCATCTAAAATTAGAGAGAACTGACCAGGATTTTCAGTTGATTGGCTCTCATAGTAGATGCAAGATAGTCAAACTCTATTTAAATGACTTTCATAGGGAATTGGAGCAGCAGGCAAAGCCTCAGACGCCAGAAGTCCATTTAAATATTACGTGAAAGGAAGGGAATTAGTTTTTGGTCAAGCTGCTAACATGAACAGGCAGGGACAGAAATGCCCTGGAGAAGTGTTGGGTGTTTCATCTTGAATCCATTTGCAAAATAAACACATTTATTTACCAAGTTTACTACTTTGACTGTTTCCTGGAATCCATGTTTGCAAAAATCTAAGCTGGGATGGCCAACTGGAATTAAAAAGTGACCAGGACTACAAAATTAATTTGACACTCCTCAATTGACTTGTTTAGCAACACAAAACAAAGTCTAATCAAGTTGGAAGTTTGCACAGCACTTCAGCCTGGGGCCGGAAGACTGTCACTGTCCTGGCCAGCAGCAGCCCTCAGCTCCCGCCACCCAGGGCGCCCTCCATGGAGGGCCAGGCTCAGGCTGTTTATGAGCTTAAAATGCAAACATACTGACTCCTTCTTCAAGAAGAAATTTAAACTCTCACCGACACATACTGCTGTCTTACAGATGGGCCAAACACTGAGGTTTCCAAAATACCGGATACACATAAGCACACACATTCTGTTTAGGCCCTATGCTGCCCAGACACTTCTTAAATTGCTTTTCGAATGGAATCTCAAGAAAAGGTTCCATCTAACTGCCACCTGTATATGACCAGGATATGACTGGTTTGGCAATCTATAGCCTCCTGTCCCTGAAGGGGTCCTGGGGTAACTCTGGCCCCCGCCAGGTTAATGATCCCTTATTATGTACTATGGAGTGGGTGTTTGCTATCTTGAATTTCCTGTGGCCAGGAGGAGCAGAAAGACCACATAGTATCTGCCACAAAATCCCACAAGATGAGGTGTGGCACACAGACCACCTGTGCTGGAACGGGCTGACCAGTGAGGATGTCATTTAACAGATCAGTAACGCACCAGTGGGTTTTATTATAGAAGGCCTCCCTCAGGCCCCTGAGTAACAGAACTCTTGCTGGCAGAGCTGGCTGTCCTCCATAGTGCTCACAGGTTGCAGAACCCTACAAGTTCTTTCAACAGCAGTCTGCCCCCTCCCCTGTATTGACAACAGATCATAGCTGAAGTCACGGTGGAATATCCCATCCAATTTCCCATAAAATGGGACATGAAAATAAACACACACATTGTGTGTTGGTTTACATTTCCTGCACAGCCCCAGCAGGGGCGACAGGAAAGACATTAAGGAAACTATTTCTAAAGCAATGGGCTCCATTTTAGCAAGAATACTCTCACTGACCCTAAAAACAAAGCCATTCAGATGGCTAAAATCCCATATAATTCTTTGAAAACGTTCTTGAACATTCCCATTTTAATTTCCAAAATCAATATGGTTTGCTAGTGCCCTGTGTGCAATGACAACAATTCATACTGATGTGGAGGAAGGTATGAACATTTTTCCATCGAATGGAAATTTTGGTTATTTTTAAGGACATTATTCCAAGAGAGAAGGTCTTAAGTCCACTGCACCTGACAGAGCGTTGTTTTGTTTCTAGAAAGCAGCTTTCTCTTGACACCCCTGCCCTCATTAAAAAAGCACATCGCAGCTGTCACCTCTATGTTTCCAGTCATGCAGCTTCCAGGCCCAAAACAGAATGTCATCATTTATTTTTGTTCTGAAAAAATAAAAAGGCAACTTGCTCATGTGCATGCTCAGTGCCCAATGTCCCAGAGAACATTCCCGGAGCACCTCTCCCATTCAGAGCACCTGGCAGGTATGGGTTAGTGAGATGTCTCAACTAGGGGAGAGTAAAGGCCATTTTATTTCTCTCAAGTAGATTCACTAACTAGATAATAATTGCTTGCCATTAACGCATTAAAATTGTATGTAAGTGGTGCTGCTAAAGTGCTAGAAAACAGTTTGTTCTCAGGTAGATAAACGTCCCTCCTGCAGTCTTGTTCACACTGTTAATTTGCTAAGCAAACCCTTTCCATGTGGATGGTGCAAGCATCACTTCTAGGCTCCAGAACAGGGAAACTCACAGGCAATCCTATGCTACCCAGACAGCAACTCACCCCCAACAGCCATTTCATCACAGGGAGCCTGAGGAAGAACAAAAGAAAGATGGGGAGGGAGGGAAGGAGGGAGGGAGGGAGGGAGGGGTGGGGCTGCTGGCAAAGAGGCAGGAAGAAGGGCCTGAGATGGTTCAGCTGAGGACCCAAATTGGGTTCCCAGCACCAATACTGGGAAGCTCACAACTGCCTGTAACCCCAGCTCCAGGGGATCTGATGTCCTCTTCTGGTCTCTGCAGGCACCTGCACTGGTGTGCACATATCCACACACGGAGGCACACACACACACACACACTCTTAATTAAAAGGAAAATAAAATATGAAAAAGGAAAGAAAAAGACCTAAGGAAATGAGAGAGAGGGAGGGAAGGAGGGAGGGAGGGAAGGGCAGTGGTCTTCTTTCCTTCCTTTGGTAGAGGCAAAACGTTAGTTCTGTGCTCCCACCATCAGGCTAAACCTGACACCTCCTGACACTAAGTATCTTTCCCTCTCAGCATTCCCCACTTCCCTCATTCCCCAGAGGTGGGGCTGAGGAAGTAGGGATGTTGTACCTGTCACTCTTCAGGACTTCATTCTTTTGTCTCTCTGTACCACTGATGAGCCTGGGGCTACCACCCTGGTGAGCATTTTAGAGCAATTTTCCTCTAGTCTCAAAGAGATTTCTCCTGTGCAGGCTCTTCCTTGAGAACCTAGGCCTTTTTCTCACCTCAAGGGGGGAAATGAGAGAGACCAAGAGCAGAGTCTGAGGCTGCAGGACAAAGAGATCTGGCTACAGGCCTGCTTTTTGACCAGGTCTTCAGGAGTTCTGTGGCCCAGGCTTAGTGCACAAGACACCATCAGGAGCAGAACTGTGACCTGAGGCATGGCACCAAAATCTCATAAAAATCAACAAGAAACCTTTGTCAAGAGTGCCCACTCCACACATCTCTCCCGAGCCTGATTCGACATTTGAGACCCAATAGCTTTCTGGCTCTCCACAAATAACTCAGTCATCAGAGAAATGCCTGAACACACGTAAGTAGGAATCTGAAGGCTGAGATAATTCACACATAAACAACAGGTCCTCAAACCACTGTACGCTGGCCATATATACATCTAAGCCCGTTCACAAACTAGAGAAGTTAAAGTTGACCCAAGTCTTTTGCCTCCCCTGCACTGCAGATAACACAGCTGCGGTTTTCAGGAAGGCTGAATGTGATGTGCCACGTGCAATAAGATCTGTGCTCCAGAGATGGGAAAATTCGTTGCCAGTAAGTCAGTCTCTCAGCTCTAACAGGAAACACTACAGGGCAACTGGCTCAAGGATCTTGCAGTTTCCCACCCACCCTACAGAGAAGAGCAAAATCATGTCTGGAGGCTGAAGTGGAGAACGACAAGCAGGAGTCTGACGTTTCTTGGTTGGATTTTAAACGAATGCCACTCTTGTGTTCAAGTTTGTGATGTCACGATGATCTTTCCTTTAGTGAAATTTTCCTTGAAAATCTTTAATTTTAAAAAATGGTTCAGGAAAATTACAATTATCCAGTGTTCCCTCAGCATACTACTAGCTCACCCTACAGACCCCATTTTGAATGGAAAACTAACTAGGAAACGAAAATAAAATTTTGAATTTTGTAAGGAGAAAAGAAAATAATACTTATTGAAAGTAGAGGAAGTAAAAAATTTTATTTAATT
>NW_008346414.1:2159404-2161194 GCF_000622305.1 Nannospalax galili
TTTTTTTTATGTTTGGTTTTTAGAGACAAGGTCTCACTATATAGACCTGGCTGGTCTGGAACTTGCTATGTAGACGAGGCTGGCATGGAACTCACAGAGATCTTCCTGCCTCTCCCTCCTGAATACTGATCTTAAAGGTGTGTGCCACCATGCTTCATCTTTAATTATGTGTGTATATATGTGGGTTTGTGCATGTGAATACAGTGCCTGCGGAGGCAAGAAGCGGGTGTTGGATTCCTTAGAGCCAGAGTTACAGGCAGTTGTGAGCTGCCTGATGGGGCTGGGAACTGAACTCTGGGTCAATAAAAGAGCAGTATGCACTGTTAAACTGCTGAATCATCTCTCCAGCCCCCTCGCACAAAAAGATAAGACAGCAATCCAATTATACTTTTTCCATAACCACTGAGCCTCTACTAGAAGATGACGAGGGTTATGCCAGCTCTCAGGAACGTTCACCAGGCACTATGCTCATCTGGCCTGTGAAAAGTTTCCTCCCCTGGGGACCATCAAAACTTGGGTTAAGTACAGGCTCTCAGAACACCTTGAGAACATCATACACAGAAACCCAACTCCTTGATCCCTTAATACACCTAAATTCTGATGAAGTCACAGAAAGTGTCAGAGCAAGACACAAAATCCTCAAGGGACTACCATCAACCTAGCATCGCCAGTTCACATGGAAACGTTAATTCTACTTATCAACGAGAAGTATGAAAAGGCACACTCATGAAAAGCAGAAACCCAAAATGAATAATATTATGGGTTGGTCTCAGCTGGGTTTACCTGAATTTATTACCTTAGAAGACACCATAAATCCATGTCTTCCACCTAGCACGGTGGTCAGTGGAAAGTAACATCATAGATCCTCATCAGTAGGTCCTACCTGCACATACCCCACCAACAGGTAGGAAGAAGTAGGGAAAATAGGTGTATAAAGACATGACAGTTGGAAAGCTTGGATTATAATCACACCATTTGAGATGTGCTGAGATGAGGCCAGAAAGCAAAGAGTTAGAGGTGTGGGAAGAGAGGAGCTAGGAGGCCAAGGAGAAGGAGGATTAGTGGGAAGGATGCAAAGCCAGGAAGAAGAAGAACAGGAAACAGGAAGAGCCAGGCTTCAGGGGCAGAATGGAGAAGAGAGCCAGCCAGAGCCCTGCACGCTGTGCCAGTCACAGGAAGAACTTGCGTTCCATTTGGGGAGGTTTGGTTCTTTTCTTACTGTTTCAGAACACCTGTGGCTTGGACAGACCAATTTCTCATTTGACAAGTGGAGAAAAGAAAAAAGCTTCACTTCAACTCACATATAATATGGCCATGAATTTAAAATGGAACCAGGCTGTAAAATAAAGAAAAAATTGCCTAAGCCCAAAACTTCAGATCACCGTCAACTTGAATTGTGGCTCAGTGCACCTTCTTCAAACAAAATAGTAATTAGTACATTTCCACGGTCACAGCTTCTGTGTGATTTGGTTTGTGGGGAAAGTCTACAAAGGGGTGATTTTATACAGGGAAAACTGCTCAACAGAGTCACCTGTTAGAGTAAGAAACATCATACTCTGTTTCTATCCAGAGTTAGGCAACAAAACAGTTTCTCTCTCTCTTCTCTCTCTCTCTGTCTCTGTTTCTCTGTCTCTCTCTCTCTCTGTCTCTGCCTCTCTCTGTCTCTCTGTCTCTCTCTGTCTCTCTCTCTGTCCGTCTCTCTCTCTGTCTCTGTCTCTCTCTATCTCTCTCTCTGTGTCTCTCTCTGTCTGTCTCTGTCTCTGTCTCTCTCTGTCTCTGTCTCTCTCTGT
>NW_008346414.1:2161358-2178668 GCF_000622305.1 Nannospalax galili
ATGGAAAGAATAACTAGCACAATATTCAAAGGTAAAGTAAATCCTCAGTTAAAATACTGATCGGACAACAATTTAGTCATCATTTTTCAGGCAGCCCACACCCATGTCAGCCTCCTCCTGAGGGTCAATTCAGGAGCTGGGTCCTGGCATAATTTCCTTCTCTTCCCTCTCCTCCTCCTCCTCATCCTCCTCATCCTCCTTGTCTTCCTCCTCTTCTTCCTGCTTTCTCTCTGTGTCTCTCTCTCGCTGTCTCTCTGTCTCTCTCTCTCTCTCTCTCTCTCTCTCTCTCTCTCTCTCTCTCTCACACACACACACACACACACACACACACACACACACATCACCACATCATTCTCTTTCACTTCAGCCAGACACCCGTGCTGATGCAGTCTCAAAGTCCTCTTCCCCTGTATCCCTATCACCTCTTTCCCTTAGAAACTTAAAGCCCTGTGTATGATGGAACAATCCAAATCTCACTTGTAAAATCAAAAGCAGGGCCAATACCCAGGCTTAATTTAAAAGGTTTTTAGATTGTCAGGATTTCAGGATTCAAATACAAACTATATTTGACTTAGAGTCTTCTCCTCACCCCACCCCCTCAGCTTCCTGGTGGAGGAAACAACACAACAGCCAAAAGGTCAACAGACCATGGAGAACAGGTGTCAAGGCCTGGAAAATTCTCCACCCCTGAATAATTGAAAGCAGACCAGACACCCTTCTGTTCCATGAGCCCTCATACAAGTGGAGACAACCTCTCCGAAGAGGGTTGGGCACTGGTCAGATAATTACCCAGAGAAAAATCCTTTGAACCAAGAGCTCAGAGAATGATGCCCACTTACTGAAAGTGTAAAGTCACCCCAAATTGTTTATGTGCTCCCCCACCCTACTCTCACCCACCTTGAGTCCACTACACTCATGTGCTTGGATGCAGAAAATAAAAATGGCCTGGCAGTCCCTTGAAAAACTTTCCTTAATCTTGATGTTACTTTAAAGCCATCATAAATCACACAACCTGCCAATCTTGCCATGTTTTATAAACTGTGGGGAGAGGTAGAGCGTTTCTGGCCCAACGATCTCCCAGTAACAAATGCCAGTTCTAATGCTGCTGTATTTTCTCAATACCACTCGGCCTCTTAAACAAGGCTCTACAAATATATTAACTGTCATAGTCTCAATTTCTTTTTTACAATGGGAAGCAATATTCTCTTATGACTAGCTCCATGAAGCCGAGGGCAGCATCAGTTTAGAAACTGAAAAAATACCAGTTGCACTAGGCGAGGCTGGCCTGCCCTACAAGTACCACCTCTGACATTCCTGTGAGGTCCATTTTCCCCACGATACACCTGAAGTCATTCCCCACTAGGCTTGCCAGGCTCCTCCTAAGTCCCAGCCACTGCCACAAATCATTGGCATCCAAAGAATTACCAGAAACAAGCAGTGAAGGGGGGCCCCTCAACGTGGTCTTCGGGATCAATGGTGAAGGCTGAACCCAGGCAAACCCAGGGCCTGGCTTGCCTTCAGGAAATTTCGGGCTCTCTGCAGCAGCTGTGGTTCGAGTAGTACAACAAATTCACTTACTGAATGACAACAGCTTTATTGGCAAGCCAATTCAATTAAAGCCCCTGCATCCAACAAAGTCTCCGGCAGCCCTCTCTGCATAAAGAACATGGAATCGTGCCTACATTTCCCTGAGTGCCCTCAGCCCTAGCTGTCCCTCTCCATGAGCGGGAGAGGGATGAATGAATTAGACTCGGATGATGGTAATTAATGGCTGGCTGTCAGAGAGTCATTTTGGAGGCTCAGCATTGAAGGTTCCATATTAAAGACTGAATCCCAGCACAAACTGACCAGCACATGCGAGAACTTGCTTTCTAAATGGCAGGAGTGCCGGGCTCCAAGAAGGAAGAGGACGCAGACACTCGGGAAGGAGGCTTGGAGCGGAAATAGGCAAAGCATCAGTCTGCTAGCCTTGATCAATGCTTTTTACACTATTGATATATAAATAATATGTTCATTTTTCATTTTTACAAAGTATGTCCTTTAGGCTACCATTACAGCAAGCTTCAGAGCTCTGACATGAGCTTATTAGGGGGCGGAAAGGGAGGGCTGACTGCGGAGCTATAAACAAAACACATATTCTTATAAAATATACATAGCAGATAATTTTTGCCTTCAGTGACAGATAAAAACCAAGATTTCCCCAATCCCTGACCCAGTCTTGCCAACCAATCATTTGGCGCTTGAGGGGACTTAGAGGAGAGGCCCACGGAGGAGGAATAAGGGACCGGCTAACAAATGCCACAAATGATTCATTTACAAGAAGCCAGGGCCCTCACTTTGCCCATAGCCACTGCCACGAGCAAAGTCAACTGCAGGCTAACCACTCAGCAAGGGATAACTGGGATGTATTGGGGCTGAATTGTTCCTAATAGGAATAGATACCATATCACACAGTTTGCACCATAAACAGAAGCCAGCTACTGAGGAGCGGAACTGATTCTTCTCCAACAGCTCACATGGGGTAGAAAGCCAGGCTCCTGGGATGTTCCATCTGTGCAACCCTTGTCCTAGAGGCTTCGGGGCCTGTGCTGGCATCCATGAAAGGGGGAAAGGCTGGGATGCATTAGAATGAGCCTCTTGTCTCAGAGAACTCCAGGTGGGAAATTCAACCCAAGGAATTTGTTTCTCGCTCATGAAGATCCTTCAGAAGATTTTGAATTTGACTTCAAAATTGAAGGTTCAGAGCAAGTGCGGATGTCACAAGAAAGCAGCCCCAGCCTTTTTCAGTAAGGATGACTTGCCCCCTCTGTCACTGTCCTACAGAACTTTATATGGGCCTCTACCACAGTACTCAACTCGGTCCTTTTAATGCCACAGTCAGATTTGCCTTGTCTCCATTCCCTTGTAGACAGGAGCATCCTAAGGGCCTGAGTTTAGGTTTTGTATATATCTGGCACTCGATAAATATAAGTTGAACTAATCTGAATGGTCCTTAGGCGCTGGAAAGCATTTGGCAAAGCCTCATCTAGAAGAATTCTGTAGAGCCTCAGTGCAACCCTGCAGTCATCAAGATTTCACTGCCGTTTTCTCCACTGCAGCCACCAAATTGGTTGCCCACTTTAATTAGAACAGAGGCCAGATGTCTGGCCAGCTTGCTAGAACCGGAAGAGCTAGCAAGCTGGTGGAGTTTCCCAGATGGGGGCCCAAGAGACTGGCTTCATGTGGTTGGGTCACCTTCCCGTGCATACTTCCTTCCCTCTTGCTTGATTCCCCTCATCCCCCAGCCTGAGGGCAGCTGTCCCTTTTATCAACAAAAGCCCTTTCCTGACAACACATCTGTCCAGCACAATGTTTCACCCTGTCCAGTGATTCGGTTACCACAGGCATTTGCATCTTTGATCACTGCGAAAGCATGAAACACTTGTGTCTGTAAGGAGACAGCAGAGGCCGAGTGTCCCCTTTCAGAAGACTACCATCCACCAAGTAATGAAATCTAATATTTAAAGGGCATGACACCCGTTCATACTAGATTTCATTAATCAATGTTTTCATGGAAAGAATAAATCCTTTATGCATGCCTTTTTCCTGATTTTTCCCCCATTTAAAAGGTGCAATGCTTATTTTCCCTCCCTGCTATTCATTCACAGGGACCCACAATTGGGGACCCTGGTTCCCAACCTCCCCAAACTCACTCTTTCACATTAGCACAGAGGGAGTGAGGCTCAACTGAGAAAACAAACGAGGAAGAAAGAGACCAGTGTTCTAGTTAGTTTTAAGCATGTTTCATTTAAATAAACCCCCATAACGAGAGAGAGAGAGAGACAGAGAGACAGAGACAGAGACAGAGAGACAGAGAGAGGGAGAATTTCATTCTAACAGTAAGCGTGTATCTGACATGTGAATGACCAAACATTAGTGCCTCTGGAATATTACACTGAGAATCAGAGCCTTCACTCGGACACCCATAATATAGCATATTACCAACACAGAACAAGACAAGACATTCTATTGCTATTACAGCCACAAAATCCATACCTTAGCTGAAGTTCAGGTAAGCAGGTTTCCACCGATGCTCTTCAAAGAGTATGCTGAGTCTCTGACTATGCCTGCTGCATGGCCTCTTATACATCTGCATATAGCACTTGGACCTGCAGTAAGGTAACAAAGGCTAGCACCACAGGACTTAAGCATGTTGCTAAGGAGAGAGGAATCTAACACTCCAAGAGCTCTGAATGGTACAGAGGGACTTTTAGGGTGCCTGAACACCTGTGAGTATGCTAATACCTTAATGCTACATGCCTCCCTCAATCCGTGGAACAGTAAAGATCTTCTATTAAAAATAATAATCATTTGCAGCAAAGTGTCTCTCAAAATGCCCCATTTCCTTATGATCTTCAAATATAGCACCCACTGTTGAACAAATATCTTAGCTCCTGAATGACTTTTTAAAAAATGCAACAGTCTTCACAAAGACACTCAAAAAATATAATTTATTACAGTGTGAGATGGAAGCAGTCAAAATGGTAATAGCAGGTAAGTGGTTAAGTAAATTATAATACAGAGCAAGGGGCCCTCGGGCTCACATTCCGAGGGCAAAGAACACATGGCAATACAGGGGCGCTGACACAGGCTAAGTGGGAAGGAACTAGAAATTGTGTTGTGCTGCAGTTTCAGCTAGACAAGAGCGTATTTATTTTAAAAGGCTGGAAGAGAATAAAGGTGATAATTGTGTTAGGGATTCTGAGTGCTGTTTTCCCTTGTCTTTATACCTCAAGCTATCAATAAAGCTATATTTAAAAAAATAGTAATAACTGGAAAACCCAGCAACTTTTAAAGAGCTATTTCTGGTTAAAGTAGCTGTAATTGTGAAATAAATAACAGTAATATGAAAAATATTCTAACCATAGTAAACCCAAAAGAAGGTGCTCCACGTGGAGACAGCAAGCCTCCCAGGGTGAGCACCTACCTCCCCACCATGTGGCTCACGTGCAAACACACGTGTGAAGCATTTCCTCTTCTGTGGATTTACATTGACTCAGAGCTTCAGGACGGAGTCTTTCCAGATTCTTCCATTTTACCTCAACGGTTTATTTCAGTTTCACAGGGCGAGAGGAAGCAGCAACAGTAGAAATTGAGCTAGAGGGCCAGACATCTGCGGAGCCACAGGGGCAGTTTGTGATCGTCTGACTGCTGATCGTCAGCTGCGGGGAAGCTGCCCTGGCGATGGACAGTGGAACGGCCACCTGGGAGAGAAAAGGAGCTGGAAGAACAAGCCTCACAATTTAAAAGAAACTCAAGTTTCCTCGATTCTATTGAGTACAATCCCAGAACACTGAAATAACTTACAGTTTTGACCTGAGATCTGTGTGTGAGCTTTGAAAAATCAAGAAGAATGAGGGGCCGGTGAGATGGCTCAGAAGGTAAAGGTGCTTGCCGCCAAGACTGAATACCCGAGTTCAGTGCCTGGAATCCATAGGATGGAAGAAGAAAACCAACTCCTCTGACTTCTACATGTGTGCCATGGCAGCCTGCATACACACACACACACACACACACACACACACACACACACACACAAATAAATGTAAAAAAGAGTAAGAACAAGAATAAACGACTCAAAGCATTGATGGTCGCACAATAGCTAAGACACAGAATTAGCCTAGATAGCTGCTGTGTACGCATGGGGTATTATCCAGCGGTAAAGAATGACATCCCGCCATGTGCAGCTAAATGGATAGAGCTAGAGAACTTTGTGCTGAGTGAAATAACTAGACACAGAAAGGCAAGGGCCACATATTCTCTGTCTTATGTGGACATTTTAAAAAGTAGCCATGAGAATAGAGTTGTGATTTCTAGAGACTGAAAAAGGGAAGAAGGAAGACACAAAATGGAAAGTTCAATCCGATCAGTGCATGCTGTGTGTATGCACGGAGATATCATACAGACCCCGCTGACGTGTATAATTCATACATGGCAATACAATTTTTTCAGTGAATGCTGGTGAGGGACAATTTTCTTTACTCATTCTCAATGTTGCTCCCATTGCTCAGGTACATTGTGCTCGCTTCTTGACCAGAACCCATTTCTAAACACCTGACTTTGGCTCCTACAAAGGAAGTTACCTGAAGCTTCTTTTATGGCAACAATGTGCAGGTGCTGATAACAAGTGAGTATCTAAGTCACAGAAGGAGACTTTGGATCACCAAAGTTGGTCCTAAGAGGTGACCCACTCTTTTGGTAACACTGTCTATACATATAGGAAATTTGTCAGGCCACAGATGCCTGTATCATAAAACCATCTCTCTGTGGTGTTGGGTCTTATGCTCCCAATCTAAGTTATAAGTGCTAATAATTTTAAGACAGCAACTTCTTCTTACATTGCCTTCTTACCGTGACACATTTGCTGACCTTGTTAATCCTGATAGATTAAAATATCCAAATTCCAGCTCATAGACACAAAGCATCAAACACTGGCCCATGTGTCTCCTCCAAACACTAGCTGCTAAGCTGTTACAGCTAATTTAACATGCAACCTGCGTACAAGACAATCTCATATTCTGTTTAGAAGCCAAACCTTAGACAGTGTGAAATCTTTTAACACACCATAGGAGTACACAGAACAATTATAGTAAGTATTGCATTTATTTTCAGATGAGACTTTTGCTGGCCTCATCCACATCTCGGTATTTTGGTCTCACTCCTTTGGTGGGCAGTATAAGTTGTTCCAGGCATATTCATCTCAGAGAAATGGGAGGGAGGCAGAGCTGCCCCTGAGTGGAGGCTCTAGAAGATGTTTAAATTACGGAGAGCTGTGCAGAGAACACGCAAGGAAAGAGACCTCTCCCTGGAACAGCAATGTGCTCTGTCTTCAACAACAGGTAAAACCATTCTCGTACTTTTGTTTGGCCTGGGCAGACTTTTCTTAGACAAGAATCGACATCAAACAGCAAGAGACATAGCTCAGGGGTAGAGCCTTGCCGAGCATAGTCAAGGCCATCGGTGGAATCCACAGCACCACAAGAAAACAAGAACTGACGTTCTCCCTCCACTTAGTCTGTAATGTCCCCCCTTGGACGCTCAAGTTTTTGTAATGCCTTACCTAAATAATCCTTTTAAAATATATTTTTATTTATTCTTTAAGACTTTTGCACATGAATACAATGTATTTTGCCCATGTTCCATCCCCTCCAGCTCCTCCCATGACCACTCCCAACGTTACATCCTCTTTTTTTTTTTTTTTTAATAACCCACTGAGTCCAGTTAGTTTTTCCCAGGTACACTTGGGTGTGGGACCATCAATTATATCATGGTCAACCTACCAAGGGACACACTACTGAAGAGAACTGACTCTCCCTCCCCTAGCAACCATCAACTGTCAATAGCTTCTCAGCTGGGGTAGGGGTTCATGTACCCCTCCTCTAGTCATTCATCCTGGAATGTAGACTGGCTTTGTTCCTGGGCATGCCTTGTGGAGGTAGCTATAGCTGCCCCAAGTTCATGAGTGCAATGGTCTTGTCATGTCCTTAAACAATCTTTTAAATCTACTGTCCAGTCAAGAGCCAAACCTCCTTACGGAAAGCTCAGCCCAGAGTCAGGGATAATTGTTGAAAGGAGACATCAAGTTGAAAGGACACTAGAGTCTCTAGAGTCTCCAGCCTAGTGCGAGCCAACACTGAGTGTGTCATTAGGTCACCAAAGGACATGGCAACTTGGCCCAGAGATTCTGATGCAGTGGTTAGGGAGTAGCCCGTGGCACACACATACACACCCATAAATATACACACCCAAATGCACAAGGCCCTGTCACAGATGGCAGAGCAGTCTGAGAAGTACTGACATAGTCCAGTAGCTGCAGAGACTCCATAAAATTGCCCAGAACACATATTGTCAATAGAGTTAAGAGTCGTGCTCAGGTCTGTAGACTCCTGCTGCATCCTGCTACCCTACGGAGCTAACTGTAGGAAAAGCAATTACAACCAAGGCCTGGACGGGATGGGAGATGGGTACTACTGTCCCCTCAGTTGATCTCAAGCTATGTAGAGCAGTTTGCCACCTACAGCAGGCACTAGTGGAGTTGACAAAGAATCCTAATCCCACCCAGCTATGCCTATGGCTAACCTTGCTCACAGAAGTCACAGCAACAAAATTCTTCAAAGCATCTGCCTCTGATCTACTGTGCAGACAGGGTTCAACAGCTGAGATCAGAAAATCCAGTCTCTGCTTCTCAGGTTCCAACCATGTGTAAACAAGGCCTACCATCTCAGGCTTCTAAAAAATAAGTGTAGAATCTACCCTGCCTATTTTTTCTGATTTGTTATTAAGGTTCAAATGGAATTATCCTTTGAAAATCAGAACCTTCCAGAACTGTGAGGGCCCATCAAGTATTCTTATGTTCCCTGTGGATCCTGTGCTAAAACAACAGGAACAGATCCTCCTCTGAAATAAGAAGTGGGCGGGACACCGTTTCTCAAATCTACCAGAATTTATTATGTTTCCTAGCAAGCCTATATCAGAGCTAAGGCAGACCTATGGAAACAGAACAGAAACCCCCACGCTTTAGAAGGTCGGGGGTGGGGGGGGGGCGGTGTGCAAGGTCAGACTTGGAGTTCTTGGTTCCATTGTCTTCCCAGAGCCAAGACCCACAGCCACAGAACACAGGTGTATCTAGGTCCCTCAGCCCTGGGCAGAGCCAACAGCTATAATGATTCCAAGGTCTTTCCATGGCTCTGCTCCCGCTTATCCAAACACGGGATGCTGATGTCACTTCCTATACCTCCTGACCATCACTCACAAAATGCCTTCTATGCAGGATCCCAAATAGTCAATTTTCTGCAAGTATTTGCATGTTTAGAAACTTTTCACTCCTTTATTTTTCATTTCAGTTGCAATCTGTAGAAAACTAAGTTCCCTTCAGGGGCCATTGAGGGGTAGAGGAAGGTGAGGGTGGGGCTTCTAGGAAAGCTAGGGGCCCCAACTTCCTCTTCAAGGGTAACAGCTGCACTTCTAACTGGACTTTATTTTGTTGATTTAAAAATGAAAATGTAGGGCAGGTATGCGATTACGCTGGAGAAAGATGACTAGTTTTCCACCTCGGGCACTGCCCAGGCAGGAGAAAGATGGAAAATTGTGCTTCTGGTGGAGAGGCTTCTGCTGGGCTCCTTCGGGTCCTGTGATGGCATCCAGGCTTCTGTCCTGTGCCACACTGAGGTCTCAGAAGTGACCACCTCCAGAATTCCACCTCTTTAGTATCCACCCAAGGCCTCTCCTAGCACATTCCAACTGACACCTGGGATGGCTCCCCAGGGTTCCCTACCTTCTCAGCTGGCTTCCTTTGCCTTCTGGCTGGATAGCATGGCATTTATAGAATCAGCTCCACCCCAGGAGCTCTTTCAAAGGACAGTTCTCAAAAGAAACTTTTTAATGAAACTTCAGAGACCCCCAGGGAAACAGGTCTACTACATAAGACACCCTGGTTTCACATTAGTTGATCCCTAAGACCCAGGCCTGCTGACTCTCCTTCACTTGGGATGTATTCTTGGGTCTCTGAGGCTTGCAGAAGTTCTGAGGAGGAAACTTGCTGGTCCTTCCCAACAATGTCTGAAGTCATGGCTGAAGGCCTTGGCAAAGTTTCAGGTTGTTCTTTGTGGGATCCCAACATAAGCTCAGAGACACAGATGTGGGTGGTTTCCCAGCTATCCAAAAACATGGTGTTAACAGATGACACAAGGTAGTAACCTAAACAATGTCTTAGCTGTATGGGGGGAAAGAAAGTGCTTGGATATGCAAACTCCCAGAAATTTCCTAGAGCTGTCTCTCATGGCTACTAACATTTCATCCCAGGATGCCGCCAGCCACAGAGGAGTAGACAAAAGATGGCCAGGGGACCTGCAGGAACTCTTTTTCATCAAGCAAACTGCATCTCTTAAATACCTGACAAAAGTCTGCAGATGTCACAGGCATCAGAGGCTTCCTGGGTCTTGTCTGAAGCCCAAGGACTTGACTCGCTAAGGAGGAGAGGCCAAGATTCCAAACCTAACAGGATGGTGTTCATCCATAGAATGTAATGTCACAATTCCTGCCCAATGCTAGTGTTCAGTTGTTGAGGGAGATTCTTTAAGGGGGGTTCCTGAGGGGAATGGCTGGTTCTAGATCTGAGACCCAAAACCTATACAGGCCAATCAGGGAACACTGTCAGTCAGAGAGCAAGACAGGAATCCAACATCAATGAGACATCACAATGGTGCATATGGATATGGTAGAGGGTGGAGGGAGGGTTGCAGGAGAGGAGCAGGAAAAGGAAGGCTACAAAGACCCTTTGATGATAGTTGAGAATTGTGAATATGGTCATAGTGTACTTCAGATAATATTACTACATATATGCTAAATTCATGAGGCATTATAGCAGTATTGTGGTTAAGAAAATATCCTTGAGGGGCTGGAGAGCTGGCTCGGGGGTTAAGAGCACTGACTGTTCTTACAGAGGACCCAGGGTTCAGTTCCCAGCATTCATGGCGGCCAACAACCACCATCCATAACTCCAGTTCCAGGGGATACAATGCCCTCTTCTGACCTCCACAGGCATTGCACAACATGGGTTCACTTAAATTCAGGCACACACACAAAATACATGCATACATACAAAATAAAAACAATTTTAAAAGTTTTTGTTTCTAGAAGATATAGCTGGAACGTGTGGGGGGGAGCACTTATATATCTGTATCCATGTGTGTTTGTGTGTATGTGTATCTCTGTACGCTTGTGTGTATATGTATCTGTATGTGTATGTGTGCTTGTCTGTGTGCTTGTGTGTATGTATGTGTTTGTGTATGTATATGTATGTGTATATATGCTGCTTATGTGGGTATCGATGTATGCATCTGAGCGTATGTATGCTTGTGTGTATGTATGTGTTTGTGTATGTATATGTATGTGTATATATGCTGCTTATGTGGGTATCGATGTATGTATCTGAGCGTATGTATGCTTGTGTGTATGTGTGCTTCTGTGTGTTTGTGTATGTATGTGTGTTTATGTGTGTATATGTATATATATATGTGTGTGTGTTTATGAATGTATGTATCTGAGTGTCTGTGTGCTTGTGTGTGTCATGTGTATGAATGTGTTTGTGTATGTTTATGGATGTATATATCTGAGTGTATGTGTGCTTATATGTGTGTATGTGTGCTTGGTAGTGTCTATGTGTGTTTATGCATGCTTATGTGTGTGTTTAGATGAGGTAGGAGAGGAACACTGAGTGCCTACAAATATACAGTATGCTGTCTTTCAACTTTCCTTCAGGTTTGAAATGTTTCTAAATAAATACTTGGGAGATAGAGAAAGGTCTCCTGCAGGGACAAATCTTGAAGAGAATAAGGGTCAAGGCCTCACTAGATGGGGTCTTTTCAAGATCTGGATTGGGGCATGTTTGTGATGTTTGTGTTTTTGATAACTGTAAAATTTATGCTATGGTTTCAATCTGGAATGTTCCATAGGCTCATGTTTTGAGTGCTTAGTCTTCAGCCTGTGGCGGCATTTTGAAAACTGTGGAGCCTTTAAAAGATTGGACCAGGCTGGAAGAAGTAGGTCATTAGGGGTGAGCCTTTGAAGGCTACACCTATTTGTAAGTCCTATGGCTTCTGTGTCCTGTCCACCATCATGTGAACAAGCCACTGCTTCACACTTCACCACCACAGATGAGCTGCTCTGCCAAGCCTTCACATTTCACCAACATGGCTGAGCTGCCCTACCAAGCCTTCCCCATGGGGATGGAGAGAAACCTTGGCACCATCAGCCAAAATAAACCCTTCCTTATGCTGCTTCTGACAGGTATTTTGTCACAGTGTGTAACAAGAAAAGTAACTATGCCAGGTGTGGTGGTGCACACCTTTAATCCCAGCACTCTGGAGGCAGAGGCAGGCAGATCTCTGTGACTTTGAAGCCAGCCTGGTCTACATAGCAAGTTCTCAGCTAGCCAAGGCTACACAATGAGACCCTATCTTTAAAAAATGGAGGAAAGAGCCAGAGAGAGAGAGAGAGAGAGAGAGAGAGAGAGGCTAACATCATTATTTCTTTTCTCCTAAAAATTCACTTTCATAGTCTCTCTTGCTCAAATTTGTGTGAATTATTTCCCAATAATCATAAATACACACACACACACACACACACACACACACACACACACTCATGTGCATAGAGCTCTATTTACAAAGCAACATCTTTTACATGTAGGGCTCCTCAGCACATTTTGGAAACAGTTCCCAGAGCAGAGTAATCCCTTTATCCACATCTCTCTATCATGGGAATGTGACATTATAGCATCTGACCTCCAGGAAGATACTTATTTGAAGAGTTTATTTAAAGCAAATAAACGATAGTTTTCATTGACAGTTCTCTTAAATTTACATGCATTCTGTTTTACACAACCACATTCACTAACCCAGGTGAGCCACAGACAGCACTGGGTGGAGACAGGACAAATAAGGATCTGCCAGGGGTTACTGGGTAAACGTCCACCCTTGTCCCTGTTTGGTGCTGCCACTTGAGTTTCCATGATGAGTACACCGCGTAGGCAGCGTTCTTGGGGACCACCTGTCTGAGGAGAGAAGAGAGCGGAAAGGGCAACAGCAGAACGGAGCTGTGGTGTGTTTGTAACAAAGGCTTCAGTCAGTCCCATAGAGAGCTCTGCACGTGGAACGTCCTTCTGAACTGTCCCAAGTAAAGGCCAAGGACCCTGCTTTCCTGGGTCCACATCAGCTAACTGGGCGCAGCTTACCTTCTGGCAGAGGGAGCAAGTCTTGTGAGGAGCTGAGCACCTCATTTACTACAGCGTCCCCAAGCATTTTGTACATCTTCTCAGAAAATAGCAATTTTTCTAAAAAGTATGAGAAGCAAATGGTGACGGATGGGGGCCTTGTTGAGTGAACTTTTGAAAGAATGCCACCACCTCGATATTGACACAGCTCCTGGGTCTGAAATGCCAAGACTCAGGCCTAGTGTTCCTAGTTTCCAAGAATGTGCTATGCCATTCGTGAACAACCCCTATCTAGCCTCCACTGCAGTCGCCAGTAAGAAATTACTAGGATGGTATTTCTCTCCTTTTTGGCCCGGGAGTTTGCACTGCACTGGACAAACTTAAACTAGGTAAAGAAGTTAAAAACAAAACAAAACTTTCATTTTCTTTATGAAGCATTATAAAAACAGTTCTAAGAGGGAGGATGGTGCAATGCAAAGCTTTCCTGGAAACCTCCCTGCTGCGTCAGGCCCACACCTTCCAGGCACATGCCCATGGTCTCGTCCTACCGCCAGCAGCCACACAGACCCAGAGCTCCAGGGCACTGTTCCCTGGGCTCAGCCAGAAAGCTCAGCTCCAGCACAAGCCTCCAGGCTCTGCCCTGACTGTCTGGAATCCAAGTGCATCAACATCAATATTTTGAAGGGTGATGCTGTGTCCAAAGGGTCATACTGATTGAATTTTCCTGAAAACAAACCAAAATGAGCAATAACTGAACCTTCCAAACCAGGCCAGAATGTTTTCCTGGGAAACATTCCAAAGTTCCTTCAAGTGGGATTGCTATCCAACAAGAGGATTCCAAAATTGTCCCTACTAATAGCAACATAATGTAATCATTAATATTTGTGGTGAAGACAATCAATAATCACATCACAGGGCTCAGATGCCCAAGTCTGAAAACACCAGGAAGGAGCCCCTCTATACTCTGAACAATAGGACAGAGAATAGACAGCTTCCCTTGCAGCACCAAAGGAGGCAAACCATAAGCAAAAGACTGAACCAACTGGCCCACCCTGCAGCAGGATCTTGGCCATCTGTGCTAGAACGCAGACAGATACCTGGACAGTGATGATGCAAGGTGAATTTCTGCAAGTATTCATCACCCCTCAGCCAGAAAAAGTTTTCAGAGAATACTCATCCATTAAAAGGTTCAAAGAAATATAAACCTGCTCTTGAGGCCTTAGAAAGAGACGGCTAAGGAGAGATTGTTGTTTGGGAATTTATCTTTAAACATTTTTTTACGTTTTTATTAATTTTTTTTTTATGTGTATGAGTGTTTTGCCTGCATGTAAGTGCACCCATGCATGCAATGCCTGAAGAGGCCAGAAGAGGTCCCCTGGAACTGGAATTACAAATGGCTGTTAGCTGCCATGTGGGTTCTGGGAATCAGGCACGGGTCTTCTGCAAGAGCAGCCAACACTCTAAACTACTGAGCCATCTTTCCAGTCCCATCTTTAAACACCTTTATTGTCAATATTTTAAAAATAAAAATCATGTAGGGCTGGAGAGATGGCTCAGTGGTTAAGAGCACTGACTGCTCTTGCAGAGGACCAGGTTTGATTCCCAGCACCCACATGGCAGCTACCAACCGTCCTTAACTCCAATTCCAGGGGAATCCTATGCCCTCTTCTGACCTCCGTGGCATTGCATGACACAGGTACACTCACATACATGCAGGTAATATGCTCATAGACATAAAATAAAAATAATAAATAAAATATAAAAAAATTAAAAATTAAAAAATCACTTTATTGTAATGAACTCACAAACAGATAGATTAAGGCAGCCACGCAAAAGCTTGCCCAGTTTCAAACTCTCTGAATCTCAGTGAACTTCTATACAGTTAGGATGGCCATTCTGAAGCTGTAGAGCTTTGCTTAGGATTTTATAGTTTTCACTATCAATTCTGTTTATATCCCCTTATCAACCACAAAAATTGAAAAGACTATGACAGAGTTGAAACTTGAAAAACAATTATCTTTATGTCCTCTTCTGTGACTAGCGCGTCCTCTGACTGCATTCCATCTTCCCTTGTTGCCTAGTATTATCCTTTCTGGTGTCCCATCTACATGTTATGGAATACTTACACAATAGAACACTCACAGCTGTTTACATATGTACATAGATACCATATAGACTAGGTTCCATATATGTGAGGAAGAACATGGTTTTTTTCTTTCTGATATTGGGTAACCTTGTTTAATATTATATTCTAAGTCCATTCATCCATTTTCCTGAACGTTCCATGATTTCATTTTTCTTTAGAGCTGAATAATATTCCATTTTATATATGTACTAGATTTATTTTCCATTCATCCACTGATGAACATCTAGGTTGACTCCATGTCCTTGCTCTCGTAAATAGAGCAGCAATAACCATGGATGTACAAATACCTCTGTGGTGGGATACGAAGTTCTCTGTGTATATGCCCAGAGTGGATAACTGGGCCATATGCTAGCTCTATTTTCAGTTTTTTAAGGAGCCTCCAAACTTATTTCCATAACAGCTATATTAGCGTGCACTCTCACCAACAGTGAACAAAGGTCCTCTTTCTCTACCACCTCTCCAACATTTGCTGTCTATCACCACTTTTTTACAGAAGTTGGTGGTGCTCAGTCAATTGTCCCAGCGTCTTACAGGAAACATATAGAAAAATCAGAAGCACAGCATCTCAAACAGCTCTGCACGTTCTCCTACTAGAACTTTGCATACAAACAGGATACAGCGTATGTCAAGCAACGCTAACACCTGCCGAGCACCTACCCGGACCAGGCCCTTTTGAAGCTTTTTGCATTATTAACTCATTTAATCCTTACAAGAATCCAAATTTACTATTGTTACTGCCAGTTCACAGATGAGAAAAGTGAGGCCCAAAGTGACAAGTAGTTCTAGAGGATCTCACTTGAGAGTAACTGGAGGTGAAGGTGGCAGGTCAGCAGGGGCGTCGGCCCAGAGCCATGCCATCAGTGGCAGCTTTGCCTCTGACCCTTCAGTTTTAAAACTCTCCTTAAGACGAAATGAAGACTAACATGAGTGCACTGGACCTAGGTGGCTTAAGTCGCAAAATTAATCAGTTATTGAAGATAGAACAGAACCAAATCCAGCACACAGTCTAGAGCCTTAGACACAGTTCAACCAAGCAGAAAAAACAAAGATCCACAGACAATCAGAATGCCAGCATGAGAAGTGATTGACAAACTAGTTTAGACTAGTAACCAACCCTAGGACACATTTCTTCCTCTCTCTAACTCACCTCAAGCAAGGCATTGAACCTGTCTGAGTCTTCTAGAAGTAATGACATGAGTCAATACATTTCAAAACCAAAGCAATAGTAAACAAATGCATTACCTTTCATCATTTCCAAAACATTTCAAGAATATCACATCCTCCTAGAAGCACTTTAAAGGAAGTTTTATAAATGTTCACTTTAGAAACAGAGAAACTGAGGCTCACCACAACTGTAATGAATCTGAAATCCCATAGCTCAGTCTTGATATTTGATTCCATCTCTCTCTGGTATGTTCTTCCGTTTGTGTTCTCATTCAAGATCCAGCAGTTGAAGTTCAAGTTCAAAGACAAGGCTTTGAAAATTCTAGACCTAGACCATCAAGTCAGGGGCTATTCATCCCCAGTAGTTCAAAACATATTGTAGCCAAGTGCAAGAGAATGTTGGGTTTCCATTATTTAACCAAACAGGATCTTTGCCATGCACATTCCAAACGTAAATCAAATTTGGTGAATCACAAAAAACTATTGTTTTCCCAACTTTTTATCTGTTCTGCCTGATTCTCAGACCACTAGTTTAAACTCTGAGGAATCCCAAGATGCCAGTGGTCAACTTGTGCAATCCAAGCAATATACAACCAGAAGCCTGCTGCCCTAATATGGAGTCTATTTGTTCTGTTCTGTTTTTATTAAAATGTCACTGGCATCAAAGTCTAGTGGTGCTTTGTATTATGAAGTCATTCATTCTTTGCAGGAACCCCATGAGGTATGTCCTAGTATTAGCCTCAACAGGAAGAACTAAGACCTAGAGAGTTGAGGAACCTGAGGTTGGTGTCAGAATCATGATTCGAACCTGGGCTTATGATTCAAGGTCTTACTTCTAGCTGCTGACTCAGGAGTGATCGAAAGTGCCATAAATGACAAGCAGGCCTTGAGGATCTCATTTGAGGTTTGAGGATAGGAGTCTTGTTGCTTTGTATCATCTTTCTTTTAAGCTTTACTATTTATCAATGGAGTTTATCACCACGTCCTGTCGCTACAGCTTCATTCTTTAGGCTCATAAGATTCCATCATGAAAATATAATCTTCTCGGGAGGCAATGGCTAGAATCCTTGTGGGTCACAACCTGTCAGCAGAAACCAGGAGAAAGGGAGAAGAGACAGGCTCTGGAGAGATTTGGCAAAACCTGGAGGTGACAAAGGAAAAGAAGAGGTAGAGAGGTAAGGACAGGTGTCACCTCTGCCCCGCCCCTAGCTCTTTACAGTGGGGGGGGGGGGGCATACTTCTGGGTCAG
>NW_008346414.1:2178713-2203075 GCF_000622305.1 Nannospalax galili
GGCATACTTCTGTGTCAGTGAAAGGAACGTTCTGCTTGCCAAATGAGGATCCATGAAGCCAAAACAGTTATTGAGACCAAAGAGGCAAAGATCTAGCTGTCTCTTCTGCTCCAGACCAGGTAAGTTGCTGTTCTTCTCACCTCTTGGCCCCCACATTCCTTATCCCTGAGGTAAATACATATCATCATGTCTCAGTAACAGTGCTCCTAATCTTACCTGGTCAGGCACAATCTTGTAACCTTCCCCTCTGCTAGAAGCAGATGTTCCGGAAACTCCATAGTGAGGGCACCCCGTTTGCTCCTCCGCCAGCACTGCCCAACCCCAATACTTGTTCTTACTCCTGGAAGCTTAGTTCATCAGGTTATCATATTTGCATCTGTCTAAGACACTCAAATGCCTATTTGAAGAAGACAAAATATTAATTAAAAATGTGGGTAAGTACAGGACTCAAACCATCCACAGAGCCATTGGTAATGACAACACAATAAGCATGATGGTAATGTGCTTGCTGTGTGCACTGTGTTTTACATGCATGACTCCTTACTTTCTTTTCAACTAACTTTCAAGGTTACTCCATTCTACAAATGGGGAAATGTAGGCTCAGAGGCTTAAGGAGCATGAGCCAGCCAATCAGAAAGTAGTAGAGCCTGGCTCCATCTTTGGCCCTGTCTTTCTCCAAAATCCAGGCTCGTAAGTAATATTCAAGACTCTTTAATCCACTCTACAACCAACAAGGTTTTGATCAAAGGAGCTGATTTGTTTGTTTATCTAAGAATATTTGCTAAATTGGAGTGCTGCTGTTGTTATGAGTTCAAACAACTTCAAAGTCTGAGGGAAGAGTCCCTACAAGATCGCCCTGAATTCAGACACTAACTGCACACTGGGGACATGCAGGACCATCCTATCACACCACTGACTACAAATTTGGGGGTTCCCCACAAATACTTCAGTAATTCACTAGAATCACACAGCATTCAGGAAAGCATCATATTTAGGATAAATTTTATTATAACAAAAGGATATAAATTTAAATCATCCAAGAGAAGCGTGAGAAAGCATGGAATCCATGAGGGGACTAAACGCCAGGTTACTGATTTTGCTCTCTAAAGAGTTATGTGTCACCTCCTGCCCACAACATGTGACAAACAACACAGAGGACTGCTAATCACAGAAGCTCATCCAGGCCTTTAGTGGTCAGAGTTTGTATGGGGGCTCAGCTGGCAGTGCCCGAATGGAGACTTTTAGTTTCCAGCCCACAGTGGAAGCTCAGGTCAATACCTTTAGTCCCCAGTTCCTCTGGAAGTCAGAACTGACATAGTGTGCCCCAAAGCATCTATTATAAGTCACATTGTTTGACTGCGCTGTGGGCAGGGCTGTCAGAGGAGCAAAGATATTACTGCCAGACAGAATCAAAATAAATTTCAAAACACCATGTGACCTACTCCCTAAAATCAAGTAGATAATACAGTGTACCTGTTACAGACAGGTCAAGAAAGGTTGCTGAAAGATTCATGGCAGTGAGGAGAGGACAGGAAAGAGCCTGTGATCCTGCGTCTTCTGCTAAGAACACACAGCTCCTCCACCACAATGCCACATAAGTATACATGAATTCCCAAGTCTCTCTTGCCTACCTGAAGTTTCCTATAGGTAGATCTGTCACATCAGTGACCTGGGGTTAGGTAATGCACACATCTCTCAGTAGACAATTGGTTCAATATATCCTTCCTTTCCTGACCCTTTAATGGTGCCAGAAAAGTAAGTCTCATCCAGATTCCCAGCTGTGGAAACCTAAAGACTTCTGCTGAGGTCTCTGAGGATCCAAGTCCACCCTAGCACATCAGAAAAGGAGCCACCTGTCCCAGCACTGCCAATGTGATCATAGAAGTGTTCTCTGAAGAGTCTCACGCCATCCTTGCCAGTAACACCAGTACAGTCACGATGGCACCATGGCCAAGAAGAAGGCTGTCTCTATTCCTCCCCAGCAAGCTCTTCAGGTGCCCGGGTCTCCCTTTTACTCCTCATAAAAATGAAGAGTTTAGCTTAGAACCTTGCTATTCCAAACGTGGTCTGCTGACTGGTGTAGAGCATGACCTGAGGGCCTTAAAGAAATGCATTTTCTGTGCCAGGCCTGGTGGCGCACACCTTAAATCCCAGGATTTGGAGGGCAGAGGCAGTTGACTCTCTGTGAGTTCAAGGCCAGCAGCCTGGTCTACATAGTGAGTTTCAAGCCAGGTGGGGCCACAGGGAGACCCTGTCTCAAATAAAAAGACCAAAAGAAAGAAGGAAAAGCAATGCACTTTCTGGCCAATCCCAGCTATATATTCAGCTCTGCATTAGAACACGATTTCCAGGTGATTCCTGTGAAGATCAAATTTTGTCATACACTGTCTCAGCCCATCATCTCTAGATTCTTCCAAGACCTACATTCTGTGATTCTCGAAAGGTTTAATTTCCAAACCTCAGTGTTGAGATGTCTCTTGCAACTGGGGCAATCCAAGCTTCTAATCAGGAGTGGTCAGAAAGTGGAGTCACAGAAGGCATCTGTAAAACCAAAGCCCTTGGACGAGCAATGCTGGGATGCAGGAACCGGTTCGTTTTTTTCCATAGGCATGTTGTGTGTGCCAGCTGAGGTCTTTAATGTAAACCCTCCTGTACTCCGACCTAAACACTAAGAGTAATTATGGGCTTGCTTACTCCCTTCAGATGCGGGGCTCGGGTGGGCCCTCCACAGGGTCCTGCAGGAGGTCTTGTTTCTGAGTCGGGGTTCGGGGGGTTGGTTAACCAGAGCAGACCCAACTCCAAGGGGCAAAGTTGACATACCAGTATAATTACAAGTAGGTTGACCATATTTACTGCAACGCTGTTGTTCTAGAATTTCAAACAAAGGCTAAACCCTAGGAAAACACACCACTAAAGAGAAGCAGATTGTCCTGGGTGATTTATTGAAGAACAAAAGTGAGGGAAGAAAGAGAAGAAAATTATCAGAGACTCACATATACTTCCCTTTCCCTCTGCCTGGGGTAAGAACACCCAGTGACCACTGCTTTCCCACCCTCCCCAACGGAAGAGCCTCAAAACACTGACACGGTGCCTTTTTCTAAGGCATGTATTTGTGTGGCCACATCAGATCCCATAAGACTGTTGAGACTCATCAGAGGAAAACTGGCTGGAGCACTGTCAGGGAAGATCTCTCCCCTTCCCTTCTGTCTCCCCTTCCTCTCCCTACATGTCCTCATGTGTCAGCCACCTGCCAGTGCACTTCAAATAAACAGAAAATTAACCAAGGCTATATTTTTCTCCAGGGAAGCTGGAAGAACAGGTCGGGTGCTGTATCTCTCCCTGCTACTCAGGAGGTTACTGGTAGCGGCTATGTTTGGCCGGCATGAGGTTTGTCCGATGTAAATCTGTAACTGATAGAAAACATGGGCATTTCCAAAGTACAGTCAAGATCTTGCACTGACTCAGCAAGCATGGGAAAGGATCAGTTGGAAACTGGAACAGTTAAAAAGCAGCACCTCATCCAAGAATTAAAACTTTCATATGTGCCATTAAGGTCTTCCCAGCAGATGAGGGCTATGGGAATCTGGGAGCACTTGCTTGCTATTGCCACTCCATCTACACACATACACACACACACACACACACACACACACACACACACACAATTACAACGCTCCAGTCAAGGAAGACTTATCAGCATCTACCACATGCCTGGCAAAGAAATATAGAGATAGGCTTCCTGTCCTCAGAGTTTATGACACCTTTAGAGAGACAAGTTCAACCATGAGAAACAAATTGGAGCAACACAAGAGGGGACCTGGCAAGGCACTGAACTGCTTCTTGGGTAGAGCCGAACAGCTGATAGACCACTGAGTAATGGGGTCACCAGGTAGGAAGTATGAGGATCATTGACCATAAAAATGCATGCTGGGTACTGGAAGATGTCCTTTTTAAAGTTGCCTTAAAAAATATTTTAACTAGAAGCCCCCAAACTTTCACCTTTCTGTCAAGGAGAGGGTTTCTCACCAGCTCCAGGGCAGCATCTGGAAATTTCTAATTGCAAGTCTTGGTACGTGATCGTTTGCCCTGTCTCATTGTCTGGAACTCAGAAGGGGTGACATACTCCGGGCCAGGTGGTGCCACACAAACAGAGAACTAGCATGCAATTGGGCTAATTAGCCCATTTATACACACTCATAAATTCGTGAAAGAACCTTTTGCAAAACTACAAATGCTGTTACTGTTCAAAAGTCTGAAAAAGAACACAGAATCAGGGGAAGATTTGGGTCTCACCAGATGTTCGCCACAGTAAAAATCTGCTGAACAGAAAATTCCAGACATAGCCAGTGAGGAACTCTATGAGCTGAAAGTCCCTCTCCAGTCAGGCATAGTATCCAAGGACATCATTGGGCTCTCCAACCTGCACAAAGACAGGATCTGAACACTAAGCTAGAGCAAGGGGCCTACCACAGAAGCAGCTGGTGGGCCAGGCATCCAAGAAAGAACAGCAAAGCAGCAGGGCATGGGACTGTGCAAGCTCCTCAGAGACTGCCTCCAATCTTGACCTACACCGGATGTATTTGTAGCCCAGACAAAGAAAGGAAGCATGTCAGCCTGCCTTCCATCACTGTGACAAAATACCTGTGGTATTTCATCAACTTAGAAGAAGAAAGAAGGTTTTGTTTGGTTGGTTGGTTGGTTGGTTTTGGTTTTGGTTTGCTTTGTTTTTAAGACAGGGCCACACTTTGTAGCCCCGGCTGGCCTGGAACTCACCATGTCTATCAGGCTGGCCACGAACACACACCGCCTACCTCTGATTCCTGAGTGCTGGGATTAAAGGCCACCACGACTGGCCAACAAAGGTATTTTAACCCACGGTTTCAGAGACTTCCCTCCAGAGTCACTGGCCCTATTTCTCTGGGCCTGTGGCAGCACCATACAACATGGACAAGAACATGTGGCAAAGGAGGTCTGCTCACCTCAGGGCAGCTGGGAAGATAGAATGAGGAAGACCCTGGGGTCTCAATGACCCCTCGCAGGGCCTGACCAGTACCCTAATTTCCTTCCACTAGGCCATATTTCCAAACGGTTCCAGCACCTTCCACAGGAACTTTCAACATCCAGCCGCAGCAGGAGGCATGGAAGAGAAAATCAACAGAAGATGCCCTGCATGGGAAAAGCCTTGCTTCTGAGGGAATCCTCCTCTACACTTTGATTCCATGGCTCCAGCCCTGTCATAGCTACTCATCATCCTCCAGTTGGAGGAACTGAGCTGGTGGCCTGAGCTGATCTGTGTCCAAGTCCCTCAGACAGGTCAAAGGACCAGCATGGAGCTGAGCAGGGAAATCAGACGAAGAACTGTTTTCTGCTGTGTGTGTGAATCAGTAAACATCCCACCCCTCCTTTCTTCTTAAGCTGGTCCCAGTGGCCTGGTCAGTCTAGTACTTAAACCCAGAGGACTCACAACTAACATCAGAAACATAGCTTTTCATCTTCAACGAAGCAAAGTTGCCTCTTGCTTTGTATCAGCCCCCTACCCTGAGACTAGGTCCCAGAAGACACCATAGGAGAAAGGAGGCTGGGGGGGTGGGTAGCATTGACATTGTACATGGCATTTTAGGAAAACTATTCCAATATGCCCCCATAAGGCTGATGTCCTGGCTCAGAAAACCTGATGCGAACAGATTCTCTCCCAGAGCCACTCCAACTGGAGCTGCCGAGCTCCTGTCAATCACTTGCAAGCCATCATCACCTCCAGTAAGCACTGAAACCCTAGTCCAGCGTATCCTTCAGGAACATGAGGCACTTGCATTTGAATTCCACTCCCTATCAGCCCTGAAGACTATCTTGAGTTACAAAACCATTCAAATCTTTTTTTATTCACCTGTACAATGGGGATGCTAACAGACTCCTGATCATCAGATAATTGCAAAATTAAATGTGACACTGTATTCTAAGCACTTAGCACCATAGCAGGCACAGCTGGAATTACCTCCACTACTGTGGCGACCATTATTAAGAAATGCTCCAAAAGCCGTGCTCTATGAAACAAGTCAGGATCTGACCTTGTAAAATCAGAAAGTGCACCTGCCCTGGGAAATAGCTAGCAGCTCCTCATGGCAAATTCCTGGCTCAGCTCTATATTTTTGCCTTTATATACTTTCTCATTTATTTTTTGATTTATGAAAACGCATCCATCATTTTCTAAGGAAAGCCTCCAGACACATGAACAAAAATGATAAAAATGCACAACAAAAACAAATAAAGCCATTCAGCATGGCTAACAAGTCAGGCATTTGGCCCCAGTGGGGCAGATAAATTCAGAGCCAACCTCAGCAATGGGACCCAAAGGTCAATGGCTGGGACTTTGCTGAAGGAGTAAAAGAAAGAAGATTCCAACGCTTCAACTGATGGCTCACCTTAAACCCATCCAGTGCCTCTGAGCAGCTCTCAGAAGCAGCCCCTGAAAGCATCTCCAAGAGACCAGTCCAGAAGCATGTGGAAGCTGTTTATCTCTGCTCACTTGCCAGGGGACATTTTCAGAGACTTGGCTGGATTTAAAGCTAGGACAAGCACCCCTTTACCTGCAATTTCCATTTCAGTGAGCTGGGGACAATTTGGGGCAAGGAAACAGAATCAGGGTTACCTTGGGAAGGTGTCTTCATCCCATCACTCTGTAGGGATTGCTATAAGGAGGCCCCATTCCCCAAAATATACAAACACACATTAATTAGCTATGAGAGTGATGTTTCTAGTCACAACACAGATAACCTCTACTCTAAGCTTGAGAAGACACATGAAAAAGAAGTTCAGCAGAGCCAGGGAGAGATCCTTACCACGTGGGCCAAAGAGGGGGCCCTTTCTAATAAAGAGTAAGTATGGGGATTCCAGGGTTAAGAGGACTTGCAAGAGTGTCACATTGGAAAGCTCCAAGCACATCTCCCTGCCCACATCCTGAGAGAGTCCTGGGCTGCCCTGCCATAGTTGGCCAAACAAAGGGTTTGTTCAGCAGCTGGAAAGGAGCCAAAGTTGGCCTTGGTGAAGGCTGCATGTAGCCTGCTCAGTGTTGGCTGACACCTGGGAGGGCCAATCAGATCTTCTCTGGAGACATCTGAGACATGGAGAGCAAATAATGATCCTCAGCAAATTACAGAAAAGAGCAACTACCCAGCCTGAGAGAAATGTAACAGAGCTCTCTGGGGCAGAGCCACCATTCCCCCACCCCTGAATCTGTAGCTAATTCCTTGCTGCAGAACGGCATTGCTCATGGAGCCTCCATTGACTGTCCTTACAGAGCATGACCTTGGGCCCAGCAGGGCTAAGCCCTGACACACATGATTCCATTGAGCCCCCATAAGGCCCTCTGCAGTCAGAGCTGTTATTGTCCCATTGCTAAGATGGTAGGAAGCTGAGGCCAGAGAGGTGGCATGCCTGATGAGTGGCAGAGCTGGGATTTGAACCCAGGCAGCTTAACTATGGAACACGGAGTTTGAGTCACTAGATTATACATCCTCCTGTTAAGCCTCATATGGCACAACTGACATTCTAGCTCTCTGAAAAATCAAGTTCTGAATATTGAAGTTTCTCATGAGTCCTTCAGTAATCCCCCAATAAGCTAAAGTGATGGAGTCATGCCACCATTTCCTTAAACTAGAAGCATCCAACTAACACAAGGACATGAAAGTTGCAAGGAAGACATTTGTGAGAACAGCATAGAATGGCAGACCCTTCAAATGAGATTGAATGGCCTTCTTTTGCCCTGCTGAACCTTAAAGGAGCATTGAAGCTGAGACAGTCTAGGAGAGGGCTAGTGCTGGAATGCCTGCAAAGTAACCTTATCAATCCCCTTCACTGCTCATCACCAAGAACTTCCCTGAAGCCAGATAAATCCTTGGTCAGAGCTGAGGGTCAGCAAGCTGTGACTCAGAGGCCAAATCTGAGCTGCTGCCTGTTTTGTAAGTAAAGTTTTATTGAAACGCAGCCACAATCACTCATTTATGAATTGTCTAGATCTGCTTTCATGCTAGGAGAGCAGAATTGAGTAGTTGTGACAGAGACCATATGGCCCACAAAGCCTGAAAGATCGCCTCTCCAGCCCTTTGCCAACCCCTGGTCTAGAGTGATAGCAGGCCTGGGGACCACCCCCACACACCCCTCAATGCAATTAGCAGAATGGATCTGCTCCACAGGAACCCCATACCAGTAACTCAAGCTGCAGAATCTATCTGCCAGAAATATGTACATAACCAACTGAGGGAACAGACATAGAGCAGCACCCCTGAGCCAGTCCCCAGGCCTCCCCAGGGCTGCTCTGGGTTAGAGTACATTGGACTTTTGGAAGGGACCAGCAGTGTGGTTTGGAGAGAGTCAAATGGGTGAACTCCTGCCCCTTCTTCTGTGGATGGCTGCATTCTCTAATGGGCTTTAGGCTCCATTTGAAAAGAATTCTGTTGCAAAAAGGAAGAACTGTCACAATGAGCCAACTCTTCTGCAGTACCTCCTACACGTCCAGCATTGACGTGAGTGCTCAGGTGGGTGGAGAGCAAAGACCGGTAAGCTGTGATCCTTGCCCTTCTAAGCTTAGCACAGAATTAGAACATGCAGGGAAGGCGCATAAATAGAGAACAAGCTGGAAAAATGAGACAAGCAGAGTAGAAAAGCTTTTGAAGATCAGATTATGAAAATAGCCCAACTTGAAATTAAGCCTTCAAGGATGGAAGGGCAGTGGAGGGAAGAACATTCAGGTTGATGGGGGGAGGCCCTCATGGGAACAGCTGGTACCCAACCAATCCGTCTTTCTAGCAAAAGAAAGAACAGAGAGGCCACTGTAGAAAAGAAAAGCCAGTGAGCGTGGTAGCCTGAACAGGGTTTCATAATGGAGGCCACTCCAGCTGAGCCAGCAGAAGAGCATGGGGAGCTTAGAGCAGACCTGGGAAGACCCTGAGAGAGTCTTTGTAGAATCTGTGAACACACAGGATGGCACAGGCCAGCTTGTTCTACGTAAACATCTAGCAACTAAAACAACTAAACCAAGCATGGACACCCACACCTGCAATGCCAACACTCAGAAGTCAAGGCAGGAACTAGGAAGTTCCAGAACACCCAAAACATAAGGACCTGGGGCTGAAGAGATGGCTCAGAGATTAAGAGCACTGGCTGCTCTTACAGAGGACCCAGGTTCAGTTCCCAACACCCACATGGTGGCTAATGACCATCTGTAACTCCAGTTCCATGGGATCTGATGCCTTCTTCTGGCCTCTGTAGGCATGTACATGGTGCACTTACAAATATGGGAGGATTTGAATGAGAATGTCCGCCATAGCCTCCAAGTATTTGGATATTTTGTCCCCAGCTGATGGTTCTGTTTTGGGAGGTCTTAGAAGGTGTGGCCATGCTGGAGGAAGCATGTCACTGGGGGTGGGCTTAGAGAGTTCTTAAGCCTTGCCAGATCTCAAGTCACTCTCTTGTTTCCTGTGCCTGCTTGAAGATGTAAGAGCTTAGCTTCCACTCTTCCTCTGCCAACATGCCTCCCTACCATGATGGACTCTTGCCCTTAGAACTGTAAGCTCAAATAAATTCTTCCTTCTATAAGTTGTTTTGGTCAGTGTTTCTATCACAGCAACAGAAAAGTAACTAATACAGCAGGTAAAACACTCAAATACATAAAAAATTAAAAATAAATGAATAAATATTTTTAAACCAACAGAAGGGCTACATGGCAAGACCCTTCCTCCAGAAAAAAAAGGGGGGGAGGGAGGGAAAGAGAGACAACAGGGGAAAATGTGTGCTGTTTGTTTTCCGGCTTGCAGATAGTACTGGAGCTAGTGAAGGTCGTGCTAATCACCACACGCCTGGTGGGCAAAGAAACCCTGAGACTCACTGTCTATGCTGCACAGTAAGCAGCCCCTCTCCTCAGAAAGGGTTTCAAAAAAGAAGGGCTGGTAATCCAGGCCCAGTCAGCCAGACCCTCCCCACTAGTCTGCTGACATTATCCAAAAACACATTGTCTGTTCATCCCTCCTGACAGCTGCCTGCCTCGTAGAAAGAGAGAGCTGGAGAGTGGGACAGATCCCTGACAACCTGGTGCTGGTCCCTGCATCCCACCATACTTGTATCCCACGTTGTTCTGTACATCCCAGCTATACAAACCAATTATTTCCTTTTTGATTTATTATGAGTTTGAGTTGGGCATCTGTCACTTGTGCCTGTCTGTGAATCCCAGCCAAGGTGTTTATCCAGCTCTTCTGAAGACTCCATAGATCCTGGATTTGACCACTAAGCTCCTTGGTCCACTCAGTGACTAGCTCCCAGAGCACGCACACTTGGACCACTAGGGCACAGCAAGTTGTTGTGTCTCAGGCCTTCCCAGGCTTCATCTGCACGTCAGCCTTCAAAGCCACTGCCAGTCCTGCCCTTACTTCCCCACCTCCACCATCAGTCCTCCTCTCTAGGTCCTCTGCCATCCATCTTTATCTCAAATACCTCACCAGTCAAAGTAAAGTAACTCTTGCTTCTAAAAAGAGTAACTGCCTTAACTGCTGTGAGGCTCCTCCAAGGAGCCACACCCTAGACCTGCTGTTCTGCAGTGAATGTCCTCCCCTGCAGGCTGTCACACTCTGGGTTTCTGACATTCATGGAGGAAAGGCAGGCAGGCCCCCGGGGCTGGCACCTGTGCCCCAACCTGCCTGCTTCCCCCAGTCTTCATTCATTTCCACGTATAAAGGTGAGGACCTTGTGGGCTGCTCTTGAAGACTTTGGTTTTCTTATAGGTAAGCTGGGAGAATTTTAGTGTTGACTGTCAGAACTGAGTCAAAGAAGGATCATCCCAAGCATGGCCAAACCCTGACAAAGATAAACAGCACTGTGGGGGAAAATTCTAGAAGGGTCTTTTAGAAATGATAATAAAAGCAACGGTGACAGAACAGACGGCAGGCCGGGGACTCTCCTCACAATCTAGGGAGAGACCAGCATATTATGTACCTTGTCTTGTTTCATCCGAGGAGTGTGACCGAAACTCATTCTCATCTCCACTTTGCAGATGGGGTTCCCAAGTCTTAGTGAAAAGATGTGGCTCAGCTAGGCCACAGTCAAGGTGGAGGCAGGCTCTGTCTGAACTCTATGAACATGACCGAGAAGCCGTTGGTCACTCGGAATTTGCCTTTCCCATCTCCACACTGTGACAATAGTGACTGCCCTGCTTCCTTTGCATTTCTGAATGGATCTGCAGGAAGGGCTTGGAGAAGCAGGAGGCACTAGGAAAGCGCCAGGCCGTTATTACACAGGCAGTGTGGTCAAAGGTGATATGGCCAGTGGTGGCCTGTGCATCTTTCTCTTCTAATCCTTAGAAGATGCTGACAGCGTGCTGGGAGATATCATTAACAATGGCCATAGGACATGTGCCCCACGGAGAGCTCCACACTGAGTCTTCTCTGTCCATCTGGCATGCGGTCGCTTGGTGGACAGCACAGACTAGGGCGACACGCTGGAGACATGTAACCGGAGTTAATCTCCCAGTATTCACCATCTGTGCACACCTAGAGCCTCACTTTTCATCTATAAACTGGGAACCAAAATCATGCTTATTCTGGAGTTTGGGGACAGGGACAGAGGTTTGTTTTTTACTTTTTTTTCTTTGGGGAGGAGCAGTATTTTGAAAGGTCTTCCTGTGTGGCCCGGACTGGCTTCACAGCAATCTTCCTGCCTTGGTCTCTCAAGTGCTGGTATTACAAGCATGGTCCACCACACCTGGCTTTTCTTCTACTTTTTTTAAAGATATGAAATATATTAGACTTTCAAAGTGTGATGTAGGACTCACCAGCAGCTAGAAAGGCATAAGACTGTTGTAGTCTACTGCCACCAGGCCCCGTTGCTCTCCTTTACAGAGGTAAAAATGCCTCTAAAGTTGATATAGATCAAGGGTTGAGGAGCCTTTTCTAAAGAGACAGGAGGCAGATTTTAAGTACTTTCAACTTTGGGGACCTCATAGTCTGTGGTAAGTATTCAACAAGGTGTGAAAGAAAGAGTGCAATGTTATTTCCACAAACTTTATTTTCTGAATGGAAATTTGAATTTAATAAAATTTTCAGGTGTCAAGAAAGATTTTTTTTCCTGATGATCTTTTTCAACAATTTAAACCTGTAAAAACCATTCTCAGTTCACAGGCCACACAAAAGGCAGGTAGCAGGCTGGACTTAACCCTTGGATATAGTTTGCCCATCTCTGAAATATCCCATTCCTACATGCGTTTTAATACTGCAGCCCATATGTGTTTATGGGTATTGTTTAGTGTATCTTAAAGATTCATATAAATGCTTTTTACTATTTTACTGGGTTTACTTCTGCAGCTAATGACCCTTTTTCTCCTTTTTAAACATCACACTTGTTGGCGTTACCTGAACCGTTACACATAACTTTAGTGTGTCCATCTTAATTCTGAATTAGATCTCACTCCATGATTTTATCACAACTCCTTCTCAGGATGGCGTACAGCATTTTACTTTGTGAGTATAATACAGCTGTCTCTCCATTCCCCTTTGGAGGAGTATCGGTGGCTCTAGTTTTAACAAACAACTCTTCAGAAAGAATCCTTAGACACATCTCCTTGTCACATGTACTTAAGTTCTCCAAGATTGCTCCTCCAACTGGAATGTCACAACCAGAGAGTTACCAGAAAGGAGAGGCCTCAGCAACACCTGGCCTCTGGTTGGCATCACTCCCTGGTAATTCCTGCTCCTCTGAGGCTCTGCAACACCAGACAGAGGACTGAGCATAAGTCATTGCTTAATAAACACCAGTAAGTTGGAAAAGACTAGCGTGGGCAAAATGTGTGGGGACAACAGTGGGTCCTGAGTGAGATGGAACAGGGGAAAGGCATGGGTGTTCAGAGCCACTGGGACTCTCTAGGGAGGGAGGGAGGGATGGAAACAAATACCATGATGAAAGAAATGGACTCTGAGGCAAGGAGTGTGCTGCAGGGTCATCCGGGAGCCCAATTTAACCAGAACGTCTGCAAAGTCCTTTCTGCAGGTTTGGGATGTCAGGAAGGGACAATGGGCTTGACTTGTTGACTGACAGGAGCCCTGACAAGCCCAGGCTAAGGAAGGTGAGGGCTCCTCCCCAGGCTATTATCTCAGCCTGTCCTGAGTTCATTGAACGTGGGAGTGGATGGTGTATGCCACAGTTGAGATTAGAGTCTGTAAGATGCAGGTCCAGCACTGGCAGCTTTGTGCCAAAGGAAGTTCAGGACAAGCCTGTTCCGCCTGTCAGGTGGAATCACAGGTGTGACCTTTAGAGAGTCTACCGGGGCCTGGTGGAGAGCTGGCCGCTAAACAGCTTTGGTCCTGGTCACGGGGGAGAAAAGCTAAGCTGCTACCTGAAATCAGATACAGCAAGGAAAGTGGTGTGAGTGTTGCAGCTCTCCTACACCTGCGCCCCAACTAATCATCCTGGCCTTTGGCACACCATATCTCTCAGCAGAGAGATGCATGTTTCAGGCAGAGGTGAGCAAACTACTCTTCACCCAGCTAGGACTATGGCAGTTCACATTCCTTCTCTACCTACACATCAGATACTTGTTGTTATTAAACTATGATTAAGACATGAAATCAGAGAAAGAGAAGAGAGGGAATCAGAGGACAACAATAACATTTCTTCATTCATTCATTCATTCATTCATTCATTCATTCAATATGTGCACATTTATGAAGTGCTTTTGTGCATGCCACCATGCCAGGTACAGTGGGTAAAGGGAGGCATAAAAGGCATGGCACATACATCACCTGGAAGGCCAGCGGGGTTGCTGGTTTTAACAGCAATACAAAGCGGTGTATGATGGGTGCCAGGATTCTCCTTTTGGACAATGGACAGGATGAGAATCTGAGGGAAAGGCATTTGGACCCAGTGATGTGAAGGACAGAGTTGCAGAGAAACCAGAAGGCATGAGCAGACAAATGGTGATGAAAACGAGTGAGACACACTTGGGTTGAATGAAGTCCATCGCCTCAGGCTCACATCCCCTACGACACACCACAGTCAGCTCTGACCCACGGACACTGGGTGTACCATATGCCAGTGTTCTCGCTTCCCCTGGTATCCTGGTGACATAAGCCCTGTTCCCATCAGCCTCTCCCTCTTCCCAGACCCCTGATGGAGCCAGGCACCCTGGATATGTTGGCTCAGTGGTTTGTAGACTCTGCTATCTTGAGCTGACATTTAATCCCTCTATTTGATTGACAAAGATGACCATGGCCTAACTCACTCCAGTGTCATAAGCACAGAAGACAGAGCCCACATAGAGTCATTTTGTGAATGGAAAATGGCCCTGCAGATCTGTTGCGAAGTTCCTCCATGAACATCCTGAGTGCAGCCAGGTACGAACTCTAAAATGACATGATCTGGCCATGGGCAGGAGCACCATCGCCTTTAAAATGGAAGCTCCGTCCATGGCACTTGACTTCTGGGACTCTGAGCCTCATCATAATGCCCCCTCCCCCGTCCTTCATGCAGTTACTGGGAGAGCTGATAAGTGACAGTGGTTAAGAGGGTTCCCTCCAGAAGTCACTGTCTTACTGCTTTTCAGTAGGCAGGTATCTCTTCTGTCTCTAGGTTACTTGAAAATGGCTCTAAAATGCATACTAAAAATTTTCTTTTTGCTGGCAGGGGATACATTCCTAAGTAGATTTTTTAAATATTTTATTTATTATTTTTATTTTATGTGTATAAGGATATTGCCTATATGTATGTAAGTGCACCCGTGTCATCCAATGCCCACAGAGGTCAGAAGAGGGCATAAGATCCCCTGGAACTGGAGTTACAGATGGTTGTTACCCACCATGTGGGTACTGGGAATTGAACCCAGTCCTCTGTAAGAGCAGCCAGTGCTCTTAACTGCTGAGCCAATTCTCCAGTCCCCATACCACTGTTTTTTAACATGATGTCTTTACACCCTTAAAGAGTATAAAGATGAAGAATGTAGGGAGAAAATCCTAGAATTTCTATATATGTATATTTACCAGAAATAGTATTAGGTACCTATTGCTGCTGTAACAAATTTCCACAAGCTTAGCAAGTTAACAGAAAAACATGAGCCCACATTTTCTGTGTGTCAGAGTCACACTGGACTCAGTGTGAAGAAAGAGGTGTGAAGAGTCTCACAAGGTCAAAGTCTGATTGTCTACAAGGTCATATCCCTCACTGAAGGTCCGGAGGAAGAACTCTCCTCCCAGTTCAGGCAAGTTTTGGCTAAAGTCAGCTTCTGGGGCTGGAGGACTGGAGTCTTTTGTCTCCTTGCCGGTCTAGTCATCAAGCTTTGATCCCAAGTCACCTGTGCTCTGTCTCATGCTTTGAAGGTGGATGAACCAGAGCAGACTGAGCCCCTTGCACTGCACATCTCTGGCCACCTCTTTTGTCACACTTCTAACTCCAGCCAACCAACGTTCTTTGCTTTGAAAACCTCCTGGGATTAGAGAGGCACACCTCTGCATGGTCCACGATTCTCTCTCTTTTAAGGTCCTTAAACTAAACTGTGTCCATCAAGTCCCTGTGGCCATGGAAAGTAACAAGTCATTGTTTTCAGGGATTAGGGCTTTCTGCTAGCCACCATACTCGAGAATCCAGGCCTTCCTAGCATTCTACAGAGACTGAGGCCACGGTACAGAGAGGGCCAGGTCACACGTGGTACTTGAGATGTTTTGAAGGAAAGATCAGAATCCCACAACAAGACAAGTTTGACAGTGACACCTCCACTTGTTTTCAGCATCTTGTGTCAGCTTAAACTTCCTGTCATTTCAGGAAGAGGACCAGTTGGTGAGGGCGGGGAGGGCAGGAGATGGGACAAGAAGGGGTAAAGAGGGTAAGAGCAAAATCCGAGCTATACACATGTGGGATGTCTTAATGAATCCCATCATTTTGTACAGTGAATACACACTAATAATAATAATACTTCTGTGTTCCCTCAGTGGCTAAGATTCAGAAATAATAGCCCAATTCCCTTCTTCAATAGGGACCTACATATCTTACATGTCTTTCTTGACGTTGATTAAAAGCACAACTTAGAACTGAATTTTTAGCTGTATGTCACAAAGTATTATATAATAACAAGCTGCTTAAAAAAACAACTATGCTTCTCCAATGACATCATTCTCACTAGAAATTTGATTTTACTGATAAAAGAACTTAATGAGAACAAGATTTTTATACATAACTAAGAGGAAAAATCATAATTTTTAACCATTGATTTCATGTGCTGATTCTCAAATTTCTACTTAGGGACAGGTTTTTAAAAACACATAGCATGTTGATACAAAAGTGGGTGTTAATTCAAAAATATAAATGAGTATGCACCTTAGCTGTAAATTCCCAAACATATTTTTAATGCTAAAGTTACCTGAGCAAGGTTTGGAAATGATGCTTGGGATCATGGGACCAAGGACCTGCCCTGGGGAAATTGTGACCCTTCTGGAAAAGCCTGGGGTCACAGGACCCAGAGCCCGTGTTGTAGAAAGTGCAACCCTTCCTGGGTTATTTCTTAAGCTTCCCAAAACTCCCTTGATTTGCTGCTTTTCATATCTGGCTCTTTGCAACCAATTTTTCAGGCAATTTGGAGAATCCCTGTTCCCACTTAACCCCACCCCACCCCCACCCCTCTGGCCCTCTTGCATGGCCCAAGAGTGTTAGGAGAAGAAATGGGGCATTCCTCCGGGTTCCATTTCCGAAGGTGTAAACAGAGTTAGGGTCTGGGCCTCTGGGTTTCTTGCCTTTAGGGACAGCAAGAGTCAAGAGTTTCTGAATGGCCGTGCTGAGGGGTTTCCTGTGCAAGACTTTACACATTTGCAGTCCCATCAATCCAGCACCTAGGGGACAGGAAGCCAGCAGGGTTTGTGGAGCCAGATAGTCAAATAAAAAGAATCACTTTCTACCTTCCTGAAGTTAATTAATGCTGAACAGAGCAGGCCAAGTATAAAAACCAATCAGGCTTTCTCTGAGCAAAAACTCCACATTTTACCCATAAAGCCAGCTAAGCCTGACCCTGGGACCCCCACAAATGCAGGTCAGGCCTAGCTGGGAGGTACACAGGAACTCACACTTTCCCTCCATGCTCCTCCTGGTGTTTCCCTTCTGGGTCTTATTTTTATTCATTTTTCCAGTTTATAAAACACATTCACTGATGGGCCCTTGGGGCACATGTGGAAAAGCTTAAAAGACACAAGTACAAAACCAGACTGACCAAGAGTCAGGAACCAAAAACAGGAATTCTCCTCTGTCAGCCCCCAACCCTACTCCGGTCCCAGTTACCTCCTGGCCTTCACCTCCTAAATTTGCTGAAAAGGCTATAAAGCGGGGCTTTTCCAGGAGCAAAAAGAAGTGGGTGTTGGAACCATTCTCTAATATCTTCATCCAAGATGTTCTCTGGAGCCTGGTGCCATGGCCGGAGGCGGTTTGGCAAAGTTGCTGCTTGCACAAGGAGTGCAGGGCTCAGCATTGGGCAGCGGGGCCTCTTCATCTGGTTCCAGGCCCTGGATGCCCTCCAGAACATCCAGGTCACTTCCAAGACATCCAAAGGCCCAGACCCAACACACGCTTATCAGGGGGTCAGGTTTCCCAGCCCAAGAAGGGAAAGAAAGACTAGATTCTTCCAGAGCTCACCAAACAAGATGTTTTAAAAGGCTCGCTCTTCCTCTCTTGTTAGAAATGTGGCACTGAGATTATTTTAACCTCCTCCATTAACTTGCTGACTGATTATGTGAAGGTGGGAGAGGAAGGACAAAAAGAAGCCAGGCATCATTCCAAAGTGCCGAGGCAGAAAGTCAGTCAGCCTCTTTCTTCACTGGGCGTGCTTTCATTGAGCATCTACTGTATGCCTCGAGCTAATGGCTTTGTATTTTGGAGGAAACTGACTTAATCTAGGGGTAAAAGAAAGCCGGTCAGAGAACACACACTTGCAGGAGTCTAAAGGATGTGTGGCAGCTACCCGGGTTAGGGAGAGGCTGGGGCAAAACTCTGAGAGGGAGACAGGATATCCACATGCTGACAGGAGGCACAGGGCCTGAGATGTGTAATGAATAGAGTGACACAATCAGTTCACGTCCTCGGAAAGCTCCATCAGCAAGGGAGCTACCCACCCACACCTAGGGCTCTGCTTAGTCCCTGAGACCCTGACCTGTGGAGAGTTGTGGTCTTGGTTGTCTTTTCCATCAGGGCTTGGCTTCCATCTTCACAAGATGTATGTCCCCACGGTTTACCAAGAGAGTATGTGGAGAAACAGGTGTGATTCTGGGGGATGGATATGTCCCCTAGCTAGAGAAGAAAGCACTCATCTCCCAACTAGGGGGACAGCTCAGTGGGTAAAGTGCTTGCTGAGCAATCATGGAGCCTGAGTTTAGATGCTCAGCAACCAGGTAAAGGTCAGGTACAGCAGCACATGTCTGTAACCCCAGCTCTGGAGCGGGGGGGGGCAGGTGGATTCTAAGGGCCTGTTAGCCAGCCAGCCTAGCCAATCTATGAGTGCTGGGTTCAGTGAGAGACCCTGTCTCAAAATAGAAGGTAGAAGACGATAGAGAAAGACAGCTGATACCAATCTCTGGCCTCCACACAGGCACACATGGGTAAGTGCATCTACATATATGTATGCACATAAAACACACACACCAAAAATACAAAGCAGCAAATCCCCAGAATGACACAAGCGTGAACTTCCAGGTGGGACCTGTTCTTCCTGAGGGGTTCATCAGACATCCAAAGGCCACTGCCCACTGGATACTTACTTCCATTGGCCAAACACTGTCTTCTGCAGTCTATCTAGACACCCCCACAATAAAGGTGAAGAGATGGGTAAGTCTTCACAAAATGTTGAGGCAGCAGGATGACTATCACACCTTTTGAGGGGTCTGTGGACACTTTCTTCCTGAGACCAAGAATAACAGGATAAGTCACAGCACTGCACGAAGCTTCAACCACACAGGTCACAAGATGCCATCAGGATCCTGGATTCCTTTCCCTGCCCAGAGGAACCTTCCAGAAGGACATTGTGCTCCAGTGGCTGTTGGTCTGTGGTATTTTTCACAGGAAAGGGAAGTGGGGTCTCTGTTAGAATCAGTTATGTACCCCAGGTTGCCCAAAGTTAACATAATGCATGCATTCTGCTCTGGTTTTCGGGGGATGGGAAGATCCTCTATAGTATTAATCCCGCTTCCCCCCTCCATCCAATACATGAATAAATGAAAAAGGAGATGTACTCAGCTGAAAAGAAAAGAAAAAAGAGAATAAGAAACACCCTTTGGCCAAAACATGGGGAAAAAGTAGGCAATTTTCCCAAAAAGCCATTGCATAGGTTAAAATCGCCCCAGGGAAATATTTAACTTGCTCCTTGGTCATTGATTTGAGTTTTAGGCCACTCTTGGGCCGTGATGCTTAATGGAAAGAGTGTTTACCTTAGCAACCACAGCAAACTGGAATCCAGCAGGCATGCTGGGAAGACACAAAATCCCTCCATAAAGGAGGCCATCAGCTAAGAAAATGTCACACACTTCACATTTGGGATGCCATCAAGGGATCTTTTAAAAATATTTTCCTGTTAATGATGGCTGAGGGTGGAGAAAGGAAAGGAAAAGAAAGGCATGCTCAAGTTCCCCTTTGGTTTACACACAAACACACACACACACACACACACACACACACACACACACCCCTCTGCTCCTTCCTTCGCTGGACATAGAGGACTCATTTGGGGGAAAAAAAAAAAAAAAAAAACCCTGTGAAGAAAAGAGTACAAAAGTCATGCCACTCTTCCTCTGTCTTGTCACCAGTAGTCACCAACAGGCCCTGTGAAGTTCCAGGTAAAGTCCCAGAGGTTGTTTCCCCACAAGCCCAAGACTAAGGGTATCCATATGTGTGTGTTCTTGTGACTCCCCACATCTGGTCAGTCCTCTGCTTCCCATGCAGGAATCCATCACATTCCAGGAGCCTGTCTAAGATCAGGCTTCCTCCTTTGTATATGCATGAATACACACACACACACACACACACACACACACACACACACACACAGGCACCAGGCAGCCCTCCTGTCTCCAGGAGCACAGAAGGAATCTGCTGTTAGATACAATCACCTGGACCAGATGGCGCAGCTGGCCTGGAGCGAGAGGGCCCAGACCATCCCAAAGGAAGCAATGGACACATGTACCTTCAAGGAGCTCCAACAAGCTCTCAACCCAATTCCCACTGCTTATCGAGGAAGGCTTCTAATCACGGGGGGCGGGGTAAAGAAAAAGAAGTGGAGGGTAGAAAGGAATCGTGGCAAACAGGGAGAGGCGTCAAAGTACAAGGAGCAGCAGAAGCAGAAAAAGACTGACGTCCAAATGTATTGCCGCCTACAGGGTGCGGTTCAGCTGGTCCTGACCTGCTTTATTACTCTTCACTGACACCTGCTCCCATCCTCACTCATTATCCAACTCCTTCTGCTGAAGTCCACCATGCTTTCATACTTCTGCCCTTTACCTTCTGCCGTGCCTCACAAAAAGCACATACACTCAAGGTGCAGCCTGATGTCCTCCAGTCCTGTAATCTTTTGAGCATCCAGTGAAGCTCTTAGCAATATTTTGCCTTGTGTCAGGTCTGTGTCCACTTAAACTCACAGTTCTTAACCAGAGGCCCAGGGGACACTTCCTAACGTCTGGAGGTATTTTTTGATTGTCATGACTGAGAACAGCTCTTCTGGAATACAACAGTAGAGTCCAGAAAGCTGCCGAACACCCTACCATGCGCAGGACAGACCCCCCTCAACATAGCACTATCCACCCCAAATGTCAGTAGAGCACAGGTAGAGAAATCTTGAGTTAAATAGTGAGTTCCTTAAGACAAGGAAACCCCGTATCTTTGGAATCACCTTAGCAATGTTACCTTATCACATCATGTACACAGTAGGCATCCTATAAATGTTACACAGACAGATCAACATCAGAGAGGACAACGACCTGAAGAATAGTGGAGCCACATTTATCTCCTGAATTGTCTTTGGCACAAAAACATGTGGAATCTCCAGACTTCAAGCTCCAGCTGCCAGAGGACCATGGTTGGACTGCAGAAGCTGCCAGAAAGAGCCTAGAGTCCTTAACAGAGCTCACCACTGAATTAAGTATCTAACTAAATACACTGGACACCATTTCAATACATAGTTTAATATGTACGTTTCTCTTTTGTACAATGTGTATTATGCTAATTAGTTTGTATAAATTATAATGTTCAATATAAATAATTTGCATCATGAATTTGTTGTTCTGTTTCCTGAAACTTCATGCCTCTTAGGCCCTGGGAACAAGTGTTACATAAACTGGCTAAAAAGTGTATTTTCAGGAAACAGGCTTCTTTAACTTCTTCAGTGTCTGCTGCTGTTCAGGCAAGATGTGGGCAATTACTAGACCCAACCTGACATCACTCACCGAGTATCCCCACCCAGGTCCCTGCAGAATTTCTAGTTATGTGTGAGTCAGTATATGTGAGTACATGCCTGCAGCACAGGGATGCTCCCTTCGTCCCACTCCCCTCTTGGATCCCATTACCAAATGCATAGACCCCTCAGGTGAACATGGTGTCAGGGAGCCTCGTTGCTCCTGGACCATGGCTCTACAGAAAGCAAGCCTAGAGATCTGCAAAACCCTCTTCCTGAGCATCTTAACTTCATCATACCCAGTAGACCTTTAAACTTTGCACAAGCAGGCTCAGCTGAAATAGGGAACACAGGGCTGCAGAGAGTTATAATGCTGCCTGTGTCCATGCAGCAGTAGCAGTAAAAAGGTTATGGAAACCAAGACCCAGGAAGGACCCAGGGCCAATGCAGCATGCTGGAATGGAGGGCAAATTCCAACTTACAGGCTCTGCTAAGTCCACAGAGTGAGGCTCCCTGTGACTTAAATGACACACTGGACCAGGTCTTCCCCTTTGGACTTCAGGGGCAGCCCAGCTTCCTTCATGTAACCTCCTCCCCAGGATTTCATTTCTCAGGAGGGGATAGAGGTCGATGTTAAGTCAGACTTCTCAGGAGCAGAACCCTCTGGGGCCTGGGGGTCTCCTGCAGACTAAACATCTACACCCTGAACTCCCACAGATGTCAGTCTGGCTGGACGACACAGTCGGACACTTCTGAAAGGCCATCCACTCCCTGTCTGAGAATAAACAGGACCATGAACTGTTGGATTTTTTTTTTTTTTTTTTGCATGCTTGGAGGAGGGGAGACATAGTTTTCTTCTTTAAGGAAAGAAAATGACATTTCCTTAATTCAGAGAACAGATCCTCAGGCAGCCCACCACAGCCCCCACAAGCAGCTCCTCGGCCTGAGACTTTCCCATAGCTACTCCCTCACCACACTCACCTGGTGCTGCCCACACCTCTGGCCCTCACATTGCGGTCAAGAGCAATCCAATGCCTTCTCCGTGTTTCATATTTGTGCAGAACCACTAGCTTGATGGAACCCGCAACAGGCCACTGCTGACTGAACCAGGAGGTAGCCTAGCTCTGGCAGCCCTAGACAGCAGCACCCCAAGAAAATGGGTGTCTCAGGATTCCCAGTGGGGGCTGAAGAGGAGCCCCACTGTGACTTTTTCCTGAGGAGCCAATGCTGGCTTATGCTGGACATTTCCTTCATAGCGGGGCAGCCTCAACACATTAGCCTCCACTCCTCCCTCTCTCTGCCAGGTGATGCCCACCTGGGGCAGCTCAGGAAGTCTGAGGGGAGCTCTGTGAGGTCAATATGTGTGTCTTTGACCTAATTGTGATTTCATATTTATCAACCCTTTATAAGCCAAGGATCGTGAAGCCTTTAAACAGTTAAATGGGTATTACTACTCAGACCTGCAATCCAGAACAAAATCATTGGTCCTCTTCCTTTGCCTTTTAATTTTTTTTTAAATACCTCTACCATTCCCACATCTCCCTGAAATGTGCTTTCCTTTAACTAATCTAGCCTAACCCAGGGCATAAGAGGAGAGCAGATATGTTGAGAGAGGCAACTCGGAGCTAGCCTTCAGCAAACCTCAGGCCTTTCATAAGAAGATGGGGCATATATTAAACAAAAGGACTTAGGGTCCTGCAGCCTTCTTTGGCCCCTGTCCTTATCACAGACTGGTCAGACTCCTCCTAGTTGCCAGCCCAAAAGCTCAGCTAGTGCACACAGCGTCTTGGGTCTGGGCTGGCTCCAGTATCCTACCTTCTCCCACTGTCTTCAAAATCCAGCCATCCTCCAGAGGGCAAAGGCAGTAAAACATGGAGTACATAGGTGCTGTGTATATACACTTGTGCATTTGGGCCTTTCCTCCCTCCAAAACATCCCTCTCGCCATTTGAGATGATGCATCAGATCCTTCAGTAAATCAGAAGGCCTTTGACTCCACCCTTAGAGCTGAGGGTATCAAACACCCTGGGAAGTGGCTCACTGGCTTCAGTTCACACTTCTAAGACCTATTTGACATTTAGATCTGGTCCTGGAGGTAGTTTAGGACAAACTGTCAGAAAGTATGGGGAAAACAACACCTGATAGGAAGAACCTGGTGTTTTAATTTTAAATATTTGGATTAAAATCCTGATTGCACCCTGTACTAGCTCTATGTATAATCTTGATTGAGTTACTTGACTTCTCTGAAGGTCAGTTTCTCTGTAGGAAGCATTTAATTTACTGGATTGTCATTAAAAAAAAGTAAAGGTAACAGCATAAGTCATCAATTTTCCTCTTTCTTTTGAAGAAGATCAAAAAAAAAAAAAAAAAAAAAAAGAACAAGATATTTCTCCATTGAGCCCAGAACCAGTATTATCTCCCCAGACACATAAATAGGAATTTGTAAGTAACATAAGCTAAAAAAAAAAAAAAAAAGTGGACAAGCCACACATCATAGCGAAACTTATGTGTCAGCACATTTATATGCTATACCAGAGACTGGCAAACCTTTCCTTTAAAGGGTGAGAGAGTGCTATATTTTTAGCTTTGAGGGTCTGTCTCAGTCACAACTACTAGACCCTGCCATTAAAATCAGTCACACACTCAGCACTCATATACTCAAAAACAGGTGAGCCAGTGAGATGGTTTAGCAACTTAAAGGTACTTGCTACCTTTAAGCCCAATGATCTGAGTTCAATCCCTGGGACCTACATGGTGCAAGAGGATTGACATCTACAAATTGTCCTCTGACCGCCACACATGTGCTATAGCACATGCACACTCACACACATTACAGAGAATGAAGAAAGAAAGAGAGAGAGAGAGAGAGAAGGAAGGAAGGAAGGAAGGAAGGAAGGAAAGAAAGAAAGAAAGAAAGAAAGAAAGAGAAAGAGAGAGAGAAGGAAAGAAAGAAAGAAAGAAAGAAAGAAAGAAAGAAAGAG
>NW_008346414.1:2203128-2244639 GCF_000622305.1 Nannospalax galili
AGAAAGAAAGAAAGAAAGAAAGAAAGAAAGAAAGAAAAAAAGGTAAGCATTTCTGTTCTAGGAAAGTGCTATGTACAAAAGAGTGGAACTCCTGGGGATGGGCCAATGGTCTCCAGGTGGACATATCACAGAGGTACTTGCCCATCAGTGCTCACTACAGCACTGTTTACTATAGGTAACTTATGGAACCAAGCCAAGGTGTCCAACAACAGAGAAATGGAGAGGAAAAACTGGTATGTATACACAAGGACATATTTTTCAGTCATAAAGAAGAATGAAGTTACGTACTGTTTGCGGGAAAATGGGTGTAGTTAGAGATAACCATACTAAGCAAATTAAGCCAGTCTCAAAAAGACAAATATCATACCGTTTCTTTCATTTGTGGTTCCTAGATTTTATATCATCCCATAAAATCATGTGTGTGTGTGTGTGTGTGTGTGTGTGTGTGTGTGTGTGTGCCATGGTAAATATGTGGAGGCTGGAGAGATCATTCAGTGGAGGAGAGATCATTCAGTGGAGAAGAGCACTGGCTGTTCTTGCAGAAGATCCAGGTTCAAATCCCAGCACCCACATAGCAGCTAACAACCATCTGTCACTCCAGTTCCAGGGGATCTGACACCCTCTTCTGACCTCCATGGGCACTGTGGGACACAGGTACACTTACATACATGTAGGGAACACATTCATGCACAAAAAAATAGAAATAATAAAGAAAATATTTTAAAAATAAATAAGTAAAAGTAAAAGAGGGACTGGAGGGGTTGGCTCAGCAGTTAAGAGCACTGGCTGCTCTTCCAAAGGACCCAAGCTCAATTCCCAGCACCCATATGGCGGCTAACAACCATCTGTAACTCCAGTTCCAGGAGACCTGACACCCTCTTCTGACCTCTGAGGGCTCTGCACAACATGAGTACACTTGGGGGCTGGATATGATCAACATACAATATATGCCTACAGGAAAATTTCTAAATTTTTTGGTTTGGTTTGATTTTTTTTGCCTCCCAAGTACTGGGATTAAAGGTGTGTATCACCATATCCAGCTTAATTTTTTTTAAAGGAGGTGACGAGCCAGCTGTGATGGTACATCCCTTTAATCCCAGCATTCATGAGGCAGAGGTAGGCAAATCAACCTGGTCTACACGGCCAGTTCCAGGCCAGCTAGAACTACATATCAAGGCCCTGTTTTAGCAACTCAGCCTAAGGTTTGTGACTTTTCCTGAGCATCACACAGCTACTGCTGAAGACCCTACCATGTTCCATACTGGAGTCTCAAAGAATACTAACCCAGATTAGTCTGAGATGAGCAGTCAACCTTTGCTCAGGCTAATCCTGGGGGCAATATACCGAGTTCTGACCCCAAGCTATCTGGCCATGAAAAGATGGCTTGGCTTCTAGAAAGACTGAGGATTAGGGGGACAAGCAAGACATAAAACGTGTTTCCATCGCATTCATTTTCTTGGTGCATGCCAAGGTAAGCTTTTATTAACAGCAGGTCGTGCCTCAGAAGTGAGGTGCAGTGGGTGAGGAGCCTTGCTTACCCAACATCTTACAGCAGACAGAACAGGAAACAAAACAGTCTTTACTCTTCTGCGTTGTCTCATCTCCCCCAGCCCAATTTTTCCTGCTTTTTCCTGGGCTCCAGAGCTTTCTAAAAGGGCAGTAAACAGACACTTTGCACACTGATAGGGACTTGATTGTCTTAGGGTCAGAGGTGACGAGGACCCTCATGCCAGTGACTTGTTGTGTGGGGTTCTTAACATCTCTGAGTGTTGCAAAATTACACTTGTTTTAAAGAGTATGTGTACCCAGAAGCTAGTTCAGGGCCCGTAGGCTGGTGTGCTAGGGCCAGGTTGCCAGCCCAGGTCCCCAGTCCCAGGCTGGTGCCTTTTTCCATAGCCCTGGCCAGTCTTCCAACTCATTCCTGGACTCTTCTTTCATTATTTAAGCAGGTCATTAAGCAGGTATAATTGACCTTGATCTATTTAAGTATATTGTTCAAAACAGCAGCTGGTCTAAAAAGGACACTGAACCCATCCTAGGGGCACTGTCTGTTTTCTGGAAGGATTCTTTCCACCACAGTGTACCCAGAAGTGGAGAATTTCATAGCTCCCTAAAATTAGAGAACCCTTGATTTGGTCAGGAGTGTTAGCTGACTGAGGAATTCAGAGCTCATTTCTGAATAAACTCCCTATCTGTCTACCAAATGTCCATCTTCAGATACTGCTTCTGCCTCCCCCAAAGACACACATCGAAACTGCCTCTCACTCTTACAAGCAAGGATTAGCTATAAATCTCACCAAATGAGCAGTGAATAGCATTTCCTGAGAGCCACCTCCATGCCAGGCACCTCGCATGCAATAATTCACTCGGTGCTTACATAGCCTCACAGCTGAGTCAGAATTATCCCATTTTCAAGCAAAGAAGGAGCTCAGGGAAGACAGGTTCCCAGTACGTCTGTGCCAGTGTCCCCCTTTCATAAATCTCAAATAATCTATAGATCTGTAAGCAAAACCCGGGGAACGGCCATTCCCTGGGAGTCCATCGCTTCTCTGCTTACTCTGATGGGTGAAGGAAGAAATGGCTATCAGGGTGTGTGTAGCCCACCTTGACAATATGTCCTGGGTATGCCGCCTCTGCGTAGCTAAGGTCTCCTCCAGAGCAGTGGGCTTATATGGGACTGTGGCGACAGGGAAACATGCCTACTGGGGTTCAGGTGAAGTCTGGTCCACGGATGAAAAGTCAGTTGTCTGCCTGCTACCCCTCATCGCAGGGCAGCAGCAACTCTAATGCTGCCCCCAAAGCCATTCCAAGGCATCTGACCTTGGAGTTTCATTCAACTCCTTTGAGATTTCTGGTGATGACTGGACCCTGAGCTGCAGATCAGGATCTCACCTTCAAGGGCACAGCTGAAATACGACACCACTCCCATTCCAGCAAGTCTTCTGTCAATTCCAAAGCCTCAGACAGCCCAGCCCCAGCCGGAGAGGGGTTGCAGACAGGCCTGCGGGGGGAGACAAGGGAGCACATGACCCTCCAAGGCTTCTCATGCCACCGCCGTAAAAAAAATATGGAGCAGGTCAAATTTCATTCATTTCTTCTGGTTTATAAAAAGCAAGTCTCAGAGTTTGGGCGGGAAAGCAATGCAAAAGAAGGTCCCTTAGGCAAAGAAACCCAGACAGCCCCTGTGTCTGGGGGAGGGGTGACACACTTTGACAAAGGTGTCATGTGATATTAAACATGGTCTCAGACCTGTGAACACTGACCTTTGCCCTTTTCAGTCCCACCCCCATCTCTCCCCCCCATTTCAAATCTGAAATGTAGATTTGGCTTGAATACAAAAATACCTTCCTCTGGCCAGAACTGAGCGTTTGCACACTCTGACTGCATTGAAGTGATACAATGCTGGGGTCAGAGTAACACAAAATACTCGGACCGCTAGACATAACACAGACTCGATTTCTAAACACCATTACAGCAGTTGGCAGTCCCCAGCCCCCACCCCAGCCCCAGCAGCACTCAAGAGGATTTCCACTTTATCTCCCTCTGCTTGCTCTGCCGTCCGTTTTCCTTATTCATTCCCTGTCCTGGCACTTTATTTTTGTTTGCACTTAAAAACTACTGGGACTTATCTAGAGCCAGCTTTTGAAAACTGGACATACTGGAGAAAGCGTGTGGAAATCCATTTGCAACTTTCTAGGGTGTAATCCTAAACCACAAGGAAGAATAGCCTTCCGCCCTCCCCACGCAGCTGAAAAGTTTACCAGACCACAACAGCCTCTCTCACTCAGAGGCAGCATGCCCCCTTCAGTGAGTGATGGGTTCTGTAGAAGACCTGTGGGAAAACTAATAGAGGAGAAGATCCCTCCCAAACATTCTCACCTTCCGGTGCAGAGTAGTTGGTCTGTATGTGTGTGCACGTGTTTAAGTGAGTGAGCCCCATGTGTAGAGTTGTGCAAGTAAGTATCCGCATGTGGATGGGTTAAATGCATACATGTGCAACATGTGTAGGCATGTGTATGCACATCTGTAAGTTTGTATGAATGTATGAGTGTCGGTTGTACAGATGTGTGTGTGAAAGAGCAATGAGTGGGTGTGTTAGTGGATGTGAGTGTGCATTACTGTGCACTCATGCAAGTGTATGTGTGGGTTCTGAATGGAGATGCACAATATCCAATCAGCCAGATGGATGAGGGGTCCTGTGGCTTACCTGGAAGCAGCCATATCTAGTAGCTTGGGGCCAGAGCACTGAGACTTGGGGAGGAAGCTGTGCTGTGAGCCCGCCCTTTCTCCCGCCACTGATCTGGGATTTCCCGGATCTTGCCATAGACTTTTCCTCTTGTGAGTGGCTTTTCCGAGCCTTGCAGCAAAATCCAGCCATGTGTGGGGTCTCCCACAGCAGAGGTGACTCCCTGGAGGGCTGTTGCTTTGCCTCTGGTCCTTGAGTCATCCGTACCTCCAGGTCACGTCAACCTCAACCTCTCCTGGATTTCAGAAGCTCCCTAGCCAAAGTGCCCACCCCAAGCTCCTGCCAGCCCTGCTAGAGACCTGCGCATGCAGGGGGCTACATGTGGGTTGAGTGACATGTACCCACACTGGCTCAACCCTCTAACCCTTCCTCCTGCCACCTCTACCCTAGTATTTCCTCCCATCCTTCTAGTCCCCAGCACTCTAGCTAGGGACAAAAGACTCTCGAATTAAATTTTCCCTTTTCCCCATAAATTTATGCTCTTTACTACCCCCTTATATTTCTAATCTCTTAAACTCATTTAATTATGTCCAGAGTAATTAAACTTGCTATCGGGGGCATCTGGAAGGCAAGTTAATACATTTTAATTTTACTTATACAATGAATCTTTGATGGCATCCAGCGTGGGGGAGGTGCTTACACACACACATTCTGCATCATATATTGATGGGGTTCATGAGTTTGGGGGATGGAGCTGGCAAGGCTCACCCAGACCAGAACACCCTGTGGATAAGACCTAGGGAGTAGAAGGGATTGTGGGCAGCATTAAAACAGGGCAGGCAAGGCTCAAGAGTCTCCAGTACCCTTCTGATCAAACAAAGTCCCCAGGATTTAAACCAGACAAAAATCTTCCACAGGACCTGAGGACTTAATTTCCTTGGGGCCAGGAGATAAAAATAAATAAATAAGTCAAATTCTTAATGAAAATTGCATTTTCCTCCAGCAGCCTTCCAGGCAGAGGAAGGGCTAAGAGGTAGGGTTGTTTACCTGCCTGCCTGCCGGAGGCCTGCCATGACTACATCCCATCATGACTCTGTGTAAGCCATTCCCCATCACTAATAAATGAAGACAATGCATTTGGGTGAGTTCACACTAAACATCTGACAGATTATATGATCCGGGTCAAGTCCCTTCCTTGTATCAAGCCAGCCAGCCTCAGTTTTGCTACCTGTAAGGTGAGCTGCTCAACAATAGGCTTATGAAAGCCCCTGGCCAGGGCCCTCCACAATTCTACCCTGGTGCTTCCAGCCTCCCCAGGAAAACGTGCCTCGAGATGAGACAGGGGTGGGCCAAGATCCACCCCAGTAGAGCTGCCGGCATAGAGTCCACAAAGCCTGTGGGGACAGGTAGCTTAACTGAAATTTAATCAAATAAATGCCTAAAATGGAATGGCTAAAAGGAGACTGTGCCAGGTGATAGATGACGAACTCCCTAGTCCACAGCTTACTGCTTGCCTCAGCCACGGAAAGAGTGGGCCCAGAGACTCGGGCTCAAGCACTGGGGAGGTCACTTGTGGCCAGAAGGCCCCATTATGCTAACAAGCAACCACGACAAAAAACGGATACCCTCGGAGGGGACAAAGCTCCCCTGTGGGAAGGATTCACGGGGAGAGCGGAGCTACCTCCCTGGAAACAGATGTCCTGGCCCCACAGCGCCAAGCACAGTATCACATCCCCAAAACGCAAGCCCAGCCATAAATCACTTGGGGGAGCCTGTTTCGTTTTCCTGTTCTGATGAAAGTGACCCGCGGGGGGTGCACAAGGCCAAAAGCCCTGCCACACTCGAGTGGCTGCACACTTCCCCCCAGCTTACTGTAAAGGTGCTGGTCAAAAACCACCATGGAACCCCCACTGGCCGGCACAGCCCTGCCCCCTCAGTCCACACCAACCCTGCTGGTCCCCCTCCACCCCGTGCCTACCCAGCCCCGTGGCATCCGAGCAGCCTGTCTTCTCCACCTGGTCTGGACCATGCCACATGGAGTTGGGAGGCCCTGGGATTCTGCCTTGCTCGTTTTATCTTCCATTTTCATTTTCTCCCCATTTCTTTTCTTTAATCAGCTTTATTGATGTGGACTTTATACACATGAACCTCACAATTTTAAGTGTGCAGTTCAACAGTGGTGTCCAGTCACCGCACCGCACTGCGTTGTAGAGCGTTGCACCCTATTCTGCTTCACCCAGCTGCAGCCGGGTCCTCTGGCCACGCCCCTGACCCTAGCAGTCGGGCTGAATTTCCTGTGCACCAGCACCAGGTCTTCCTGTTGTAACTTCAAGCTTTGAAATCTGGTGTTTCAGCGTCTTCAACTTTGCTTGCTTTTACCAAATTGCCTATTCTAGGTATTTGCTTTTCCATATAAATCTTAGAACCAGTTTATCAGTGCCATCAAAAAGCTGAGTGGGGCTTTGACTGAATGTACAAGGACTCAACTGATCAGTTTTTCTGCCCATTGTGTTCCAAGCTCCAGGAAGAAGAGCCAAGGTTGTGCTCCCAGTGGCTCCTGAGTGAGGGCCAGATCAGCATTTATCTGTTTAAATGGAGCTGTAATGGGGCAGTAGGGGATAAGGTGTGGCTGGAAGTCACTCAAAGTCAAGGTGGCACCACATGGCCCAGGAGTGATGACTAGGAAGAGGTCAGTTTGCCTCATAGCCAAGATCAGTGCTTCATAAGCACAGGAAACTCCAAGATGCCCAGAACGTGAACATTCCAGAAGCTAGGCTTGCCTGGCACATGGGATCTGGCGAACCATTACCAAAGAAGGCAGAGGACGTTAACTCCATGACTTTCTGATTTAGCTTCTAGAAGGGTCTAGAAAGGCCTTAGAGATCTGGTCTCCAGTTTTACACATGATCAAAACACAACCTGGGAGGTAGGAGGCAGAGGTCGCAGAGGTAACAGTAGCACAGTTCAGACTAGAAGCCATGCAGCCCTTCTGAGGCCTAGATCCACTGGATCCCAACCTCTTTCCAGACAATCGGTGTCTCTCCCCACCAGCAGTAAGGCCCTTTGCTTCACAGAACTAAGTTCTCCTGAATGCTTAATCCTTCTGGCAGAAGGAAGAGGTCTTTTGTGGGCAGGTGCTCACACATCCAACTCTTGGTCAGTCTCTTCATCTGATCTCTCTTTCCAGAAAGGGGGCCTTCCCAGAGAAACTTAAGCACAGCTTTGTGCTCTGGGAAGCCCTTCCCACTCACAGTTAACTGGGCCTCTGGAGTCCTGAGCTGGTAACATCCCTCCCCTCTCTTGGATTTGTCCAGTCAGTGTCCTGGCCCAGCTCCCCAAGAGGCACCCCACAACACCTCTGATTTTCCTCTTCAGTAGCTGCCTAGACACCCCACAGATGAACGCCCTACAAGCCTGTTATGTCTTAACTGAGGCTTAAAGGAGAGGAGCCCACCTAAGTGTCCGCAGAGCCATGGGTGACCCCCTCTCTTCATACCAGTACTGTCTATCCTCAGACATAGAGATCTAGTACCACCATAGTTCCCATACACCTGTGGCTGCTTTTTTCTCCACAGAGGAGCACTTCTATTTCAGGGAAACAGACACTGCTCACATGCTAGAAGGTCCCAAACTAGGGGCACCTGGAGTTGAATCTAGGAACTCACGGCTCCTACTTGGAGCAGTTTAATTACAGAATTAAGGTAATCCATTGTTTTCATCAGCATAACGACACAGTGATCCCAGTTGCTAAGGGGTCTGGATCTCCCTCTGGCCACTCCCCATATCCTCCAGGCAGGAGAACCTACTGTCTACACAGAGTCACATTTCATGCAAATCAAGCGTCCAGAGTGAATGGGGCGGAGGCGGAGCCGCACTTCCTCCACGGCTGGGTGGCTGGAATATATGCATAATAAAATGCATTAACAGCTTGGAATTCATCACTGTTACCCTGAATGGCCTAAGAACTATTTTCCAAGGCCTCTTCTGTGAAAATTGTACATGGCTTTGGAACGTAATGGAGCCTCTGTATGTTTTTCTAATTATCACTACATTTTTCTATCTGTCTCTAGAATGTCCCACCATCCTAGAATAGCATAAGTTGTTGTCAATATTTTAGGATTTTTTTTATTACAATAAAAACCTCAGGGGCTGGAGAGATGGTTAAGAGCACTGACTGCTCTTGCAGGGTACCCGGGCTCTACTCCCAGCACCCTCACGGCAGCTACGAACTGTCCTTAATTCCAGTTGCAGGGGAATCCGAAGCTCTCTTCTGACCGCCACGGCATTGCACGGCATGGGTGCACCCACATGCATGCAGGCAACACACTCACACACATAAAATAAAAGTAATAAAGAAAATACATTTTTTTAACCCTCAAATATTCAGTAATAGCCAAGTGCCTTCCTGCAGCTTCCAGACACTGTTGGATGGGATGGGAAGGTCTGTCTTGTGACTACACAACAGAGCAGGGCCTTGGTTTTCGCCTCCTTCTGTAAGGATTGAAGACTCATACCCTTTCAAGGCGTTGGTCTCCTCTGCAGTAAAAATGGGATGTGGCATGTGACCTTCTAATGTGGCCCCAATTTGGCATCCAACTCTTGTGGAATCCCAGGATGGTTCCAGTGCTTTGCTTCTGGCAAAATGAAGACAAGAAAAGTGATTGGATGCCAAGAGCATAACAGCATTACAACAGGTGACAGTTTCTGTGCTCCTGCCTCAACTCACCTCTTGTGCATTTCTGTATTCTCTCTCTCTCCCTCCCTCTCTCTGTCTTCCTCTCTCACTCTCACTCTCTCTCCCTCTCTATTAATTACTTTTCTGTTGCTGTGATAAAACACGATGACCAAGTCCAGTTACAGAAGGAAGAGTTTACTGGGCCTATGGTTACAGAGGGGTAAGACCCCATCACCGCGGCAGAAAGCTGAGAGCTCACATCTTCAAGCAGGCACAGGAACCAAAAAAAAAGAGGAAAAAAACTTGGAAGTGGGGCATGGCTCTGAATTCTCAAAGTCCACCCCCCAGTGATGTGCTTCCTCCAGCAAGACCACACACATTTCCTAGGCATTCCAGGACCTTCCCAAAACAGAGTCACCAACAATACAGTGCCATCTCTGCAAAGGCTCAGAGCCTATGGAGACGTTCTCATTTAAACCACCACACCATCTCTCTTGGTCTCTCTTCTCACTTCTTTCCTTCTCTCCCTTTCTCCCTCCCATCTCTGACCAAGTCAGCAGCCATGTCTCTGGCGGCTCTACAGAAGCCTGTGCACTCAGGGACTTAGGGAAGCCTGCAGCCAACAGCCACTGTCCAGCAGAGGAACTGAATCCCTCCAGGAGTAGCTCTGTGAATCTGGAAGTGGCCTGCCTCCCTAAACTTTCAGAAGATTGCAGCTCCAATCACCACCTAGACTTTGAAAAGCCCATTGCACCCCCATTTCTGCCCCATCCACACCGTGAGATGGAAGATGTGTTGGTCCAGCCTCAAAATTTGTGGTGATTTGCCATGCAACCATAAATAACTATTACTGCTTATTATTTAGGAGATAAAACCTTAGAAATGACTCCAAGGTATACTTTCTCCTGTAAGCCACAAGGCTGTAAGTGATGAAGCACCCAACAGACCTGGAGCATCACTTGTCCGGGGCCCAGTCAACAGGTCATGTGCCTAAACTCTAAAAGGGCTTCTTGTGACTATCCAGGTCTGTTCCCCTCCAAGAGCTGCCATCCACATGCTGTCCTAGACACGGTACGATTTTTGCTTCACAGCTTAGGTTCATTGTCCTGAGCCTATAGGCAGGACTTGCTCACTAAAACAGAGTGAGAAGGGAGCCAACAGTCAGAGGGAGGGTGTCCCCATGAAATTGTTCTTACCTGACTTCTAATAAACCCTTACCTACCACTAATAAAAGTGATGAGTCATAATAGTTAGTGCTGCTCCCATTCAACGAACAACCAGTATGTGCCAGGAGCCCTGCAAACAGTCTCTCATACCCTAACCACAGCCCTAAGAGTAACTCAGCAAACTTAAGTAACTTGTCCCATGGTAAACTGTTGAAATCGGTCAGAGCTGGGGTGTATACCACACTTCTGCTAGTATTTATTTATTATTTTCTAATGGCTAGGTTCTAACTAAGCTACTTGAATAAAATTTCAATGTACTTATTTTATATCCTTTTTTCTCCCTTAACACTTTATTGCAACCATTTTCCTACGTTACTATAGTTTTTGAAGATTTATTATTTTTATGTGCATTTGTAAGATTTATTATTGTTATGTACATTACTGTTTTGCCTGTGTGTATAAGTGTACCATGCATGTGCCTGGTGGCCTCGGAGGCCAGAAAAGGGCATCAGATCACCTGGAACTGTAGTTACAGATGGTTATTAACTGCCAAATAAGTGCTGGGAATTGAACCCTGGTCTTCTGCAAGAGCATCAAGTGCTCTTAACCCTGAACCATCACTCTAGCCCCATGAAAACACTATTTTTAATGGCTGCATAATATTCCATTATTAACAGACTTACCCTTTCTTTATTATTCAGCATTTATGCTCTTCCTAGGGCTAGCTCTCATAAAATTACTCTACGATAAGCACTCTTGTACTAAGATCTATGGTCACATCTCTGATTATTTTCTTAGGATAGAGGGCTAGAAGAAGGTCATGTAAGTAACCGTTTTTTAAGGCTCCTAATGCATGTAGCCAAATTGCTTTCCTGAAAGGTTGTGGCAATTCCTATTCCCAAGGAGATAAACACTTCACTGTGAAAGCAAAGGGAGTTTAAATGTGTGAGATAAGCCAGCACCTTGTTTAAAGGAACAACTCCTCAAGTTCTCCCCAAAAGGGCCCTCTGAGGAGCCCTATGAACTGAAGGCCGAGGACACATTGTTCAGCCTTCCTGACTGGCTGCTGCAATTCCCAGCATCCCTGATGTCATTTTTATCACAGTTGTAGGAGGAGATGGGGTGGAGTAGGAGAGGAATGGAAGTATTTGCATGATAATAAGCCTGGAACTTAATAATCAAGCTCTCACAAAACCTGGACAGGCCTTTCCCTCTGCCACTACTTCAGACTCGGATGGCCTTCTGCAAGGGGGATGAGGTGTCCTCACCATCAGATCTTCAGTCAGCGCACTGACATTATTTCCATACACATACATGAAGAGAAAGAAGGAACCTGGTCGTGGGAGGAGGAAGGTTAGGGTTAGCTCTGTGGTGGTGACTGGGTAGCCCAGAGGGCCAGAGAAAGGCTGGGAACCCTCTTTTCCTTTGTTAGACATGTCACCCCACTTTGTTACATGTTGACATAAGCAAAGAATCACCTGCCTATTCCAATCTTTAAACAATGCTGTTTCACTTTTATAAACTGGGAAAAAGAGAAAGAATATTCAAAATGGCAGTGGAAGAGAGACTACCTACGGGAGCGGCAAAGGGAAGGGGAGGGGCACTCAGGTCTCCACAGTTACTGGGGCTTTCAGCCGTGGGCTAGGTATAAGAGATCAAAGTTGGCTTCACACACAGGCCAGGTGGGGCAGGCCCTTCATGCACGGTTTGGAGAGACTGAAGGATTTCTTGATTCTGCCACTATGTGGAACGTCCCGGTTCAGTCAGGGAGACCAGTTGCTGTAATGCAAAACATTTCCAACTGTGTGGGTCCCTGCAGGCTGTTGAGGAGCTGCCAGGCCAAGGAAGGTCTACTCCACACAGTCATTCAGGGACCCCAGGAGATGTGAATCAAACCAGGAACTATTCTCATGTCAGATGGACAAGAGTTTTTTTTTTTTTTCTTTTACTTATTTCTTATTGAGACAGAGTCTCATGTAGCACTGGCTGTCCTAGAATTTGCTATGTAGACCAGGCTGACCTCAAACTCAAGGAGATCCTCTACCTTCTGAGTGCTGGGATTAAAGGTGTGTGCCACCATGCCCTGCCAAAAAGTTAAATTTTACAATAAAAATGTATATGTAGCTGGGTGTGTTGGTGTACATCTTTAATCCCAGCACTCGGGAGGCAGAGGCAGGTGGGTCAGAATGAGGGTAGCCTGGTCCAAATAGTGAGTTATAGACCAACTGGAGCTACAGGGAAACCCTGTCACAATTATACATATATATATACATCATATACATATATATGAGTGTGTATAAATTGTGTGATTCAAATAGATTTTAGAAATTATAATGTGGCTCTTTTGTGGTTTTCTTTTTACATTTATCTAGTTTGTGTGTGTATGTGCATATAGAACTAGCCTGTGGAGGTCAGAGGCCAGCTTGGAGAGTAGGAGTCTACCATGTGGGTTCCAAGGATCAAACCTGGGACTTTTGGCTGAGCCGCAAGCACCTTTACCCACAGAGCCATCTTGTAGGCTCTTCTCTGTATTCTTTGCCTCCGAGAATATAAGGATTCCCTCATCAGCAGAGCTAGAGTTCAACAGAAAATTAGATAACTAGGCATGGTGACTCACACCTTTAATCTCAGCACTCAGGAGGCAGGGGCAGGCAGATTCTGGGAGACTGAGGCCAGCCTGGTCTACATAGTGAGTTCCAGACCAGTAGGGGCTATAGGGAGACTTTGCCTCAAAATAAAACAAAACAAACAAACAACAACAGAAAAGGACAATAATATAAAGTGAAAGAATTGAATAAAATGGGAGGACTTGAAAAACTATTTGCATGACTTCCCAAATCAAGAGAGGCTTAGAAGGAAGGGGGAAACTATCCAACCCCCTGTAGGAAAAAGCCCACATCTCCAACTAGTAGCTATTGACATTGGGCTCTCCTGGACACTAAAGCCACCCAGAATCCTCTAGGTAAGTCCTCTAAACCAGGGTGTCTTAGAACCCTGGGCTCAAAACTTCCCTGTTCAGCTCCTGAGGCTCTCATCCCTCTGTGGTGGTATTTTCCTCACTCATTGTCAGGGCAGGGGTTTCATAAGAGACACTGCCCCTCCCAACGTAGGAGAAGGGCTGGGAGTATGGTTAAGAGCAGAGTCTCAACACCTCACTGTGTCTTCAGCACACTCACTACACCAGAGAAGGCTGGAGCCGAAGGCTGGGGAGGGAAGGTAGTATGAGGGCCATGTGAAGTGAAGCCAGCTAGACCAGCTTCATACCAGCCTCTGGGACAGGAAGCATCTTAGTCACACAGGCCCAGAGCCAAGGGATGAAAGCATTTCACCATTCCAATTCCAATCATTCTGTAACAGAGATCTCAACGGACTTCTAGGGAAATAGAATAATGATCCGAAGAAATTGGAACTTCCTGGATTTCTCTGCTTCTCACCAATACCTTCATTTGCTCTGGTTGAACAGCAGCTTGGCACTAACTCTCAGGGTGTCCACCACATTCCAATTTGACAGGAAACTCTCCTATCTGAGGCAGGACCAGCAGGGCCACAGGCCAGAGGCTGCCTGCAGAGTTCTGTGGATTGAGTTGGAATTTGGTCATCTGGTCCAGTGAACCTCAGGCAGTCACATACAAACAGTCAAGATGAGGGCAGGTCAGATAAGCCACTAGTGTCTCTGGAGCAGAGCACTGCTCCTTCCTCAAGGGGACAAAATTTATAGCTTGGGCCTCAGGTCACAGGCACGGGAGGGCATGTGGAGATTATCAAGTGCAACAGAGCACAAAGCAAACAAGGGAGTTGAGATGGAGAAGCCAAGAGACACTGAGCCACAACAACTACCCCTGTCTCACTCTCCTACAGCTCTTCCAACCCCACTATATGAATCTGTTACCGTAGTCCCAAGCAACCAAATTAATGGGCCCCAAGAGATGAGCCTGGACATCACACAGGTCCCAGGAGGAACATTCCCAGAAGTCACCACTGGTGACAAACGACAGGGTGGCAGCAGCGGCCCTGGGGAGCTCCAGTGTGATGCCTTGCAAAGCCACAGCATCCCACACCACCATGAGGCATCACGTTCAGGAGTTCTACTCCACAGCTCCAACTCCTGACCAACCTCAGAGGCATAGCCGTTCCACAACCCAGGAGCCATCCCACAACCCCACACACACCTCCTAGGGCTTCAGGGTAGGGAAAGAAAACCAGGGTGGAGGGAAGACAGGACTCAAAGGATCTCTTTAAGTTTATTGGCAACTTTTGAGAAGCTGAGCTAAATACCTGTTGACATAGATTATACAAAAATGTGTTTCCTGTTCTCTGAAAACCAAGAAAGCAGCCAAGCGAGCACTTTTTCAACAACAAAACACCTGCTTACCAGTATATTAATTTTCAAAGGAGCAAACAAGGCTTGGATGACATGCAGAAAGGAGTCCTTTGCTTTTAGTGACAAACAGACCTTGGGGAGGGACACTGGGCTCTTCAACTCTGCTTTTATGACACCTCTTGCTATTTCAGGTTTACTAAACCCCTTCTGCATGGATGGACTTGCAGGAAGGTCATGTTGGGAGGGGAATAATTGCTTTAGGAAGCATCTGAGAATCGCCATCATGAGCGATTTACACTCTTCCATCTCTTCTCTCTTTCTGGACTCAGAGGTGGCCACTCTTAAGGCAAACCTTGGCCAATGCTTGTGGGTTCAAAGGTAGATACATTCCAAGTCCAAAGCATGCAACTTTGCCTAGTAAAGCATCTCCTCAGTTCACCTCTGACCTCCTACCCCACTCTGTTCTGCCACCTTGCCTTGTCCCCTCTCCTGTATGTGCCCACCAGCTTAGAATCCTCCCCAGACCTCATCCCTCACTCCTCCAGCTCCAGTGGCTTTCCCTCAGTCTTCTAAATTTATGCAGCTCTTCAACTAGACCTGCATTACAAAGGATGTTCTGTTTTGCCCTTTGCTGGTTATGTGACTTGCCTCCCTTAGAGGACACAGCATACTCTGAGTGGAGGCCACAGATTTGATGTGTAGCACCCAACTCATGTGTAGAATGAATGAATGAATGAATGAATGAATGAATTTTCCAATCAGAAAGAACTGGCTCCACCTCTTAATTACTAGACAACCTTTATCAAATCTCTTAACTAGTGTAAGTCTCTGTTATTTTAACTGAAGAAATAATAACAATACCATGTGACTTAGAAGAAAAAAATAAAATACAGAAGCAGATGTTAAAGAGTAGATACTCTCCCTCACCTCCAAACTTCACGTCATTTCCTCTTCCTCCTCCTCCTTTGTCTTCCCCCTCCTCCTCCTCCTCCTCCTTCTCCTCCTCCTCTTCCTCCTTTTCCTCCTCCCCTTCTTCCTCTTCCTTTAATAATCCACCTAACCCATTTAGTGCTTTCCATATATAAATGAGTGTGGGGCCGTCCACTGGGGCAACCACCAATGGGCACACCCACAAAGAAGAATGATTCTCACTCACCTAGCAGCTGTCAACTGACAGTAGCTCCTTAGTTGGCGAAGGGGGGGCTCCAGAGTTCCTCCCCCATCTATGTTGAGATTTTGACGGGCTTAATCTTGTACAGGTCTTATGCAGAAAACCACAACCACTGTGAGTTCATGGGCACAATGGCCATGTTGTCTCCAGAAGAGAGCATTTCACAGCACTCCTCCCCATCTTCCAGCTCTTACCTGTTTTCTGTCTCCTCTTCCAAGAGGTTCCCAGAGGTTCGATAAAGATGTCTTGTTTAGGACTGCTCAGCATTTTGAGCAGCTAAATCTCTGCATTGAATGTAATTGGCAGTTCTTTATGGATTATCTCATTCAGTCTACATTCCATAGACTTTTATTGTTTAAACTGTTCATCCTAGGACATGTCTACTATAGCTTGAGTAGGATCAAGTTGGAATTACCAGCTGTGAAGAAGTTTCCAAGAACTAAGACCAAGTGCAGCAAAAAAAAACAACCCCTGAAAGTCAAGGTGCAGATGTATATTCATCGTACACTCTATCATCTGAAGAGAAATTCCCAACTTATATTATAATTCAGAAATGTTGTTTCAGTCACCTGGGGCAGCCCCAGCATCCTTCATTACTGTCTCCCTAATCACACCCGAGTCTTGCAGGTCCTGGGATACAGCAGGTACTCCATTTGTGTTTGTAAACTCAGGCCACAATTCCAGTGCTTGAAATTCAACTGGCTAAAGTGAGAGGGAAATGTTTTCAAAAATGTTTAGTTCTTTTTCTTCTAAACTACATTTTAACAAATGAAACTCCAAAGCCGAGTTCCTGAGGGCCACCCGAAGCTGCAGCCAGAACAGCCCTGGGCCACGTGGTATTGAATGGTGTCCTTTAAACCCTGCCTCATAAATACTCCATGCCTAATGAACCCATGCCCCCAAACAGCCCCTGAACTGCTCTGCTAACCCCAATACATGTTAAATTTATGATTTCTAAACAAGATGAAAGACCCATTTGGATTTATTTCCTTTAAAAAAAAAAAAAAAAAAAAAAAACTACATTCCATTCCTGACCATGCTGAGGCCTCGCCTGGGTCAGTTTGCTGTCAGTACCTCCTTGCCCATCCTTAGGTAGGTCCTCCTCGTCAGCTCTTCTGGTATTTTCAGCAGTCACCTTCCTCCCCTGACCAGCCTGGGCCTATCTCTCTCACCACAGATTGTACAAGCCTGGTGACCCCTCACTGATTCACAGTTCCTCCTGTGCCTGTGTCTGGCAGCTTCCTACCTGTGGGCTGTGGAGCAGAGGCTTCCCAGTCACCTCTCCTGGATTCCTCCCTCCAGAGAAAATCATAGAGAGTCTTAGTCAGAAATGAACTTGGGATTCATCTACTCATTTTACATCTCAGAAAACTGAGGCCCAGAGAAGAAAATGAACTCAAGAAGCTAAAACCAGACCCCAGGTTATGTCTGCTCTGAAGCGGGCCTTCAGGGCTGCCCTCGGCAGCTCCTCCCTAGCATGGCTTGTGTTCCCCTAGGATCCCTTGGGAGGTCCAGAACCTTGCCTTTAGGCTCTAGTGTGGCTCTCTGGTTGTCTACCTGGGTAGGGTCCCATGGCTACCACCCTTCCCTACAGCTCACTATACATAGTCTACAGACCAGGCTGGCCATGGTCTCATAGAGATCTGGTTGCCTCTGCCTCTTGAGTGCTAAGATTAAAGGTAGGCGCTACCACACCTGACCTTTGTTTGTTTATTGTTTTTTCTTCCTGGCATCTTGTCTTCTCAGGGTCAGCCTCTCCTTCTGGAACAGCTAAGGTGAGATCAACTAAACCATCTGAGGAGAGGAGACTAAAGATACTTCCCAGACAACATGAAGATAATAAAGCAAGGGTCTTCTGAAAGTTGTCTTTGTTATTACAAACAGGTAACTTTAAAGGAGAGCATTTGAACTTGGAGGATACAGCAAGCGCTGCCCTCTGAAGGGCAAGGTGTGGACCTGGCTAGGCTAGGATGTGACCAGAGGAGGCCGTCAGCTTCTGCAGCTAAACGGAAGTTCTGTGAAACAGAGATCAATGTTATGAACTCAGCACCCGCATTCCTCCCTTCTAGAGAAGGCTCTGTCCTTGGCTTCCGTCCCCCTTCCCATGGCAGGTTGGGAGAAGCCCCAGACTGAAACTGCAGCATGCCAGCTGCGTCCTTGTTCCTGACTCTGCCATCCAGTTCTGTGGCCTCCAATAAACTGTCAGACTGTTCTGTGCCTCAGTTTACTCATCTGAAAAATGAAGGCATTGGTGGCACCTGGGTGGCAGAACAGAAAATAAACACTCAACATGATTCAGAATCCCTGAGAAGGTGTGACTGTCTCACACTTATTACTAACACCACCATCGCCTCCTCACTCTCCTTTCCAGACAGTTACTCAATTCTTTCAGAGAGCTCCCCGGATTTACCAAGTGGCTTGGAAGAATCAGCTTCTCCTCCTACTTAAATTCCCTTGTTCTTCCTCTTAGCCTGTGCCAATTGATTTTTTTAATAGAAAGCTTACAAGGGAAGACTTGATCAGGTCATTCCTCAGGAATCAGAAAACAAAATCATTTGGTAAAAAAAATAAATTCTAATCACCTGCGTGGGATGCTAGCGGATATGTGCTTAATTCTGCCAAGGCCCAGCTCACGGTGCTGGGCGTATGTCTCCTCTGTGCTGGACTAAAGATGCCACCTGAAGCATCCTCTGTTTGGGGGCTAGGTCTTGACCTTCTTGTACTAAAGCTCAAGCAACTGCTCATACCTACCACACCAGCCTCTTTTTGTCTAGAGACTTTAATGCTCAGAACTAGTCACATGCGGATGGGCAGATGTGAGCTACACCATCTTCACTTTCTTTTTTCAGATCTCTTTTTTAAAATATTTTATTCATTATTTTTATTTTATGTGTATGAGTGTATTGCCTGCATGTAAAAGTAAGTGCACCCGTGTCGTGCAATGCCACGGAGGTCAGAAGAGGGCATCAGATTCCCCTGGAACTGGAGTTAAAGACGGTTTGTAGCCGCCATGTGGGTGCTGGGAATCGAACCTGGGTCCTCTGCAAGAGCAGTCCGTGCTCTTAACCGCTGAGCCATCTCTCCAGCCCCAATTTACATTTTCTATAGGGCACAGATGCAGGTACACTAGGGCTGTAAAGAGTCATAGAAAAATGATGGAAAACTTTTTGGTGCCTGAGAATGGGAGAGGTCCAGTGTCAAGGCCTGGAGGCCCAGGACCACATGTGGAGTTGGAGTCAAGTCATAGCTGGCCATCAAGGGAGGTGGGAGGTCCATTCTAGAGAATCCATCCTCCCAAGACTAGAATCTGAAAATCACACACACACACACACACCCATCCCCAGCATAAGCCCAACACAGAGGCAAAGCCACTGCCATGCACAACCTGGGACCTCAGGAAAGGGTGTTGTGGGAAGTAGATCCACTCAAAGAAGATTGAAACTGCTGCCCAACATCGGGAAGTCCTCCATCCTCCAGTCTGCTCCACCATCACCCCACCACCAGAGGAATGTGGAAATACGGCTTATGGTTGGGGACCACAGCTCCAGGCTCACAGGACCACTTTCGCTCTTGAGGAGGAAGATGAGAGGGATCCCAATTGGCCATGAAAAGTGGACAGACACAATCAACCCTAAACTTTGGGTGGTCAGGGTAGACTCTATCACAAGAAAGAGCCTGGCAGGGAGATGGAGAACACTTGGTTCCCATATTTTCAAGGGGCCCACTTTTTGTGCTTTGTAAGAGCTTAGAAGTTATTCAAAAGTAAAAATCTAATCAGAAGGAGCCTTTTCCCAATCTCCCCCTCCACAGAAACCTTCCACTAAAGTAAATGACTCTGAGGGCACAGTTTATCAAGAAAGCACTCATATCAAACCCCAGCCTTAAAGTGGACATAAATATCAGGTCAGTTTCACAGTCATTTAGCCCACTCTGGGGATAAAACACATAAATAAAATGGAAATGGACACTTCTCCTGCCCCAGGGATATGATCCTGACCCAGGTTCCAGGCATGTTGCCATGCCGCAACACAAGTCAGCCCTCCTCTGGCTGATTGCAGGGGTTGGGATGGCCAAAGGACCAGCCCCCCACGATCTAGATCCCTGGACTTCCTGGACCCTTCCCGAGACGTCCTTCCCCTCTTCTCCCTCTTCCCTGATGTCCCTCACTGCCATTGACTCCTCTACACATGCACCTTGGGCCTCTCTTCTCTGCCTCCTCTTTCTGTGGTGTTTTCATTTTTTGTTGCTGTTATTTCCTAGTAGGGTTCTGTTAAACAATTTTTTTAAATTTCAGTAAAATATATATACTATAATATTTATTATCTGACCCACCTCCACCTCCAGAACTTTTTCATTGTCTCCAATGTAAATTCTGAACCCATTAAACAGCAGCTCTCCTTCCCCCATTCTGTTAGTTCTCATTAATCTCTGTTCTGTCTCAGAGAATTTGCCAAGACTGAGACTCACACAGAGCCACACAATATTGGCCCTTCTATATCTGGCTTATTTCACTCGACAAAACGTCTCTTCTTTAAACATTTTATTTATTACTTTTATTTGATGTGTATGAGTGCATTGCCTGCCTGTAAGTGCACCCATGTCAAGCAATGCACACAAAAGACAGAAGACGGCATCGGATCCCCTGGAACTGGAGTTACGGCCAGTTTTTAGCTGCCATGTGGGTGCTGGGAATCGAACCCAGGTCCTCTGCAAGAGCAGCCAGTACTCTTAATCGCTGAGCCACCTCTCCAGCCCCCTCAATGTAATGCTTCAGGGCCTCTAACACAGCATGGGTCAACATTTCATTTCTTTGGATAGCTAAATGTTATTTGATGGGACATCTAATTACACATTTTGCTTGGCCTTCATTTGTTCAGGGACACTTGGATCATTTCCATTTTTCAGTATTTGTGAACAAAACTTCTGTGAGCATGGGTGTTAAAGACATCTGCTGAAGTCCCTGCTTTCAATTCTTTTGAACATATATGAAGGAGTAGAATTTCTAGATCACATGGTAAGTTCTATGTTTAACTTTTTGAGGAATTGCCAGGCTGTATTCCACAGTAGGTCCACCATTTAAAATTCCCACTAATGATGCATGAGGATAGCAGCTCTTCTGTGTCCTCGACGACACTTATTCATCTCTGTGTTTGTCTTTAATAGCCATTCTAGAAGGTTTGACGTTTGATTGCATTTGGATGAGGGGTCAAGAGTGCATAGAATTTCTATTGAACTAAAATCAACCCAAGGTCTCAGAGTTCATAAGTCAACTTTGAAGAAAGCCAAGGAGGCCATTACCCAACACTAAGGAGCATCCAAAAGTTGCCCCAGAGTGGACACTCAACCAACTTGCTAGGAAGAAGAGCAAAGCAGAAGCCCGAGCTGTCAGAGAAAACCAGTGGTCTACAGACCTCATTCGATGCCACCCTCACACTGCTCTGAAACATCCGCCTTGGGGTCTACTTGATCTACAGCTGGCCGTAACCTCAGGAGAACCCCCAAGCCACCACAAGTCTCAGTTTCCCAATCAGAGAACCAGTGGCAGAGCACCTGCCCTGCTTCTAGTTCCACAGCCCACAAAGAACAACCAAGGAGAGGGTGCATCATGGCCAGCATTGCACATGTGTAGAGACTAGCGGTAATTTGAAATGGTGAGGAATCCAAAGAGAACTGAGCCCTCCATGAATTTCTTCTCATTCCTCCAAAACCCAGGGGCTGCTCCCCGCTCCCCAACCCCAACACACACACAGTCAAGAACTGCTCTTGGGTGTTTCACAAATTGGCATCATAAACTGTCACATGTTATTCCTTTGAGTCTCACATGGAAGAGTCAAGTCAAATAGAGCTATGGCCTGACACCGAGAGGCACCATAGGCTCTCCATTCCCCAGGAAGCATCTGGAGAGATGACTTCTCAAAGGCCAAGTGGGAAACTGAAGTCAGAGTCTGAATCTGAACTATAGGAAAAGCACATTTGAATGCACACTTTTGAAAGCGTTAATTAGCAATCCCACACCGCCCATCCTCAGGCCCCAGCCCATCTGTGAACGTTTAGATCAATCTGAAGGGGTAATCTGAACTTTAAGAGCCTCAAGAAAAATGTCCACTCTGCTTTTTTAAAATGGAAGGGGTGGGGGGAGTGAGTTGTTCCAGAGTCCTGAATGCATGTGGCAGTTCTGGTGACACACACAGGGGTAAAATCCATTCTGGGAGAAAATTATCCCTTGAGAGTTTTTATCAGTCCTTCCAAAGTCCACTTCCATCTGGGTGAGTATACTGGCCTGACTCATCACTAAGGAGTTATGTGCCGGGCACTGAGCTGGCTAAAGCCACGGAGTGTGGGGCAGGCCAGGTCGAGAGAGAAGACATTGCAATGTAACACTGGAGTTCATGAAGTAACCTGGGATGAAAACCCTCAACAAAGAAACCTGCACCGGATAACGCAAAGTTGAGGGACCTCCTTTGCCGCTGGGAGACTGAAATATATGCTCCAATGTTTCTTTCCCCAGGCCCAGCATGAAGTAAATTGGGCCTCACTAAGGCAGAGAACGAAGGTTTCATACTTCACGCCCTGCACCCCAAGCCTCTTAGCAGCTCCCCTGTCCATTTCCCACCTCAGGGATGGAGGATGTTCCTTCACCGCACCCACAGATGAGCCTCTTTGCACAGTTCTTGAGGTGATTGATTGGCAGGTTAGCCTTCATTCATTCACACCTGAGTGGTACCTCATCCCAGCCTTTGTAAGTACTTCCTCTCCTAATTGTGTTACAAAGGGACTCACCTCATTAGAGGCCTCTCAGGTGATGGCAGGTACCAGGAGGCAAAGTTAGTTCTAGGTGCTATGTAACGCCAGCAAGCTCACTCAACCTGCTCAAGATTAACCAGGCTTCATCATCTAAGGGAACGTGGGGAACCTTGTCCTTCCCACTCCTTCCCCTTCTTTCTCTAACCTCCCAGAGGTAGTTGGTTGGTTTCTGGGATGAGCTAGGTAGGAACACATCATCCTTATGACCATAGCCTCTTGGACTGAGTCAACATCACTATCAGAGCAAATGTCAGCCCTCTGCAGACCTTTGAATCCCTAAGAATTAGATGTCACATCCCTCCCCAGTCATCATGGAGGGGGCCCTGATGTTCCCCAAGGCAGTGCTTAACAGTTTTCATGATTTCATCCTTCAGTCTCCAGCGCATCCTCATGCTTGCTGGTATATCCGTTCCTTCTAAATACAAAATTTTGACCAAAGAGAAAAAAGAAAATGTGAGTGTTTGGGGGACCATCTGGGTTAGTCAAATGCTACAAAACTTAAGGCAAATGCCAGAGGAGGACTCATGCAATAATAGGTCACGGAGGGTGGGGCTAGCCACACCTCAAACTTCTAGGAGATTCGTTAAAAGACACTGCATGACTCAGTTGCTGGGGAGAGGGGGAAGGGCTGCTGGCTTGCATTTCTCCTGGCTCTCATGGGATGTTCTGTGGCTCTGGATCCATGATCACACTTTGAGTCTCCCCGGCAGACGCCCAGAGATAAGGAAGGCTTCCCAGAGGACATGAGAGCTGAGGACAGGTTCCTTGTCTGTTGAGCTCAAAGGGTCCACCGCTTGGGGAAATACAAGGTACAAGCCTTTGGCATTGCTCCAAGATAACATAACTCACCTGCTGGGGTGGATGCTGGCAGGAAGTCCAAGTACCCCAAAGACTGTTTGTACCACCCAGGAAAGAGGAACTGACATCTTTCTCATGGGGAAGTGCATCTTCTGGTCTACAAACCACAGGCTCACCAGCCCAGGGGCCGGAGTGAAGTTCCTGCGATGGCCAGTGGGCGTGGGCCTGCCATTTGCAGCCCCACCCAGAGGGGCTTCCTCCCTGAGCCGCTCGTAGGACCCCTGTCTTGTGTCTGAGCTCTCCAGCCAGAGCTCAGCCTCACTTGCCTTCAATATTCCAACGCTGCGCCTCCAAGCCCAAGCCAGGAAAGCAAGCTGTGTACACTGACACTTAAATTAGATCCTTGCAATTATCTCTCAATCCTGGCTTGCCCTGTGCTTCTTTATCACTTTTTTTTATAGCTAAAGTTACTCGCCCTCGTTTTAAGTACATTGTACATAAGGCATAGGCCAACTTCTGATATATTCCCACAAGCAAAATTAAATACCAGTAACATGTGTTTTAGTGAATTGGGTCCCTCAATTTGCATCTTATAATAAGGATGTTATCATACTGGTTTATGGCTCAGCTCTTTAGTTTTATCTCTCAGGGGCTAGATTCCCCCTCATGAGTTCAATATAAGTCTATGAACTAATGCAATTTTTAAAATACTTTTCTTCTGTGTTCACATTTACACCCTTATGAGTGAAAGGGTTTTACTCCCCGAAGTGTACAGAACATTTGCATTCGCTGAGGATGCGGTGGGATACGAGCCCTCCGCGATCTCCATGCCTGTTCATAAGCGAAAGGAGTCAAGTCAGTAATCTAGGCTGCAGCTGCAACGCAGCCCTGCTCACCTCTTTGCACTAAGACATAATCTCAAGTGTGTTCATTCCCTTACATTTAGATTAATTATAAAACATTGTCACCAGAATATTAAAGTAATGTTTAATACACAGAAGGGAATAAGGTATTCTGGAAAATGCATAATTTCCCTATGATGATTTTGCCAGTTGCATGCAATATGATCTTTTGATTGCCAGCTATAGAAATATTGTGACTAAGCTTTCACTAGCTTTTTATTTTTGCAACCATCCTGTCATAGCACTTTGAAAACTGTAAGCTTGGCCCATAAAAAAAAAAAAAAAAAAAAAAAAAAAGGGGGCCCATGCAAGAGTTCTCGCCACTTGTTTCCAAAAGAGAGTAATAAAAAGAGAGAGTGAGCAGTGTATGGAGGGGCACCTTCCACTTCACCAGGCCTAGCACAGATGGGTTGGTAGTGAAGGGACTGTCGCCCACCCTGGGGCAGGCGCAGCACGCACATGCGCACATATTCCACAGTGTTCTTCAAACAGGAATGGAAATCTCAAGTTGTCTCCCTGGCTTCAGATTTTTCCAAGCTTGGCCACAGCTGTCTACCCAAGAGAGAGCTTCATATCAACTCCGAGTTGCAGTAAAAGGAGTGTTCCGTGCTAGCAGTGACTGAAACGGGACCGCCATTCCTCAGGGGACTTGGTTTCCTCGGCCACCTTCCTCTAGGAACTTGGCTGTCCTTGACTGTGTTGGTTAACAAACAAGTGTCGTCACCCACAGAGGGCTCCTGTCCTTCGAGGTCTCACTCCAGGTCTCTGCAGAGGAAACTTTCCATGTCGATAATAATTTCATAAATAGTAAGTATTGTAGCAGAATGAGCCCACCAGCCCGCACTTCTTCCCACCAGCATCCATCAGGTGCTGGTGATCCCCCACCCTCCCGATCTTCCGTCACAACATCAAGCATGCTGGTAGAATTCTTTGAACTTTTTAAAACTCAAATTATTTTGAAATGTTTTCCTGTTGCTCCCTGTCGCCTAGTGGCAATATAGTCAACACCTGTCAGCTTGCTTCTGTCCTCTTCGAGGCTTCCTAGTCCTTTCTGACCTCTACCCCCTGCTCTTGAAAAAATACACTAGATGTGACAAACTAAGCCCTCTCCCCTTAAAGGGCTCTGAGTCTGGAGACTTAATTACCTCTCCATTTGCAACAGGGAGGCCCCTTGGGTCAGAATTCAGCGTGATTTCCAGTAGGAGAGAGATAGATTTACTCTGTGTTACCCACTCCACAGCTGTTCTGTAGACACAGTGACTCTGTAGGCTAGGAGAGGATAAGCTGACCTTCTTCTGCCTGGCTTGCTTGCATGACCTTTACCTCCTGGAGAACAATGGTGGGAGCCTATTGGGAATACAGTATCTGAGAGGAAGACTATAGAAATAAGGGGGTGTTGACTACCAAAGATCTAGACCCAATAATGTCACTGACATCATCACAGTCATCCAGGTGAGACATACTTTCCTGTTCAGATGGGGATGGGGCATAAGGACATGTATGCTAAATAAGATGTACAGAGAAGGTTATAAGCAGCTATGATGTATGTACGCTTCCTGTACATATGCCTTCAGCCTGACTCACTGAGAAAATGGAAAGGGCACCAGGCCCTTGGAATTCTTACATGCTCTTCCTAACCCAACTACACGTGTCTCTGAGGGACTGTACCACTACCTACGTGCGGATTGAGCTCCATGCTAATACAGAAGGGGGGTGTTTTGTAGGACTGGGGAGCACTGTCTTCTCACAAGACTTCATCTCAGAAGTCACACGTCTCTTACTATTCCCCATCAAGGTCCATAGAGGACACTTAACTTTTCCATTGCTCTTTACTGTACTTCAGTGGGAAGGGAGACTGGCACCAACCTGTTACCATCAAAGTGTGTTCACAGCTCCAGGGAGGATCTGCTGAACCCCCCTGCTAGTCATTTTTGGTTGATCTTCACAAGTCTTTATTATATCCTTGCTTTTAAGCTACCATCTTGTTGGATGCAGCCATTGTCCGAGTCACAGAAATGGTTCGAGGGCTGTGGGAGAAACTCTGGGGTGAAACAGGAAGTTGTGATCCAATGCCCAAAACAAATTCTCTGAGTGCCTTAAACATCACGACCTATGACACCGGACAGTCGCACACCAGGCCTGTGTCTAGGAGAAGCAGGCAAGCGGGCGGGGGCAGAGGTACGAAGGATACCAGATGATACAACCCATGACGGCAAGGCAAAAATACAAGGTTGCTATTTTTGCAACATCAGCTCCCAGAGAGAGCAAAGCCTCAGCCTGCTCTGCATTATGCAGAGAATTCTTCTCATGAGGACACTTGCTTATTTCCATGCCTTCATGGTGAAACTCATTTAACGATGTGCCAAATGGCATTAAAATAATATTGAGGGACACGGTTTGTACTAAAAAGTACAATGCCAAGAGAAAGCAGCATAATAGAACTTTCACAAATTGGAGAATCAAAGCATTTTTAAATCTTCCCCTTAAAAGTTCTTGGAGTTCGCTGACCTACAGAAATCTTTCAGCTTTCTGTTCTTTTTCTAGTTGGGTTTGTCATTTTCCTTTCAAACACAGCGCTGAAGTGTTAAATGCCCAACGAGACATGATGCCTTCTGTATGTAAAAATAGCTCCTCTAGGAACTGACTGACCTCTTGGGGCCCCAAGGTCTGTATCTTTAAGCTCTTCTTTGTGTGGGCTTCTAACAATGGTCAGTCAGCAAGGTAGACTTTTTGATGGTTTTTAACGATAGTCTGAGATAGAGCTAGACAAGAACTACTAAGGAATTTAAATGGTCATAGAAGGGCTGTAGAGATGGCTCAGCAGTTAAGACCACTGACTGTTCTTGCAGAAGACCCGGGTTCGATTCCCAGCACCTACATGGTGGCTAACAATCATCTGTAACTCCAGTTCCAGGGGATCTGACACCCTCTTCGGATCTCTGTGGGCATTGCACAAAATGGGTGCACTTACATACATCGAAGCAGTACACTCAAATACATAAAATAAAAATAAAATAATAAATAATAAATAAAATACTATAAATAAATAAATAAATGGACACAAAAGTTTCATTGTCCATGTGGCAAAGATGACTAGCAGTTTGCCCTGAGTACTATACTCAGCAGAGTCCTTCCTCTATAAATGACCAACACCTTCAAGAACTGGCCTCCTGTTGGATGATTTGCTTTCTTTTGAGCTGCCTTCCAGTCCATCTGACACCCTGCTATGTTCTCTCTGAAACTTATCTATGGGCATGGTTTGGAAAAAGCCTTTGTTGAATATATATTTTTTAAATTTATTAACTCTAAGATAAAAATACAAGTCCCTTGGCCCATCATTAAAGGACTTCTATAATATGGTCCCAAGTAAGTTTCTAACATCTAGCCTTTTCACAGACAAACCCTTTCCTGCCACAGTGGTTTTGTCACTGCCGTCTGAACACCTTAATACTTCCTTGAACTGGTGTGCGCTCGACCACACCACCTTGCCTGCTGTTGGGGGAGCTTTGTTCAGGGGTGTTCTAGGGAGCTTATAATACTGCATGTGGGAGATTTCTTTGTCATGTTCCCTTAGAATGAATTAGCAGCAGGTAATCGGTTATAGTTCGGCCTGGAGGTTTCACATACATGGACTTGTCCCCTGTATAGGTCACTTATCTTTGATCACAAGACAAAGGCTATGTTCCCAGTACTCCCTCCTTCTAAATCATGCAGTATTAGTATTTATAAGGAAGACTGGGCCAAATACATGATGAGACATCAAGGCATACTCATCTCTATCCTTTGAAAAAACAATTTTTAAGTATGCATGCCATCGATACCACATAAAGAGTAACATTCTCATTCAGCCTGCGGTGCTAAAGCCCCTTCCCTAGAACTGCTGTCTACATTGGCAAAATGAATTATATATTAGCATTTTAAAAGGCCCACTGTTCTCACCACATCAGCTTAACTGAGACCAGTTATTTAGTAGGATTCTAATTAATTTAATTCTCCACTGGTGGCAATTTCTGATGGGCAATGACTGTGCCTTTTACCTCTTTGCATCCCTTCCCCAGCACTTTACTCAGTCGGTTGCCTATAGGAGGGATGTAATAAATATTTGTTGATTGAACAAATGAGTGAGCTCTGCTGCAGATGGAGAAGATTCACAAGTGAATTCTTAGATAAGCTTCACAAAACTAAACTGGTCCTCCCAGAGTGAGGGTGGACAGAAATGTCTGCACCACGGGAAGGAAGCATACTGTCTTTGCCCATTCATCAACACAACCAAGCCTTTAAAGCAAAGCTATTTTGATTTTAATTGGCACTGTTGCTAATTTTTAAAATATGATACATTAGTCTTGATATCACACATGTGCACAAAACACTAGGATGCAATCGATGCTGAGAGCCAACATGCAGAATGAGAGACGAGGGTTTAAGAGTAAGCATTCCTGTGTAAGCAAACAGGGTCATGGAGGAGTAATAAAGATGGCACGCTTCCTGCTTCATACTCTGAAACAGAGGCTTGAGATAGCAGGGTTCCTCTTCTGGCCTACAAGTTCAAACCAGTTCAGATGAGACTGAGGTTGACCTGGACACCTCTTCATTTGAAGCCATCAATCTATCAGCTTTCTTTTCTTTAAGCTGACCCATCCAAAACTAAGGAGGGAAAACCACTAAAACCTTAAAACCTTCGTGGGGGACAATTTGTTTCCAGGTCCCCTCTCCATTTGTGGAGAGCTTTATTTCTCTGTGTGAGAGTGTGTGTGGATGCCAGACTCTTCCCTCTTTCTAAATCAAGTCTCTGCTATGTCTGAGATTTCCCCTGCCTTTTAATTCTTTAATTGACCGAGAAAACAAACCCAACCTTACCCCTAGGCTGATAATGTAGCTGCAACACTTGGGGCTCGGGAGATGGCTCAGCTAGTAAAGTGTTTGCCATATAAACATGAGGACCTGAGTTCAGTTCCTTGGCTCCCACATAAAAGCTGGGCATGGTGACATGAGCCTATAAGCCCAATGCTGGGGAAGCAGACTCCCAAAGATCTCTGGGGCTCGCTGGCCAGTCAACCTAGGGGAATCTGCACGCTTGAGGTTCAGTGAGAGACTGTCTGAAAGCAATGAGGTGAAGAGCAATTGAGGAAGATATTCTACATCAACTTCTGGCCTCTACACGTATGTGCACACATATGCATACACATCCCCACACATACACACACACACACACACGCACACTGGCTTTAGAAGGTGGGAACAGGGGATACCCAAAGCAAACTGGCTATCAAGAACAGTCATACCAGCAAGCTCTGGGCTTGAATAAGAGATCCTGGATCAATGAAAAAGATGAACCAGCAATGGAGAATGATTCCCACATTACCTTGGACTTCCATGCACATACACAGACTCACACACATGCCCACACAGAAACACACACACACACACACACACACACACACACACACACACAAAGAGCGAGGGTTATACTATAGCCACGGTATAGGTTGTCTGGTCTCGTTAAGTTTCAGTAGAATGGAGAAATAATAGTACCTATCCCATAAGATACTCATGAAGATGTAAGAACATCCATGGAAAAGTCTTATCCCTGCCCAAGAATGTAGGAAATTCTCAATAAATATTAGCTGATATTATTTCCACTTTAACTTGTATTTTCCTCTGTACTGCACTCTGGGCAGCTGGCCAGCTAAGGACCAGAAAGGTTAGGTTCTCAGTCAGAGATGGGACATGTCCAAGCTCTCAGTCTGCTGGCAGCAGGAGTATGAAGATTTTCCTGCCTGGGGAGCCATGCAAGGCCCTCTGTGGGAGAACAGGATCCTCTAATATATCCTTCTTGAGAGCAAATGCCAGAGAAGGACCTCCAACCTTAGAACACAGCCAAAATGACCCCATGTACCCATGTACCATACACACAGCTGCTTAAGAGACGAGCATGATGACAGCTTGGGTTTCCAAGCTGAAATCACTGTCACTTTCTTTCCTGAGACATAAACTTGTAAAGAATATCGGTTTGCTAGCCAAAGGCAAAGCCCACTTCCCTAGGACACTTCCCCACAGCTGTCAAAGCTGGATGCCACTGCTCCAAATCCATCACAGAGTCCAGAAACACTGAATATTCCATGCTATGGTGACTGACATGTACTGCTGGGAAGTGGAGGCTCAGAGTAGAGCAGGTACTTTGAATAGAATCATAGAGGGACAACGTCCTGAGCTGCATGCTCAGAAACCAAGAGCAACTCAACAGTCCAGGTGGAAAGTGCACGAGACTGTCCTGGCACATCAGCCTTTGTCAAAGGGGAAAGAAAAACTCCTAGAGAAAAGTATGAAAAGGCCGAGTGACTACAGGTCACTCCACAGAAAGGCTTGCAAAGGGCAAGTGCTTGTGCTCCTGGGTTCTGAGCTCAGGGTAGGTTTCTGAAGAAGAATATATACACTGTGGTGAAGCAAGCAACAGCCAGTACTAACTGGTCACTCTGAAATAGGGACATGAGCCACTACAAATCCTAGAATGGAAAGGAAGGCTTTGTGATCTCCACACACTTCTCAGTCAGCTCGCTGAAGCCAGAAGGGACAGCAAGAGCTTCCTGCTTGCATCATCACTAAGAACGTTCAGGGTTGGAAGAAGGAAGCAGGCAATCCCAGTCTCTCAGACTATCTTCAGCACTGGCATGCCACTGGCTGCTGTCCCCCTTCTATGCAAAAGTGAGCTTTGCTCTTGCAGACTCTGCAGATAACTGTAGCCCCATCAGGCCCCAAGATATTCAAAGTCCACTCATGCCCTCCACCAAGACATAAAAACGAATCAAAGTGACAGGCAGGAAGGGAAATGACAGCAGAAGAGCTGAGCACCAGATCGAAGAAAGGGAAAGGTAGTCTATGTACATCTCTAGACAGAGCTAGGAACCTGATCCAAAGAGAAGATGAAGGCTTCATCCTGCACGGAGAAAGCATGCTCGGCAGAAACAGCACAGCAAGACGAGGATCCTCCTAGGCCAATGCTTTGAGCCATCCCATCAGCCCACCCTGCAGGCCCCTCTACTCCACCACCTCTGGACTCAAAATTAAATATCCCCAAGTAACAAGATTCAGGTCATTCCACTCTTCCGATTCCTAGCAGGATGTGATGCGGCCTCAAAATTCAAATTAAATGGGTGTTTCTCTTAAACCCTGTCTAGAGAATGGAACAGATTGTGAGATCTATTTAAGTCATTTGAGATGAATTTGATTTGATGAGTAGCTCTTTTTTATGCCCTTTTAACTTTAAAAGCCATCTCTCAGCAATTCTTGGTCCATAAGTTTATTTCTACCATTGGAGGTGCGGATTAAAGAACCTTTCCAGGCAGTGGCCTAAGTGTTCTGTTATAGCACGGATTCTGCTTAGAAACCTTCAAACACTGGATGGGTGTCCCCATTTCCTACTAGTTCTGGCACCACCTGGACTGGAAGACTTGGGTTCCGATTCTAGCTCAGCCACTAAGGAACCGGCACTGACTGGTTTCCACCCTATGTGATCCTAGGTTCTTCCTGCGTCTCTGGGCTTCTCAACCAGTGTGTAAAGTGAATGAATGACCGCTGTGGTTGCTTTCAACTTTAGTCATTCTTTCCCTACTAAATTTACACAACTACAAGAAAAACTAATTCTCTCGCATACATGGAAGTGTTATAATCCTGTATTTTCTGAGGGCGAATACACAGTTAAGAGGAAAGCCGATGTAATTAGGAGTCTTAATTCACACTAAGAGGGAAGGGAAATAACCACTGCTTCTAGAATTTGCTGGAAGTGAGTTCTTTGGCTTGATGTAAACCCGGAAAGCAAACTAAACTCCACTGGGGGGAGTCCAAGGAAAGACATTTAATGCCTTCAGACAGGATGAATTCCTGAAGAAAGCAGATGGATTTTGCAGCATGTGTTGAACTTAAACTTTGACCAGACTCAGAATTCCACAAGTCCATTTCCCTCACACTATACCAAAGGAGTCGAAACCATATCAGGCACCACAAGGAAAGCAAGGACAACCTGCACAGCACTTGAATTCTAGTCATTCAAATCCACTATGTTCAGGACACTGATTTGGTGGGGAAAAAAGTATAGAAATGAACATTGGTACTGAGGTTTTTAAAAAACTGTACTGATATTAATAATCGTCTTCAACATTAATGCTACTCTCTAGCAATAAATTAATAAATGAGAAAGTAAGTAACCTGAAAGGTTTTCCTGACCATTGGAGGGACTTAGTTGTAGTCCAAATGTTCTTAGAAACACCAAGCAAAAGTGACAAGGAAATATTTTGTCAAGATTTGGGCACTCGGCATGTCCTCAGTAGAAGCCAAGCTTGTTCTCTTTGAGTACAATTTTTCTTCAACCCATCACTGGGTTTTGGTTCACTTACTCCTCAGGCCTTGCTGATATTCAACAGGCTGGTAAGCACAACAAATGGCTCACCACCATCACAGACCCCAACGTTCTACAGACATTTTGTGTATGTGTAAGACAGTTGGACAGACCATAAAACTCATGTGCAGAGACCAGGCTTGTGGGTAAGAATGATGGCTGCTTTGGTCCCCACCATCCAAGTAGCCAGCACTACGCCCTCTAATTGGTAGGAAGTGTGTGCCTGGCAGCCAGTTCAGCTCTGCAATTTGAAGTTCCTGTCTCCAGAGAGGGCACAGTGAAGACCCCAGTCAGATTTGTCGGCCATTTCCCCAGCTTCCATCCTTCTCAAATAACCATGACCTTGACATATCACACAGAGAGGTGACTTCACAAATCATCAGTCCTACATGGGGTTTCAAAAGTTCTAGACCTTTCTAGCATAACACCCTTTCACAATTAATCCTATAAATGAATTTTTATTCTCTTTCAGGTATAAGGGAAGACAGGGAGTGTTTTGTATATGTTTTTAGTGAAGGATTGTTCTCCAAGGAGGAAGAAGAAAAAGATATCATTTACCCACTTTGGTTTCCTCCCAGCAAAACTACTCTTAAAACTACCCGTTCATTTAGACGCTGACTGGGAAGAAATAAGAGGCGGGGATGGAAATACAGACCAGAGCTGAAAGTGCAGAGAATGCCCAGTACTGTTTTCAAGGCTGTGGTTGTGTCAAATCCCAGTTGTTTCTCCAGAGTCTCCCAGTGTAAGTGACATCATTCTTTCTAGGTATCAGCAAGGAGCTGAGCACATCTAAGAGATGTATTCACTGAATCCCTTCTGGACTTAGAGTTCAACAACTCAGAGACATCACAGGGCAAGGAGGGAGTTTCTTGAGAAAACATTTCTTGTCTGCAAGTCCTGTCCTCACTTGGGAACTTTCAAAAACCCATCAAAGAGACCTGTGCAATCAGGGTTATTTATCTGTCATGGAAAAACCTCGGAGAAGAGGGGATGTGGCAAGGCAGGGCTTTAGTTCCAAGCTCTCTTCTAGAGTGCTCACAGCAGTTGGCAGAAAGAGGCAAATGTATGCCTCAACCAGCAAATATCCATGGTCTCTGTGTGTGGAAACACGTGTGTTTGTGTAGCTAGTGTGGTACCAGGTAGATGCACCCTAGGGAGAGGCATTCCTTTTCGTTAATTAAACAGAGTTCAGTGGCGTTAGCTATGGACCAGGAACCTCTTATGGATACGGCCTTAGCAAGCCCTTACCCTTGCTGAGCCCTGGTCCCCCCATCCACAGTGGAAACTGTGAGATCTGCCCCAGTGAGGAGCGGATGAAACAATGCACATGAAAGTACTGCATAAAGTATAAGGCAGAGCGCTATTATTTATGATGAATAAGCAGGAAGGAATCCAGGTGCCAATTATTTTGCTATCTTTTTACTAGGTTAGGTAATCTAGCCAGAGGGTGAATGGGTAAGATTTTCCCCACTTAGGTTCACAGCCAATATGTAAATCTGTAATACACAGGTGTCTGGGTTCTATTATTTATAAACCTATTTTAGCAATGCAATATTGTTTCTAATTCTTTTCTGGATCCGTAGACGGTGGAAAATACCGAATTGAGAAGCTCTTGGCGAATTAACTGGGCCAGAACAATTTTTATCATCCATCTGTAGATCTTGTGTCACTAATCCCTAAGGATCAAGGTACTACGTGATTACAGTGGTCTATTCTGATGGATAGTTTTTTTCTGTATTTTTTTCCTCCTGTAACTTTTCCTCTTCCAAAATCTTCCCCAAATTTCCTTATGTATTTAAGAATGTCATGTTTTGTCGGCATTTAAGATGTATGTGCTCAAAGTTTGGAATCCTAAAATTAGAATATTTAATACGAAACTACTGACATTTATTACCTTCTTTAGGATTTACCGCTCATCCAGTAATGTTATCTTTCTTGAACTAAATTAACAGACAAATTCAAACCCGGCTTGGTAGCCACCAAAAGCATATATTTGAAAAACAGGATTCAGTGTGCCATATTATGCATTATTTAATGGTATGCAAATTATAAGTCAGACAGGAAAACCACACGTCAGCATTAATAAACAGCAATACTACTACATTAATTATGATATTGTTATGATTTATTCCCAAGTTTTGCATTTTGATTCTCTTTGGAAATGTATGCCACCTGATAAGCAAACACTTATTTCCTCTCCTTCATCTACCTCCTACCCATCCCTTGAATCTGGTCCTCTTGCCCACCCATGGGTCGACCACAGGAAGCGGGCACACAAATACAAAGTCCTAGGCAGCTGCATTGTCTTTCGAGCATTAAAAATTAAAGAACAAGCAAACACCGCCTAAAGCTCCAACATTTATTGTGTCAATGTTAAGCACACTTTTTAAAAGACAACATAGAATGTATAGAAACAAGGGGTTCGGGGCGCATGCTCATTTCCACAATACGGGTAATTAGGTTGGCTGGTTTCAAAAGGGTTGGACATCGCTCCGGACAGCGATGGTCCGAGGGCCCTCTGTATGGGACGGATTCACTGTTCCAATATGGGTCTGGTTTGTTTTTGTTTTGTTTTGTTTTGTTTTTTTTGCTGTTGTTTTTACTTTTTTATTAAAAAATATAAATAAAATGGCACTGCAGGCCCAGGCTGGAAGGACTCGGCAGGACTCTGTCTTCGCACAACGGCTTCTTGGAGACTACTTTCAGAAAACATCACAGACTAGCAGGAGGACGGACCACGCTGACGTCGGCTGGGCGGCACGCGTCCACCCCGACCCTGGGGACTTCAAATTTTCTCAGAATTTAAGGGCTCTCGAGCTTCCATCCGAAAACTGCCACACATCTTGAGCTCTCTGGGTACTACGCCGAATGGGGGTGTGTGAAGAACCTGGAAAGAGGTTGGAGACAGAGGAGGGAAAAAAAGTACAGGTGTGACTTGGCCCGGTGATTTTCTGTTCTCTCGATAGCTTTTTAAAATTATGACATAAATCAACCACAGGTTGAGCCACTGGCATGATCTCAAAAGTAATCTCCCCTCCCCAGATCTCTCACCTCTGAGGTGCTTTCCCACGCCTCCCACCTTTCAACCCCAGGGGACCCGGACTCCCTGCCCCATCTATGGAAGTCCTAACTTGGGACACACCTGGAAGAAAACACTTTCCCTTAATGACTGAGAAAACTTAGTAGCAAACAGCCCTTTGGTCGAGGACAGAGGGAGAGGGAGGAAGGGAGGGAGACATTTTCTTAAAATAATAATAAAATCATAAAGAAACAAAAAATCAAAATTGATGTAAAAGCAGCTCAACAAAAACATGAAATGTCATCAAGTTCAACGTCAAAGCAGCCAACAATTTACAAGAGGCGAACAAATCTCTGGAGAGACCAGAACCCAAAAGAGTTGCTCTCAAATCACACCCGAACTGCCTGTTGTTTCTTTCAAACATGCGGGGGTTTTGTTTGTTTTTCCTTTTCTTTCTTTTCTTTCTTTCTTTTTTTTTTTTTTTTTTTTTTCCTTTTTGTCATGGGGGAAGGCAATGGCGAAGGGAGGAGTGGTTATTTTCCTCCAGGTTCCTCCCTTGCTGTGGACATTGACTTGAAGCAGCAGAACTGGGAGTCCAGATGTGCTGAGGAGGGCGGCTACCACTGTGGCAGTCCAGGCCTTGTTGCCATGGCGACCTGAAGCAGGGGCCTGGGGCCTCTTCTCCCCCGACTCTGGGAAGCAGGAGGCCTGGGGTCTGGAGCTCAGCTGTGTTCCCACATGCCCCGCCCCCTTCTCTGAGCAATGGAGACCTGGGCCTAGCCGCCTGCTGCTTCCAGGTGGACTCTGGGGAATTGCATTCCGGGTCCAGTGCTAGTCACTGTCCTCGAGGCCTTCATTTGATGCCCCTCCACATCCCTTTATCTGACCCACTAATAATAGTTAAAGCCTCGATAGACAAAGTACAACATAGACATACACCATATTCGTGGTTATTTAAAAGCACAGCTCCCCTAGGGATCTGCACCAGAAGAAATGTTGCGGAAGCTGTTTAATTTGCCTTTTCTGCTTGTCTCTATGAAAGATTCATGTGCTTTCTTTCCTCACACAGTTTTTGCCATGTTACAGAAAGGAAAAACAGTATTTGGATCAATCATTGAGTTGGGTTAAGCCAAGTTTAGGTACTTAAGTACAATGACCGTTGTGAACTGTATTGGTCTCCTTTTCCCAGAGGAATCGGATCCCATGACCGAAGATGACACTGGGAATTAGTAACAGGCCAGACCCCTTGAAGGCCAATTCTCTGGCTGTGTTGTAATAAATGAAACAGTGAGCTAATGGGATAACGCCGGGATGCCAGCAAGCAAAAGTGCACGGCCAACCACCCATGTCTATAGTCTGTAGTGGTAAGAGCCCTGGGGTAGGTGTGTACTAGGATCCATTTCTCAAAGAAATGGGTTCTGGGAAAGCTGCAGGGAAGGCCTCAGGAGATGCTTAGAAAAATTTGCAAAGTAGAGATCATGCCTTTTAAAAGTCAAGAGTCTTTTTAAAAAATAGTTTTCCAAGCAGGTTGAAAGAGTACTGCCAATCCAAGTTTCATCAGCAAAATTCACACAATTTTTAAAAAGAGAAGTTGTCTTTCAAAACAGAATGGGACAGATGCATTCTTGAACACACTAGGCCCGGGGACAATGGACTGATAGCTCCGTAGCGAAGAGAACAGACAGAAGACAGTCATCAGCGATCATGTTTGTGTGTGTGGAAGTGGCTTTAAAACCACTAAAATACTATGCTTCCTCCCTCGGCCTCAGAGTAAAGCGCCAGAAAACACATTGACCCATGAGGCTTCTCAACTCTTTTTTGGGATGGCCCCAAATAATCCTGGTACCTTTCAGTCAACTTTTAGTGTCTGTGAATAAACCGCCTCGTTTTCTTATTTCTCCAGTTGAGATGGCATCTAGTCCACCCTCCCTCTGCCACTTCAAGTTCTCACTTCAACCATTATGAATATATACAATATGGACTTATTGCATATACAAAAAATGATATTTAAATAAACAGTTCTATCCACAGAACGCCCTGGGAAAAACTCAGCTACTTCACACTTCCTGCCACGGCTGGTACACAAGAAGAACCACGTTCACCCCACGTCTTAGCAACCTTTAAAATGTGTTGGTTTCAATCCTTCTGTAGCTCCTAGACGAGAGGATAGCAAATGGTCTCAGGAGATGCACTGGAAGTGTTTGGGGGTTAAAATGTGCATAACAGTATTTGCTGTATTCCTCCCTATTAAGTGGTTCTTAAATGGAACTCTTTTTTTTTTTTTTTTAAGGAACATCCTAAGCATCAGGAGTTCGAGTGCACAGAGAATGTCCCACCAGCATGTCAAGACTTAGAAAAACTTAACTGAGAATTCTGAGATATTAACATTCTTCCTCATTTGAAACTCTTATCAGGGATCCATATTTCTGTGGGAAATATTTTTATATTATTTTATAGTACAATTTAAAATTTTGGGGTTCAAGATGCACAATGTTATGTTATATTCTTGTTGTCCAAGTAGTCACGCTCCCATTGTTCACTCAGCTTCAGAAATAGTATTTTATAAGAAGGCTTTGGGAAGTCAGAAGGCGAAGTAACCTGAAGACGCTGTCTCCCAATAAATTTATTTAACTTTGGGACCATGTAAATCGAACATAGAATCTGTGATTTATCACCAGATATTTGCACCCCTCACCACTCCTGATTTAAAAATCTGAACCTGTAAGTGTACTATATCCACCATTAATTCTGTCTGTCAGAATGCAAAACCTAATTACACTAAGAGCATCATATACTGAGAAATTAAAATGAACACTGCATCTAAAACCTACACAGGCTGCACTAAGCGTTCCTAATGAAAGAGCAATAGGGACAGGGAGTTTTATGGATATTCAATCTGGTGAAACAAAAATCACCACATCTAAAGCTAACAGGCACTGGGAAATACTGGGATTTTTCCCGAACAGCATTTTTTGAATCAGTTTGGAGTAACCTAACCAAAAGTACTTGCTTGTATCTTTTCTCAGTTCACTGACAAACATCAGCTTCTCCAATGTGCTTGATCCCCACCCCATTTCAACTTCTGTGCAAGGTTTTCCAAACTCCTCTTAGTGCAGTTCTGTTTCCCTCTCAAAGTGGCTTAAAAACAAAACAAAACACCCCACTTTCCCTATACTTAAAGAGATAAAAACTCTTGCCCCAGATGAAATGCACTACTTGAAAAGGCTGCCTACCTCACAGGTACCAGGGCATAAGAACTTTGCAACAAAAATGCTACCACAAGACAACAGAACAGCTTTTGTTTGGGTTTTTACAAAAATAAGAACAATGTCAGATCCATTAATCTACACTGGGAACAGGGAGACAGTACCACAGAGGCACGTGCTAGAAAAAAGCAAATTGATGCTGCAACATGTAGTAATTGTAAAACCAACAACACAGATTTCGGAGAGGATTTTTAAAATAGACCTAATTTGCTTTTCAAAGCCATTTCAAAATATGAAAAGATAACTACTGAAGGGTATTCCACCCTCCCTTGCTGTCAGCCAGGTAGACCCTATTTAAAAAAAAAAAAAAAAAAAAAAAAAATCCTAAGACAATCTGTAGCCTGTACAGATTGTAGGATCTCAAGAATCACAAGGCAAACCATGATGCATCTTAGGAAATCAAGTGGCTTCCAGAAGAGTTGGCTAGGTCTGGCTACCCTGGCTGCTGGTTTCTGTTTTGTTTCTTCTTCCTATCTTTTTCCTCCCTCCTTCTTCCTCGTCCTCCTCTTCCTCCTCTTCTTCCTCCTCTTCTTCCTCCTCCTCCTCCTCTTCTTCTTCTTCTTTTTCTTCATTTTTTGTTTTGCTTTGTTTTATAAACAGATTTAATATACTTGCTGCCTTTGTTTCTGGATTTTTAGGGTTGAAGGGAAGGGTCATTTTTGTTATGAGCAAAGGCCATTATGTGGAACTAAGGAGCTAATTTTTTAAAGATTCTTTTTTTGGTTTTGATTACATTCTAAGGACAATAACGGGCGAATAAAAAGGACTTTTATATAAAAGAGCAGAAGAAAAAAATCCGAAGGAAATAAAACTTTAAGAGGTTATTACCAGCAAGTTTTTCGCATGTGTCTGAATGGATTCTGCTAAGAGATGGAGCAAAAGTTTTGAACAGCACACGGAAAACATCTTCCATTTCTTGAAAATTATTCTAGAACTATAATTCCTAGAAACTATTTCCATGGTTTGAGGTGTATCTATTTTAATACAGTAAGTACTTTATGTTCCTTTAGGGTATAATACACGTGTCAAAATGCCCATAGAAATAATCCTGAAAAAGACTGACTGGCCTTCTCTTAAAACCTGTTATTTTCTTGAAAGTTAATTTACAGAGTGTGTCAAATGAGGACACAAGAAGCTTACACTGTGCACTTTAATTTTTTTATTTTTTTCAATAAAGGGACAAAATGGGTGTATGAACAGGTTAATGCAGACAACTGCCAAAAAAACACAGACAGTGGTTTTTCCAATAGAACTTAACAAAGACCAGAAACAAATACAATAAAAAGCCAGGTTGTAATGACCTTTGGTCATCCAAATAAAAAAAAATAAAAACAAAGAAAAATAAAAGATCAAATTAAGTGCCTCTGTTTTGAACAGGGCACATAAGCAATAATAAATAGTGACTCCCATAGTAAAGGATAAAATTTCAAGTTACGACAAACAGCTTTCATTACAGGAATAGAAAAAGCCAATAACAAAATATTCTGCATTGCCATTTACAAAAAAGTATTGACTAAAGCGGGCTTTCTCTTTAATATGCTTTGCATATGAAATTCTTTCCGATCTAAATATAAAGCACCATTTAGTTTTTGGCAATGAAAAAAACTGCAAAACATTGGTTTTTTTTTTTTTTTCCTTTTTTTTCTTTCTTTCTTTTACTGCGTATGAAGGTAAGATGCTGGAATGTAAGGTGGTGGAAGAAAAGGGACAAAAAGCACACTACAGAACAAACCAACGTTATCAGCTCGCAGTACTGCGTACAGTATGGCAGCAGGAAAAAGGGACAAAAAAAGGCTATGTACAACCCCATGACAGCCACTGTGTGACACTCTAGCAGGCTCCCCCAAACCGCCATCATATGGCTTTTCATCTGTACAATGTCACACTTTTTTGTTTCTCTCTCTTTTTTTTTTTTGAAGCATACAAATAATTTGTACTATATTATCCTGCCAAATTAAAAAAATATACTGTGGCAGCCTGTCTTTTTTTCTTCTACTACCAAAAAAGGTACATGGATACCTTTTAAGAGAACAAGCAACAGTTAAAAATACAAGCTTCAATATAAATACTATAGTGCCTAACACTAGATGAACATTTAATTCAAATACCATTCTAGAAATACAGAAAAAAGACCATAAATGTGTTTTAGCATAGGAATCAACATGAGTGTGCATTTTCCTATATTTAAGTACTATATAATCTTAAACCTTTCCCCAATGTATGTTTTTTACAACCTGAAGAGCGGGGTGTAATCCAAGGCATAGAATTTTCACTACCATTTTAAAATGGATAACAAGTCTTGTAACACCACCAAGACAATGGAACCCTAAAATGCTGTCCCCCCTAAACATAATGAAGTGTCTTTTAAAAAATTTTTTTTCTTAACATTTATATTTAAAAAAGTTTTGTACAAAAAAATCCTTGCACTGTAGAAGCAAAATCAATCATTCATTTCTATGTTAAGTGTGTTCTGTTTCCATTCACAGCGCTTGAAATGCTGCGTCCAAGTAAGTAAGCTCATTAGTCAAGTAAATGGCTGGCAAAGTTTTTATAGTTTTTTAAAATGCTCATCGATGAGATTGTGTTCAATTTTTTTTCAGCATTCTTGCAACTTTTCCCTTAAGTATAGACCTGTAAACTGGGAAAATCGTACAGTGCACTTAATTGTCCTATCTGAGCAGGTTTATTTTATACTCAACCTCTGTATCTCTGATTAGAGAAAAGATACAGGTATCTCAGGCAGAGTCAAGTGCTATTTGAACACCAACTGGGGCAGATGCTAGCTTAATAAAAAAAAAAAAAAAAAAAAAA
>NW_008346414.1:2244724-2249319 GCF_000622305.1 Nannospalax galili
ATGAATCCTCTTCCATGTTAACACAAATAGCACACAGTGTATGGAAAAGAAATGGAATACAACTTTAGGGAGCACAGACATATACACTGCTACTCATAAAGTTCTTTCTCTTCTCTTTTGAAGAATGTCACATTAAATGCAAGTCTTTAAAATTCATAGTTAATCATCATTGTATCAATATTAGCTTATATACCTGTTCTAGTTTTAAATGGCAAAGAGTACCACATTGTGCTAATAAAAATCACTTCTTTTTTTCTTCTATTTCCCTCATCAAACCTTATCAGCCTCTTTATTTTTCTTTTTTTAAGTATCGTCTACAAGGTCTAACGTTTATCATCTGATTGTCCAGTTGACAACCGAAGTGGATCTGGATCTATTTCTTTCAGTGCCAGAATTTTGTTAGATACCATTTTAAACAAGTTATCTTCATAAAATGAACTCCTACTAATGTATTTCACCATGTTCCAGGGCCTTTGCACATTTTCACATTCAATTTAATCATCATTTAAAAAAAAAATAAAAATTTTGGGCAAAAAAGCCCATTTCTTTTAAGCTCGCACCAGGAGCAAAGTAGCCATTATACTGGTATAATCAGTTTTTGTTCACAAAGTTAAACTAAAGGGAAAATGATGATTAACTAGGACATAATGGGTCTTATTTTAGGTAGCCATCGTTGTGAGAAATACAATATAGAATTATATGCTAGGTCCTAAGGTTTATTACCTCACCCAATGCTGAATTAAGCTACAAGTTTATAACAAGCAGAAAGAACCATTGGTGTGGTTTTAATAGATCCAAGGCACTCATATTTTAAAACCAAATGATAGAATAAATTTGTTCTGTTTTTCTGTTAATTTGTCAATTCAAGGCCTTTTTTCCCTCTCCAATTAATACATAAAACCCTTTAGAGACAGACATTTAGCACATACTTTTTTCAGTGCTATCTATTTGTCTATAGAGGGTTAATCCAAAGACTGTTTTTCCTCCTCGTGTTATAAAATAAAACTGTACATGATATGTATTACAGAATGTATGCAGCATGGTTTTTTTCCCTCTCTCTCGCTCGCTCTCTCTCTCTCTCTCTCTCACTCTCTCTCTCAGAACGGAACTGGAAACAGCAACATGTTTGCTCAGTCACGAATTAGGGACAATTAAAAATAGCCGTAACATACCATACATGCTGTCTAAGTTTAAAAAAAAAAAACATACACAACATGTAAATTATTGCACAAGAGAAAGGCTCAAAGTTTGCGTAAAATGCAATAGTATTGCCCCAAACAGATCATGCATTCAAACGGTGAGAACATAAAGGAATTTTAAAAAAGAAAGAAAGAAAAAGGAAAAGAAAAAAAAAAAAAGGTGTGCTGGTGACAAGCACTCTCATAATCTTAGCTTCCATTACTTCTGTTTGTTTGTTGTTTGTTTAATCACACGGGACTAGAAAAAAATCCTACAGGGAGTGAGGCTGGGGGACAATGGGAAGGGTCTGAAAAAAGGGGGCGTAGGTGGAAGGGAGGGACGGGTATTAATATACCTCTATTCAGTTTTTATATCATTATTCAACACTCGATCACTGTGCCATTTTTTCATGTGTTTCTCCAGGGTACTGTACACGCTAAAAGGCATCTTACAAATTTCACATTTGTAAACGTCCTTCCCCACCTGGCCATGCGTTTTCATGTGCCTGGTGAGCTTGCTACTCTGGGCACAGGCATAGTTGCACAGCTCGCATTTATAAGGCCTTTCGCCCGTGTGGCTTCTCCTGTGGACAGTGAGATTGCTACAGTTCTTGAAGACTTTCCCACAGTACTCACAAGTGTCGCTGCGTCTGCCCTCTTTTGAGCTGGGCCTGCCCGGGCCCGGACCACTAATATGGGGCGTGCTCCCTCCACTTCCCGTGCCGCTGCGCCCCGAGATCCCTCCGTCCAGCTCCCCGGGCGGCGTGGAGAAGCGCAAGCTCCCGTTCTCCGAGGAGTGCTCCGACGAGGAGGCAAAAGGCGATTGTCTGGAGTCTCCGAAACTAAGGAAGGGATCTTTGAGCTGCCTAGAGGCCGCGTAGCCGGCGAGCCACTGTGAGTACACGTTCTCCGTGTTGGGCATCGCGGCCGGGGGCAGGTCAAACTCCTTCTCCAGCTTGATGCGCTTGGAGAAGGGGCTCAGCGAGCTGGGGCTACCCAGCAGCAGCTTTTTGGACAGGCCCCCCGAGGCCGACTCGCCGGGGGAGCAGCCGCGGCCGTTAACAGTGCCATCGTCTATGCGGTCCGACTCGCCGGCCACCGAGTCTTCGTCGCAAGTGTCCCTGTGGCCTTCGGCCTCGGCCAGGTGGCCGCGCTTATGCTTCTCGCCCAGGACCTGGTGGAAGGCCTCGCTGAAGTGCTGCATGGAGCTGAGCACCATGCCCTGCATGACGTCGGGCAGGGCGCGGCCCTCGTCGCCCACGCCCACCACCGCGCCCCGAGAGCTGTTCTCGTGGTGGCGTGCCGCCTCCAGGCTCAGCCCGAAGCCGTAGTCCACCCTCTCGCTCTCCGTCAGCTCCTCCTCCTCCTCTTCCTCCTCTTCCTCCTCTTCCTCGTCGTCCTCCTCTTCCTCCTCGTCCCCGTTCTCCGGGATCAGGCTGGGGTCGTTCTCGCTCTTGAACTTGGCCACCACCGACTTGAGCGCGCTGCTGGCGCTGCCCACCAGGTCGCTGGTGCCGGGTTCCGGGGAGCTGGCGGTGGAGAGGCCGTCGTCGGACTTGACGGTCATGGGGGACGACTTGTGCATGTGTGTCTTCATGTGGCGCTTCAGCTTGCTGGCCTGTGTGCACGCGTGGTCGCACAGGTTGCACTTGTAGGGCTTTTCGCCAGTATGGCTGCGCCGGTGCACCACCAGGTTGCTCTGAAATTTGAACGTCTTGCCGCAGAACTCGCATGACTTGGACTTGACCGGGGGCTGGGAGGGAGGAGGGGCGGATTGCAGAGGAGGGAGGGGGGGCGTCGCCAGGAAGGGCGGCTTGCTACCTGGCTGGAATGGTTGCAGTAACCTTTGCATAGGGCTGGGCCGGCCTGGGGACAGCGGTGGGCTAGACGTGTTCCCTGCCAGCTCTCTAAGTCTCCTAGAGAAATCCATGGCGGGAGGCTCCATAGCCATTGGATTCAACCGCAGCACCCTGTCAAAGGCACTCGGGTGATGGGTGGCCAGGGCCATCTCTTCCGCCCCCAGGCGCTCTATGCGGTGGGGGTCCAAGTGATGTCTCGGTGGTGGACTAAACAGGGGGGGAGTGGGTGGAAAGCGCCCTTCTGCCAGGCCGGAAGCCTCTCTCGACACTGATCCTGGTATTCTTAGCAGGTTAAAGGGGTTATTGTCTGCAATATGAATCCCATGGAGAGGTGGCTGGGAAGGACATTCTGCACCTAGTCCTGAAGGGATACCAACCCGCGGGGTCAGGGGACTTCCGTGTTCGCTTTCTAAGTAGATTCTTAATCCATGAGTGTTCTGTGCGTGTTGCAAGAGAAACCATGCACTGGTGAATGGCTGTTTGCAAGTTGTACATGTGTAGCTGCTGGGCTCATCTTTACCTGCAAAATAATACAACACCAACATCAATGTTTCATCCCTGAGGCAAGCATCAGCAATTGCTTATTCGTGTTCCACCTCTAGCCTTCCCGCCCCCACCCTGCAACCCTCAGCCTTCACCCACCTACCCCTGTGCCTCCGCTGTGGCTGGCATATCTAGTGGATGGCGCCCAAAAAATGTCTGTCAAATTGTTCTTGTCATTTAACTGAATCCTAAGAATTTCATATCCAAGCCCTCAAACGCAAAGTCCTGCTCAGGTGGTAGGCAAACTTTCTAACTAGATCATAGTTGCAGAGATATCAAATAGAGATCAACTCACAACAGTTCTCTGTGGCCCTACTCTGGCTTAGCCTGAAAAACTATATTGCTTGTATTACAAGGACAAGATATCCAGGAACTTCTTTGGCAGAAGAGAGAATAGCAACATTGTCTTATCCCAGCCTATGTGCCGGCTGGTGAATTCTAATTTTGGTTCCCTATAACATCCCATGGGACACCCATGTTTAATCTCAGAGGATGTTGTGATTCAAATCTCCAAAGAAAAATTAAGTTCTGATTTAACTGAAAAGATGCATTGAATCCTTAGTTATCCCCACTGCCACAGAGGGAAGTATAGAACAGTGAGGAATGGCCACTGCCAACTTCAGCAAGCCCAGCATCCTCGTTGTAAGGAGCCATGAAGGCAGCCAGCACCATGACAGGCAGCAGGCTGAGCAATGCTACCCTAGCCTCCTCCTCATTATTTTGAGAGGCTAACAACGTGAACCGAATTATACAACATCCTGGGCCCTCGGCTGAGACTGGGCTCCAGTTGAGAAGGAAACAGAAAGATACAGTTCAGCTAGTCAACTCTTTGGCCAGTGGCCAAGCTGTCTGGAGAGGGGCCCTGCTTAAGTCACATTATTTCTTTCTTGCTGAAAAGAACCCGAGAGTGGTAAATGCCACTTTGGCAAAGAGGGGGCCAGCTTGACTTCACAAAGTCATTCATTTTTGCAGATAGCTGAATTTAAATATATTATGTATATGTTTATATATATAT
>NW_008346414.1:2249387-2332068 GCF_000622305.1 Nannospalax galili
TATATATGTATATATGGGGCATATGGAGTAACTAACCAACAGCTTACCAGCCAATTGTATTCTTTAAAAAAGGGCACAAGGGACAGGACCTAGGGACAAGGGTGAGAAAGATAATGTCCCAGGGATGCCAAAAAAAGACAAGGCTTAAAATATAACTGGGAAATAAACTTTCTCCCTCTTTTAAGAGATGCTAGAAGATTTCCTTAAACCCAGGGCTAGCATTTGTAAGTAACTTTTTCAAAGGGACAAAATTCACCAGGGAGCTAAAGAGCGGGCATGAGGAATTCATCAATTATATGATTCCTCCATTTAGCAAGTCAGAAAGAAAAGCTGCCAAGGTCTTCTCAGGAGTCCCAAACACTCATATTCCAAAACGAGCCAGCCTCGCTCAAACACTTGTCTAAACAATGGACTCCTGCCCTGACCTTGTAATTTACTTTACAATGCATTTATAATCTCTCTCAATATAGCCCACTCCTGGGGAAATCTCTTTAACAAGATTAGATGGTAAGATACCAAAATTAGGTTTCAAGCATTTGTCTAATGTGGAAGGAGGAAAAAAGGCAGAAAGATTTTGAAAGAAAATGCTGACGTTAGGTTCACATTATCTGCCTATTTTTGTTTGCCTCTTTTCTTCAAAGGGAAATAAAAAGCTTCACTGAGAGTATTTCATAAATTTTTTGTTGTTGAACAATGACTTGATGACTTGGGTCCCAAATAAGCAGGAAAAGAGGAAAAAAAAAACCCAAAACCCGATCTGGTTCCAACTACTGTGACCCTCCAAGGCTTTCTCCTTTGCCTCCCTAGGACTCTGGGTCATCGTCATATACTTTGCCTGATCAGAATTAGGTAACTAATTGTCAGCTGAGGCAATCCCCTAACACTGTCTCTCCAAATGCCTCAAAATCATATTTGATCCTTATAGTCTGTCCTTTTTTAAGCAGGTGGCAGAAGGGTGGGTTTGAGAAAGGTCTCCCTGTAGCCCCAGCTGACCTAGAACTTGCTATGTAGACTAGGCTAGCCTCAATCTCAGAGATCTGCCTGCCTCTTCCTCCCTAGTGCTGGGGATTAAAGGCGCGCACCAGCATGCCTGGCCTTGACCCTTATGATTTCTAGAAGCCCAGGGCAGGACCCCTGATTAGTGATGCTGGTTTTGAATGTGCCATGATGGCGCCCTGATAAAAGCCAAAATCTGAGGCTTTCTGTGTTACATCAAGAATCTCACCTGCCTACTTCCCAAGAGGCTTAAGATAAGTCCATTTTATTCTGCTGCCCTAAGCTTCCCCCCAAAAAATTTTTCAGAGCCAGTTATGTGATTATGCTATAGTATGTTAACACCATGGTGCTATCCTTCCCCTCTCATGCATCAGGTCAGAGAAAATGGCATTTTATCTTATAATGAGCATACAACATAGAGTTTTCACTAGCACATTTTAGTATGCCCATCAACTAGATATTCTAGATCACAAGGGCAGCTAGTGTAATCATAATGTCAATGAGAAGGCTGCTCCGATTGAGACTAAAGATTACATGGAAAGAGCTGCTCTGAAACTGGTAATTATTACCAGTCCACTAATAGCAAATGATGCATTACAATTTCACCACATAATCTGTGTTTCACTTGGCTCCTGCCAGTGCACCACATTATATTACAGTGCTCACAGATTCTAAATTCCTAAACTGCAGTCATCAGTAAATGTGTTACTTGCCGTAATTTGTGAAATTACTTTGTTCATAACATCTTTGATGGTTTAGAAAGACTAGAATTGATTTCCTGCGTGGCAAAATTAGGGCTACATTGATTTATTGGCGTGTAAAATATAATAATATTCCTCATTTACTCTGATGAAAATCAACTTCTCAATTTGAGAGCCTCATTGGGCATTCACCAGGATTGTTTTGATTTAAAGCAATAAACTAAGCCCTGGCCCCCAAGCACAAGAACTTGAGGCACTGAAAGGGTTAAACGCAGCTGTGAACCCACCTACCTACTAACTTCTATTTTATTTCCTTTCATGAGAAAGAAGTCTCCCTTTCTAATTGTCACAAATGTGGGAAAAAAAAAAAAATCACATGACTGAGGCCTCAAGATTTGGAAACACAAGGAGGTCTGGGGCCAGAACCCTGATTGTTGTTTCTTAGCCTGTCACTCTGGGCCAATCATGACAGTTCTCTGAGCCTTAGGATACCTATCTGTAAAACGAGCATTAAAACAAGCCCCTTTAAAGAATGCTAAGTTTCAAATAGCAGCAGCGTAGAACAGCCTGGTGTAAACTATCAGGTGCAGCATGTAGGTTTTCATTACTACTGGGTGTAATTAATTACCAAGGGTAATGACTAACCACATTACACGCCCAGCATGGCTTGCAGACGAACATCCATGCAGGCCTCAACCCAGGCTTCAGGAACAGAGAAGCAAGGAGGGAACAATTCTAAGTCACTGTTCCCACTTCACAGAGGCCCACAAGGCCAAGGACAGCTGGTCAATTCAACCAAATACGGTAGGCACTGGCTTTGTCCTGGAGCTTTCTGGAAACTTACAACCCATTTCTGTATGCCATGTTCTGGTTACTTCTATACTGATCCTGTCAACCTCAGCACCAGCAAACTATGTATTAAGTATTATGTGAGTAGCCGGGAGAGGCAGAGCTTCCATAGCAGGCTCCCAGTTTCCCACCCATTAAATCAAGCTTCCAGTCCTCAACAACACCAAGCCCAAGGCAGAGGCCAAAACTTCCCCTGGCGGGCAGCCCTTGGCCTCTCAACTCCACCCTCTGCTGTCCTTGTCTCCCTTCCCAGAGTGACTCTGTTCCCACAGTCAAGTGTAGGCCCCCAGGCACCCCCAGCAAAAGAAGAGGGCTCCCCACCCAGCTGCTATATGCAGTGACTCAGTGCATGTAAGGACTCGAATCCGTGAGGCCAACCTCCTAAAACTCTGCAGTATGTGACCTAACCAAGATTAGGCCCAGCTGGGGGAGGGGGTGCAGCCGAGGTGCTTTAACCCTGCACCACCCAGCCCTCAGGGTCCAAGGGGTTGTGAAACTTCTACAATAACTCTCTGTTACCTGGGAATACCTGGGAGTTAATAAAAATAAACAACTGGCTTTGAATATGGGTTCAAGGTACATGTCCTGCCCTGCAGATACCACTCACAAGATGGGTAAGGTTAGTGTTCCTCCCAAGTAAGAAATGGTTCCCTTTACAGTCTTAACTCTTGCATCTAATTCTTTATTATTCTCTTTCCTATTCTTTTGACTTCCCACAGCAAGTTATTTTCTATTTGCTTAAGAATAAAAATTAGATACCGCCCTTCCTTCTTCCTTGAACCAGCTTTTTTGTGTTTGGGGGTGGCATCAGTCCCTCCTTCAAACATTTTAACCTTGTGTGATTCGTACCACATACTTCTACAGAGAAGGAAACCGAACCACTTTCTAAAACATCTTTCAGAAAACATTTCTGTAAACAAATAAATGTAAATTTCATTAGAAGGTCCCCACTGTAGAAGCTGGCTCTAACAACTATGGAGGTGGTGGGAGGCAGGGGTGTGGAAGGATGGCAGCAAAGCCATTTTATCTACTATGCTGTGCATTTTTCTCTAAAACTAGAAAAAAACCTAAGCCTAACTTCTGTGTATTGTATATCTCTATATGCACATATATAATGTATCATGTGTATATATAAATATACCATGTTCAAATACACATGTGAATGCATGAATAACATGCACTGGACTATCTCTGGAGTAACTGTGAACTCCACAGGCTTATGGTAATGGCCCCTGCTAAAGACCTATGCCTGGAATGAGTTCAAAGCCCTCCGTGAGGCCACAGGAGTAAATGTCCAGCCACCAGATGGGCTGTGAACACAGAGATATAACCAGCCACCAGCCATGGAGTCAGGCAAGACCCTGGGAAGAAACCCCCTCCCCCAGAGATGAACTGCTGTCAGCTCCAGGTCTCCAGGGAGAAATGAGAGGCAAAGTCACTCTCAGGGCTGAGCGCAGGAGGAGTGAGGGTGCCAAGCAAGTAATGGGATAATACATATGTAGTGCCAGTCTACGGGGAAGTTAACTCCCTTCAGCACTTAAAAAGTAAGAGTAATTTCCAGAAACTCTCATCTCTATACACATGGACGTTTGTAGAAGAAATAATGTTCAACTTACAAATACCCTGCGGGGCATATTCTGCACTCATCCCGGGCGTGGGGATTAGAGCTCCGTGTGCAGACCGAGGGGAGGACAGGCCCCTCCAGTGCAGAAGTTTATCTGTGAAAGAAACCCAAAATCAAGCACTACAGACATAAACAATGCGCATCGTAAACCACAGGATATCACATTTCGCTTCCATTAAAATAGATTAACATCATTACAACAGCCTTGCAGATAGTTTACAGGCCCAAGGCCTAAAACAAAAGAACAGTAGTAACTTGTTTCCCACAGTTTCTGTTTTGTTAATTTTGGTCTTTTTGGACAACAAGGAATTTGTTTGAGGTATGGAGTAGGGGGCTGGTTCTTATGTTCATTTGCTTATTCATTGTTATTTGATTTTTGAGAGAGATGTATAAATAGTAAGGAGAAAATTGGTAATAATACGAGTAGGCTGGAAAAATGGAATTTATCTGCAAGGCTGGTTACATTCATACATTGACTTTACAGACTAGCACAAGCAAAAAATAGGCAAATAGGAACTGAGTGAATTGGTGAACCTTTTGTGTGTGTGTGTGTGTGTGTGTGTGTGTATGTGTGTGCGCGCGCGCGAGCGCACTATAGTTCCATTTGCCTTCTTCGTCCCAGATCCCTCTCCCCAGGCTGTAACAGGGAAACCTCAGGCATTTCAGAACTTGGTTGGCCCACACACTAGAATCCTATCAATAGGTACCCCATGTAGGCATTCATTCTCACAATACAAAGCAATGGAGAATTGAAGATTAGACTTGTAGGGTTAAATTAACTTTGGCTAAGTCCCCACAGCCCTTGAAGGTGAAAGATCACGCTATTAAGTGACAAGGAAAAAACCAGTAACCAGTAACAGCACCCAGAAACCAGGGCACACTCTCCACATTCTCTACTGCATGCCTGCCGAGGCAAAGTGACGGTTCACCAGTAAGTGTGAATCTCGTAGTCACCCAACACCTTAGCACTGAGATGCTTGTAAGAAAGGAAGTTTGGTTTGGAAAACCTGGGGATCATACGGATTATATGGTCAGTGTCTAGCTTTTCCAATCCACCCCTAGCTAAGTAACCATGGAGATCTTGAACTTGAGACGGATAGATGTGTTCTAAGTTTGGGGTTGAGAAAAACTGAGTTTGATAATCTGAGTAAACAGAGCATACTTAACATTAAACGCACTTAAAAGTATTGCTGGGGCTGGAGAGATGGCTCAGCAGTTAAGAGCACTGCCTGCTCTTGCAGAGGGCCCGGGTTTGATTCCCAGCACTCATATGGCAGCTAACAAACCATCTGGAATTCTAGTTCCAGGGGAAGCCAACATCCTCTTCTGACCTCTGTGGACATTGCACAACACAGGCACACTTACATGCATACAGGCAATGCACTCATATGCATAAAATAATAAATAAAACATATTTTAAAAGTGTTGCTGATATACTCTAAGACACAGTTTCCTAAATGTGGGTCACAGCCCCATATGGGGTCACATAACTGAATCACAAAAGATTTGGCAAGTTAAAGGTTTCTGAACACACCAAGACCAAAAACTGAGGCAGAAGCAAGTGAGTTTCTGGCAGCAGTAGCTCACATTGCACAACGTCACCACAGCCTCGGCTCTGAACATACAACGCGTGCACTTTGTGTTGCACGTGCCGATTACCCCAGGCAACACCAAGAACCCTTGCCTCCCTCAAACTCCTCAGCACAGACCCCCAAACAACTATGAATTACAGTGTTTTTTTACTATACGTAGGAAGTTGTCTGCTCTTATGGAAATGTAATGATTTAATTACAGAAAACAAAGACTTTCAATGTTTTCCTACTGTCCTTCCTCAACATGTAAGTACCAAATGAGGGTATCTTTGAATTGTATTGTATTAGATAGAATGTTTTATTTTGAAACAAATTGCTGTTTGAATTGCTGATTTTTGAGTTGCAAGAAAAAAAAAAAAAAAAACCAAATGACTTGACTTGGGATTAGGACAGAATTTCCAACAATTGTTGAAATGGCCCTAGGCATACTTCTGCCATTTTGTACTACATAATTATGTGAAGTGAGTTCTCAACATTGATGATTAGAAAATCAAAATATCAATGAACTCTGAAAAATGTTTAAGATACTCTCTGTCCTGAAGTATCAAGTATTCATCCAAGACTTAATTACTTATATAAAAATTAATATGCACATCTGTCTCATTAGTATGCAAATTTGCCTTAGTCTTTAATAAATGGTAAGATTATACATATACCAAATAATTGTTTAAAATCAATTTCTTTATGATTTATTATAAGTAAATGTTTGATCGGTGTCCCTACTTTATATACATACATACCATAGCTGGGGTCAGATAAAGTCATATCATGAAAAGGAATCCCAACTGGAAACAATGTAAGATGCCCTGCATAAAATTCACTGTTATCCTTGTATAGACACATTGCCAAGTGCACCTCAGAGCAGTTGGGACCAGAGTCCCTTCTAGGAAGAGCCTGGTCACAATGGTAAGCAGACCCAGAAAGTAGCAATCTGCCAACAGGCTGTTATGGAGGCATTACCAAGCCTGAGACCCTCTATGGAGGCACCACCTCTCCTCAGACCAAAACCAAAATAACCACTGCCCCCTCAACCCCTGCCCCCAAAGAACCAGCAACCTTGGGGAGACTAGGCTCAAGTAACAAATATGTCTGCCTGTGGTTGTTTATGCTAGAGAGTTTGGTGTAAAAATCAACTATAGTCCTTGCAGTTTTCAAGAAGAAATCTGAGACTCCACTGTTGCACCTGTTTTTACCTCAACAAGTTGTTCTGTTGCAGAGCACGAAATTCTTTTCTCAGAAAACCACAGAACTGGGGTATTTCTGTGACCCTGGCACGAAAGTAACAAGGTCCTTGAACCCTTGCATGGGGGGAGTCCAATTTCAAACTCCCTGCCTCTTTGAGAAGAGACCCTCAAGTGCCTCAAACTTCAAGCAAAAAATGGGAGAACTGTTAGGCAGACCCCAGCTTAATCACTCAAAGGCACTGCTAGTTGTCTGATAAACTTATCTGCTAAAGTGTTATCAACAAGCTGAGCTCAGAGCAGCAGACCATGTGGCAAAGTGAGGTCGCAGCAACCAAAGGATCTAGGTATCTGGAAGCATAGTTTGGGGTTTTGTGTTTTGAGTTACAAGAAACCTCACTGATCATCACACCTGTATCTGTATTATACAGATGGGGAAACTGGGACCCTGAGGTTAAAAGATTTGCCCATGGCCTTGTGGGTAATTACTAACTGAATTAGTCCTCAAATCCCAGTCAGTGTTCTTTCTTGGGCCACTTGTCTCCTCCCCTCTGCTGACCACTCAGCAAGATGGTTCAATGGGTAAAGGGTGACAACCAAAGTTTGATCCCTAGAATCTATAGGGTGGAAGGAGAGAACTGACTCCCATGAGTTGGCCTCCAATCTCCACATGCACACCACGGCACATGTGCACCCCGCTAGGCACACAACAAATAAAATATTTTTTAAATTTTTAAAGGAAGTTCCCTTCTGGCTGATCCACTGGGCAGACTTAACCTCTAGGGGGGCAGGCCAGTCTAGCTATGTGGAAAGGCTTTCAGAAAGCCCCAGTACACTGACTTGGTTTCACAATGGAGCACAGCATCTGCTCTGCCGTCCTCAGCCACTTGGTTGCACGCCTCCACCTCTGCTTCCTCTGTAGGTGAACCAGCTAAGGAGAAATGAGGCATTGCTCCCAGCCAGCAGACTTACTTTAGAAAACAGCACACTGATACAGTGTGACAGAGACGAGGGCATGGGGGCAACTTGCATTTCTTCTCCAGGAAGAGGGTCAAGCAAGGCCGATTATGAACTCGACTGATTCTGCCTATTCCTCCACTAAAACCATCCCTTAATATTCTCCTTGCTAAGGAGAATCGACATTCCCACATGAACTGGAAATGCTAAATTGTTAATAGCCTCCCTAGGGTTTAACTTCTTGCTATGATGCCTTCAATTATTTCATCACAGCTTAGGCAAAGTAAAGTATCACAATTAATGCTTCTGAGCGTCAACTCGAGGAACAGCTCTGGCTTCCCCACCAGAGAGGGAAGAGAGCTGTGCTGGCTAAGGACCCCTCTTTCTAGCCTCTTCTCCGTTCTCCTCAGGGAGACACGGGCTCCATGGCTAGCTGGAAAGTGGTGATCTATCAAGGCCCTCTTTATTGCTTTGCTGGTGCTCTTAGAGAATGGTTCCCAAGCACAGACCCAGACCTAGCACCAACACCCCTGGGGAACTTACTGAAGTGCAAATTCTTGGACCCCATCTAACACTGTCTCAGAAGCTGCATGGGGACGAGGGGAATGATGTGTGTTAAGTAAGTCCTCCAAGTTGAACTGAGTAAGTCCTATTTTAGGTGAGGGGAGGTAAAGATGATGTTCTGTGGCAGAGATCCAGGGGCCATGAGGGCCCTTACCATCCATCTCTTTTCAAACTAGAAAAGTCAAAATCAGGGGAATTCCTAAGGGTCCCCCCCACTCCATAAGAAGTTCTAGTTTCTACCCTCCATCCACCCATCACTAACCTACCCAGGGAGTTGGCCTGGGCCCCTCTTTGAGAGAATCTGAGCATAAGACAGCACCCAAAGCACCTTCTGCCAGGCGTATGGTATTCTCAGTGCATCTCTATAATCTACAGTGGTGGAGAACGCAGCTGTGGCCTGCTGCATGGACAGAGGAAGAGCTGGACTCCTCTTCCCCTTCCAAACTCTCTAGTGGTATGTGCCTATTTCTGAATCAAAATTTCCAAATGCCTCTGGTAGAAGTTTTTTTTCAAAATTTGTTTCAGAAAGGTCTCTTCAGACCCATTCCATGTGGCATTTCAGAAATGGTTTTTGCATTATTAAGTTGTGAAGTTTCCTTATGACTGAATAAAAATCTACAAGGGCTGGGCATGGTAATGTACAGGTCCCAGTGCTCAGGAGGCAGAGGCAGACGGATCTCTGTAAGTTCAATCCCAGCCTGGTCTACACACTGAGTTTCAGGCCAGCAAAAGTTACATAGTGACATGGCAAGACCCTGTCTCAAAAATGAAAAAGGAAAAAAAAAAAAAATTAAAAACCCAGCAACCAACTGGGGATAATTCTGAGTTAATGTTACACATTGGCACTTTACACTTCTATATTTGCTAGGTACTAACTCTTGACACAGAGCTCCCCAGTCAGATCCCCTCATACTTAAGATCATTAAATTGAATTTTTGGTGTCCTCACAAACATCTCAAAGATTTCTTGACTGTTAGCAGGCTGTTTGCTTCTGCAGCTAATCACTAAGTGTGATTATGTGCTAATCAGCAAGCAATACTGTACTAAACAGCTAAGCACAGGTATCACTGCCCAAATTTTATCAGATATAAAATACCAGAGATACGAGCTGAGGATATAACAGGGAGGTAGAGCACTTACCTGGCTTGTATGCGTGAGGCCCTGAGTTTGATCCCCAGCAACCCCCCAACCAAAACAAAAATGAAAACAAACAGAAAAAAAAAACAGAAAACAAAAATCCCATACCTCTCTGTGGAATATGTAGCTGTGCACTGTTCTTTAAAATTTACATACTTTTTTTCCCTGAAACATGCACATTTAGACAATTATGTTCCCAAGTGGGAAGGCCAGAAGCTTTGACCTTCCTTTCACCTTGAGTCTTCCATAGGAGAGTGAATGACAAACCACCTTGACCAGGACAGATTTCTATATTGGTAACAAGCCAAAATAAAGGCAATTGAACAGTTCTTCCACTCCACAATCGTCAGTCAGGTCTCCCCTCTTCTAGAAGGAATCTTCTAGAAAATTTTTGAAATGCATCCTGAATATGTGCAAAGTTCCCTAAAGGAATCAATTCCAGTTATGGATCGAATTGCTGGACTTGAGCCATGCAAACAAGAGTTCAGCTAGTCTAGGCTCGAAGCTTCTTTATCTAATTGAAAAGCAAATTTAGTGCTTAAATGTCCTTTGTGGTCAGCTGCCTCCATTGCTTGACCCTGCATTTTACATTGGCTACCAGCTCCTTTCTGAGACTGTCTGACTTACAAGAGTATTCTAGAACAAACATTAACCATGCCTGTGTCCTGAGTGGCATCAGTCTGGACTGAAAATATTCCAGCTTTATCACTGCAAACAGAATTCCTAATAAACCCTCTGATATTGTCAAGTTGCATTTCTTTTGTTCTAGAAATGGGCATTTACAGGACCATTTTCTTCTTCATTGCTCCCCTCACACTGGCTAAGCCTTCACCAAATCAAGATGCTCTTTAAAAAGTATATCCTGCAGAAACAGAAGCAAACAACGATCCTAGATACCACACTGCAGAATTTATTGCTCCATTGAAACTCAGTCTTTATAGTGCTTGATTCCTCACCAGCGACTTGAATTACATCATTCATTCACATTCTCTTTTTGTTTTTTATTTCTTGGCCAATTCTATCTTCTCAGACCTGTGATTATCCAAACAGGTTGCTGATGTCACCTTTTAAGAGTTCTCATGTTGGGCCTCATCTCAATAAAGGAGGAAGAGATGACATCTTTCATTTCCCCTTATCTATAAAAATGCAAAAAATGCAAGCTACCAATCTGTTAGGCCTAAACAAAATTTTCTGCAATCTGTGTCTTTAACATAAGCAAAGCATATAATTCAAAAATAAAAAAAAAAGAACTTGTTTTTCTGAAGAACAGCTAAACCAGAGAGACATTGTGTTCCATCTTTGTGTTGAAATGCAGATTTCCCACTAAAAGGCAAATCCTTCATTTCAAAAGGTTGAATAGGATGGTACTTAAAAAAAGAATTCCAGCTGGTTAAATTTAGGGTGTTGAAAAAAGTTCATTCCAATAATATTCTTTGGCTCTGGGCCCAAAGTGTTTTCACTTGATCGTGAATTAGATAAATTTTTATTACACTTTAAGCTTCTGCCTTAGAATGGTGGGACTTTTGGAGGAGACTTGAAGAGCAGCTGAATAAAGAGACAAATTGTCTTACAATTTTTTTTATTTGTTTAACCATGTACCTCACTATGCAAAATGTGTGCTCCAGGGATAAATTCCCTTCATTCATTCTTTCTTGCATTCATTCAACAAATATTTGCCAAATACCTACAATGCCCAAAGCAACGGGCTGGCTGGCCTCTGTGGATAATACAAAGAAAATTCAGACAAACGTCCCCTCAGAGTCTATATCCAGCACAAGAGACATGGCCCGGACAGAAGATGTCCTGCTCTAGTGTGGGAACCACCATGAAAAAGGCACAGAACTGCTATGGAAATCCAAAGGGAAAGAAATCACGGTGGGTTGTCAGCATCCATGGGGCTGGGCTCCCAAATCTGCAGCTGCTCAAGTGCCTCCTATATCACAGTAGAATATATTTTTTTAATGTTATGTGTAAGAGTGTATTGCCTACATGTATATGAGTACACCCGTGTCATGCAATGCCTCAGAGGTCAGAAGAGGGCTTTGGATTTCCCTGGAACTGGAGTTAGGGAGGGTTCATAGCCACCAGGTGGGTGCTGGGAATTGAACCCAGGACCTCTGTAAGAGCAGTCAGTGCTCTTAACCGCTGAGCCATCTCTCCAGCCCCCACAGTATAATATTTATATATACTATCCACAGCATTCCATATTCTTAAATCATCTTTAAAACAGTGCAGATGTTTAAGGAAAGAGCTGTATTGTTTGGGAAATAATGACAAGAAAAACCTGTACATGTTCAGGATAGGTGCAATTTTTTTCAAATATTCTCAATCTGAGATTGAAAGAATCCTTGGATGCAGAACCACTGGGTAAAGAGACATAGCTATACTTCCCTTTGGAAGGTGAAGACAGAGGCGTTAGGCAAGAATTAACTTGCAAGGTAGACCCCAAAAGCCAAGGGAAGGGTAAAGGCAAGGAGGAGGTACAGGGGCCTACAAGAAGCAAGCTTCAAGGCTCACACAGTAAAGGGCTTATAAGGCAGGTACATTCAAATCAGAATAATGCACACCCAGTCATTCAGGTGACAGCAGTAACTGCGGTCATCTAAATAAATCCTCTGAAGACTTTTGCGAAGACCAGCTTTTTTCACAAGTTCATCTTTTGAAATGCCACATTTTCTTAAAATAAGGGACGGAGCCATGTGGACTATTGCGAAACTCCCTGAACGTTCATCTGTCCGGTTTTGCTTCACCCCCCACCCCATTCTCAAATTTTCTTCTCCTGATGAGTGGTGGGTGGTCTGCTAAAGCAGAATCCATTATGCTTTATTCCCAAGTCAAACAAGTGTTGATAGCCGTGTTCTTCTTTGCAACATTGCCTCCCTGGCTTAAATAATCTATTTCAGATGTACCAGTGCCAGTTTAAGATGGGCTTGCACTTGCTGAAACATTTTCAACAAATGACTGTGCAAGAAATGTTGAGATTCTCCTACACTACTTTGTCTCTTCCATCATCAACATGACCTTCCTTCCAAATTTCCCCTTTTTTCTCTTCAAAGCCATAGCGAGGGGGGCAGGGGGGATGTTCCTCTGGCTCTGAGCCCTTTTCGAGGATTGTTTTATGTGCCTCTATCAGATGAATTTTTCAGATTGTTTGGGGGAATTTGGGGGCTACTTTAAAAGATGGTTTTCCAAGACGGGATAAGACGGACACGTGTGCCTGTAATTCTAGCTCAGGAAACTGAAGCAGAGGGATTGTGAGTTTGAGAGTAGCCTAGGATACATGATGAGTGCCAGGTCAGCCTGGATTATGAAAAAAAGAAGAGATGCCTTTTAATCAAGGCATGGAGCCTCACAGCCCCACAGCTTGTCCCCGGATTCTTTTCTAGCTGGGGCAAAGCCAGGAACCCTGGCGCTTTAGTCCTAACTGAAACTCACCAGCTAGTTCTCACTTTGAATAAATCCTATCCTCTTCTTTAAAAAGAGAAGGCTGGATCAAGTGCGACTCCCCTTCTTCTGCCTCCCACGCCAGTCCAAGCCCCCTTATAACCATGTCGGAAGCTGGCTGGGGTGGGCTATAGGGATTGGGAGGGACCTACAAGGATATGGGCCTGATGAAGACCCTGTGTTAGTTTTCTAGGCTGACAAAGTGAGCCTGGATTTCAACCTTCTGGGGGTACACAAGAAAAGTTCACCCTCTGCACCGTCTGCACTTCAAGGAAAGCCAGGTGAGTCCTGAGCCAATGAGACGGAAGAGCAGAAAACTGGGAAGAAACGTCCCACACACTTAGGCTAAATGTCAAAGGAAACGGTCTCTGTGCACCGGTACCAGAAGGTCAGTGGCAACAACAGGACTAGCGCCAGGCCCTGCACCCTTGTTAGGAAGGCACACATGGGACTCAAAGAAACTTGAGACTCAAAGAAATTTGAGTCCTCTCCCTAGCCACCTTCAACAGGGGTGGCCAGGCCCAGGTGCCCGGCAGTCCCTGCCCTCAATCAGCATGAAGTGTTCCTGGAAAGCTGGGTCTAAAATTTCTGTAAACTGAATCTCATTGGCTAAACAACAGAACTTCCGGTTTTGTCACCCTCCTGGGCTCACCGAAAATTGGCAGGGCTTCTAACATTTACCTTTTAAGTGTGCCCCCCACCCAAACATCCTCTCTGTCAAGTAGTTAATGATCTGTAAACAAACACTTTAAATTCAGTGGGGGAGCTCAGTATTAAAGGAGCCCTGTGGCGAAACCTTTTGGAAAAGTTAACAATCTTTCTATAATATGAAAAGTTCACCCTTTCATTTATCAATTTCCATTGATGAAGTCTGAATGTGCCTTCTGACACTGCGGTGAAACTGCAGTCAGTGAGTACCCCCATGGGTAGGAGTGAGGAGTCCAAGAAGTGGCCCTTTAGCAGAATTCTTGCACCCAAATGGCCCAGCCTTACACAAATGTGTTCACAGATACCCCACCCAAAAAATGAACGAAAGGATAGAAAACCATCAGCTCAGACACCTGCAGGAAGCCTTTGAGGCCAGACCCCAGTGAAGTATTAGATGGCGGAGGAGGGTGGAACACCCATTTTCGACTGAGATGAGGAAGCATCTGGATTGTCAAGATGAATCCAGGAGAATGGCCATTTGCTTAGCAAACGTTTAATTTTGATAACACCTGCCAGAGAAGGGGTTGGCTATCAAAGCCAGCAGAACACACAACTCCCCAGTTACTCCGAAGAGGCCACCCGTAGCCTTTTTATCTGTGTCAACTCACAACAAATGGCATTTCTGCCTCTGTGTCACCATTTGATCAGTCTTGAGAAAATACCAGACATCAGAGTTACAAGAAGACCCTTGCTTTTCTGCGGGGGACAAGGGAGGGAGAGACATGGCCAGTAGATGTGAGGAGGTCCAGGCAATGTGACAGCCCAGCTACCTGAGGAGTCTTCTTTCTGGTCTGGACAACTTCAATGGAGAACGGAGCCTGAAAAATGGACAGTCACAGGAAGGATCGGGTAGACATCTCCCACTGGGAACAAGGTCAGAATATCGGCCTCCAAGTCTGGCCCTGCTAAGGAAGGTGAGCCCTGGCCTTTGTGGAAGGGTCTCTATCTGTCTTCCAAAAAGAGCTCGAAAGTGTCCTGCTACAAGAACTGAGGCCAACGCTAGCCTGCAGACCCCTGTCCACTTACTTGGGGACCACAGCTCTTCACCACTAACCTCAGGAGCCCTCAAAGTGGGTCACAGCAGACTGTGTTGTCACAGCCACAGTAGGCAACAGCCTGGCTTTCTGGGAGTATTCCACAGTGTGTGTACTTCAGTGAAAGTGGGAAAGGCCCTCTCTGGGTCTAATATTCTATGACATTCTTGGCCAAGAGATTCTAAGAACTGGAACAGGCCCCTCTCCAGAATTATACCTATTATGTCCCATGGTTAACACTGAACTACTCAGAAATTATCAAAACTAATTTAAGGTTTCAAAGCTCCAAAGAGAGAGAGAGAAAAAAAAAAAAAAGATCTAGCAGGTCAGGCTCTGACATTTCTTCAGGAACAGAACTAGGCTGCCCTCTTGCCTGAGGTGAGGCGAAATCAAGGAGAGCCCGCTGTGAGGCGAAGCCTCCTCCCATAATAGCTTGTCCTCTCAGAAACAGGCCTCTGCCCTGGGCCGGCAGCAACGACTCTGTCTCCTCAGTACCTCAGCACTTTGGCACAGCCAAGGCACAGAGCAACCCTAATCTCTCTCACAGAGCAGTAGACAGGCCTTATATTTCCTGGCTTTGTGGTTGTTTTCCTGGCTTTTTATAGTTTCAAATCCTTTATTTCTAATACTCACCAGTCCAAAAAGTGATCCTGGAGTAAAAAGAAGATGCTCAGAGGTACACGCCAGTCACTCCAGAGGCCCTGGTCCACACGGTGGGGTGTTGCTGGCTGTTCTGGGATTCACTGATTCTGCTGCTGCAATGGAAGGAGGAACCCACTGTCCAGACACTCCAATATCCTCAAACCAAGACTAGACCTTCGTCAACTCCTTTCTCTACTGCATCAGGAACTCAAGAGTATGGAGATTTGGCCTCCCAGGCAAAGAGGCCATAGGCACTGAGTGGGGCTGGTGGGATCCCAGAAGTTCATTTTTATTTTAAATCTCTTTGAGGCTGCTTGGGAAAATGAAGCCTAAGAGGTTCAGCACTCTCAGAAACCCTCTAGTTCCTTGCAGCCCCAACCGCAAGACTTGACCCAAGGCCACCAATGTCAAGATTGCTCAGGTCTACTCTGAATGTCAAAGACTCCACTCTCCCTTAGCAAGCCCCTCAGGCTGAAATCCTTTTTCTTCTAGAGCTTCAACCTTCAACTGCCAGGTAGAAAGCCCCCTGCCACCAGCCCACAGATCTCTGCCGCCATGGCACTCAAACCCTGTCAGGTGGTGGAGAGTGTGGACAGCAGGCTGACACGGTTTCAAAGGGGCCGACCAGGCAAGAACCATCCTGTACTCCTGCCCCAGCTCTAACACAATAAAATGTCTTTTATCAATGTAATTCAAGCCAAAGAGTCAAGGGTCTGTCACCATTTTAAAAAGGCTTATTACATGGCCACAAAAATTTGCCTCAGGCTGAAACCTGGCATGTAAGGTATCAGCGTGGGACAGGCTCTTTTGATTTGATTTTATTTTCTTACAAAATCTGAAAATGAAACGCTTCTATCCTCCCTTCCACCAACCGTTTTTTGATTTATGGAGAGGAGGAAAGAAATCTGAAGTTGACAGGTTGGGACAACTCCACTCAGCTTTCCCACTCAAAAGCTGCTTTTGTTAAATCACATTTTGCATTTATGGCCTGCGGCTCTTGGCTGACTTTAGCAGCTCCTCCAGTGTGGAATGACAGTGGACTTCCCCAGGAAGAGGCCCCTACTGAAATGATGCCCCCTCTGCACCAAAGGAGAAGATGCCACAAAGGCTTGATGGAGATTGGGGGTCTCTAAAGCTATGAGGCCACTGGGTTAGACAAGGCAGGGGCCACGGAAGGTCTGACTTTCTTCTGAGGCTGGCTCTTAATATACTTCTCTTCAGGTCACCAGCATATGTCTACCATTGGTTCCCCCAAGTAACGCTCCAGCCTTCTGAGAACCGAGACTACATGGCCCACCTTTGATGGCTAGACACCATACTGTCTGAACAAAGAGTGCCCTTCGTTAAGTGCTCATGAATCAAGTACTATACAGTGGCAGCTCCTGCCTTCTTCCTATTGGAGAGCCACTGTAAACGAACTGCTGGAAGGACCAGCCACTGTCCTGTGACCAAGGAGAAACCTTCCCTTCCCGAAGACACCCAGGTGTCCCTAGTAAATTATTCACTAGCCAGGGAGCCTCTGGGTCAGCCTTGAACCAGGAGGTGATTATAACCCCTTGAAAGTGGTAGCTGGCCCAACAGTTCACTGTACTATTTTGGCAATCTGTAATTGTATATTTACTCAATGGCTGTTATGGACAATCAGGTTAATAATTCACTTTGTAAATGCTGTGTAATTACAGAGTTAGAAGAGCCGCAGTGGTTGTCAAATTTCTTTGATAAAACCATCCCAATCAGTAGTTTAGGTCCCTTTCCTCTATTTAGTCTCTCCCTCACCTACATCCCAATTTTTCTGCCCCAAAAGATAGAATAGTTTGCAGTCGATCTGTTCAAATGGTGCTATTGGGAACCCATAGCTCTAAAGTTTTGCTCCACTAAAAGGGTTTAAGTAACAAGCTGGCCATAGAGGGCTCACTAAAGGCTGGCTGCTGACCTCAGGGACAGAGCAAACAGCTGCAGTTACCCACATGGCTCCTGTTTTTCTAAGTCTTTCTGGTGCTTCACCAACAAACCCTCTTTTCTTCCCCATACTCTTCCAGCACATACAACCCAGTACTCCAAGTGATTCCAATGGCTTATTTTTGTCTTCAGGTGAAGTTAATTCTTTAACAGACTCCCTGGTACATTTTATGATATGGCAGAGAAATCTCCTGACCACCACAGCACCTTAGAATAGCAAGAGTTCTGTATGCTGTCTGGGAGGGGAGCTGGGAACAACCTAAACAGAGAGGCAGCCCCCAGAAAATTCTCAAAATTCAGAAACCTACTGACACCCAGACCCTTTGCCCGAAACCTCTGGTTGGTTCTAATTTCAGCATGGAAAGGGCGGAGAAGGGCTGGGGTTTCCCAGCTGAGAACATTACAGCCACCTTCAGATCTGACATGCAGCTGTGGGGGCACTTGGTGCTCACAGGGCAAGGGAGGCCCGTTCAAGGAGGTTCTATATGTGCAGTACATTTAAGGCCACTCTTTCTGGGGAGTCTAGTTTGGTTGGAGTTTTTTGGGTTGTTTGTTCGAGTTGTGGTTTCTCTTCCTCCATTAAAAAAAAAAAAAAACTGGATCTGTATTTCAGCTTCCTGTTCATGGAGCGGACAGAAGGAGAGTGTGCAGTGGAGGAGGTGTGTGGGGAGGAGGCTGAGAGATGGAGCAGGGCCGAGAATATCCGGAACTGGAGAAAAGTGAGAAATGGAGCTTTTTCTTGGCTTCCAAACAGTTGTAATTTCCACGCCACTGCTTAGTTCCTGGGCACCAGGCACAGAATGGGGAAGGGGCATGTGACAAGTTTGCCACAAATCAGGATTTGGCATTTAAATCCACAGGAAGGAAGAAGAATAGAGGGATTGCTTATTTATAGATTTGCAGATGAATTGAACGAGATAACCAAAATGCACTTCTTGTGTCTCTGAAGGAGCAATTCCATTTTCAGACTTGGAAAGTACCCCATAATTGAGTATCTCCCGACCCCAACAGCATGCTGCATCCCAAGGTTAAGATCAGCTTGTTGAAAGCAGGGTAGAAGGCTGCTTCTGTGGTAGCTCAAGAATTCCGCTTTGAAGGACAGGTTGGTCCCACACTACATTTAACTGGATTCAGTTCATCTGATTATACAGTGCCTTGCTTTCTGGAATATGTAATCATCTCTTTCTGATGACATTTTAAATATCCAACTAGACAAATAATTGCAGCATTAATTGATAGCAGAGTCAGGCTGGAAGATCGTTGATTGGCAGAGTCCCCACTGAAACAAATCTTTCTTTCAAACCTTACAGGAATGATGCTTAAATCTAACTTTTGCTGATAAATGCTCAAAATCTGATTTATTGATAAAGGCACTGCAACAAAACCTGCATTTCAGCCTGTGATTACTCTGTGAGATGCATGAGAAGACTCAGGCAGCGTGATTTATATTATTTTATTTCCTATGAATAATCACAAGGATAGTGGGGATGGGGGTTAGGAAGAAGCAATGTGGGTAGAAGGGGGGCTGCTTCTTAATGCTGCACTTCCTGAACAATACTGGCTGCACTCAGGCCAACCCTTGACCCTCTAATACCTACTGCAGGGTAGAGAACTGGGCATGGGAACATCCCAAGAAAGATGCACCAACAACTGGCTCCATTCAGGCCTTTGAAAGCTACTTAAGTCAATGCCTTAAACCAAGGCTGAAATTCTCCTACGCTGTACTGTGAGCCCTGGCCAGGGCCATGAGGCCAGAGTCCAGGCAAGTCTCAGATGATCTCGGGCAAACCCCCAGTACGGCCACAGGGTTCCCTCAACCTCCATCTATTTCTCTATTCAAGATAGAACCCAAGTTAGTTGTTGTCTACATCATGCATTTCAACTGTAATCTTTAAGCTGATGCACTGTGTTCAACAGTTTAGACCCCGTGGAATGCTGCAATGGTTAGACAATAACTCAGAGGATACTTGTCTCCAGGAAACATCAGAAGAATGAGCTGCCATATTAACAGATGTAGATTACAGTAAGGTAAAGTCTAAAACAGAAAATGCATCGGAAGGCTTCAGCTCGCAACAAGGACTCCAGGGAGGGGCTCGGACCATTCACCCGAAGCGCTGGAGTGCAGATCTCTTCTTTCTTCCCTCTGCCTTCTTTGCTTCTCTTTTTTTCCCTTCTTTCTTCCCGTTGCTTTTTTCCCTCTTGCAACTGAGCCTCACTGAAAGTAAGTGGGCCCTTTCGCTTCTGCTGAAATCAGAAGCTTGTTAGATGTAATGATTATCTGCATCGTGACACCTACCGCATGTGAGGGGGCTTGTGGAGCGCGTTGCTCTCATTTAGAGCTCCTCCGTTAATTAGGAAGCCCTCAGATTTTCTGTGAATGCAGGTCACTATCGACAGCTCACACTTTTGATGCTTTGCCTGTGACAGTTGTTGGGCTGCCCTTCCAGGAGCTGGCAGGGTTGTCCAGACTCTAACACTGTCAGGGAATTCAGTCACTGCAGCCCATTCACAGGAAGTTGCAAGAAGGTCTCAAAGTCTGTTTCCTCACAGCCTCAAGAAATCTACACTGACATTCAGCTGTAAATAGCGCAAATGTCAAGATTGTCTTTCCCATCCTCTCACCTTTGTCCCCACCCCCCAAATCATGGTCCTCTACTATGGAAAATGAACATATTTGTGAGAAAAGGAAGTCAGTTTTACAGATAAACCAGTCTTCCTTTTATTGAAAGAGCAGTGATTGTGGAACAGAAACTGGCCCCTACCTTTTTAAAAAAACATTTTCTTTCTTTTTTTTTTTAACAGCGGTCAGCAACTGCACCTGGTGAGGCTGAGGTCAGCTTTATACATCTAACATGGCTCACATGTTTTCTTCTTAAGGGAAGGGGGGACTTTGGAGAGGCAGAGAAAAGGGGAAGTAAGGGAAGAAAGGTTAACAGCTCAAGCACAACTGCACATGGGGCTGAGGTTAGAGGACTCCTCACTTTGGAGCTCGGTTTGGGATACTTGCTGGGGGGAGGAGGAGACCGTCTATGGCCATGAGTGTGTGACTTTGTGTACTCTAAATTTCATCAAGGTCAAGCGGAAAAGAAATCCTCGGTGTCACTTGCTTAGTACATAACCAAAAAAAGAAACGAGCATTTCAATTTACATGGGAAAAACTATTTGCACACACCCCATCACCAACAACTGGGTAGCACTCTTGGAAGAACAAGGTAGTCCACGGTTTCAAAGCAGACTCATTTCAGTTCCCTAAACAGGGCCCTTCTTGCTTGAGGCTGCTGCTTAGCAGAGGTTTGCAGTAGCTATCTTATGAGATAAAAAGGGAAGGGGTAGGATGTCACAGGCATCATGCAAACCCTGAATTTGCTGGGGCTCAGGGTCTACACAGGGTGCAGCAGGTAACCACGGTACGAACACAAAGGATGCCACCAGCTGTGGCTGCAGTGTGCAGTTAATCCAGCAGAGCCAGGCCTCCACGGACACTCCACTTCCAGATGCCAGTCCAGCAAAACCCTCTGTGCCTTTCAGCTGACTGAAAACCCTTGTCTGTGTGAGCCAAGGAAGATCTACCTTTTAGATCTTACCTGTGAGAAAAGCAAACCTAGACTCAGAAAACAATATGAGAAGTAGCAAAGCCTGATCGATTCATTTAAAAGAATAACCAACCCTTCCTTCAACTTCACAAAGCTGCCGAATGAACACTCAGTTCCTAGGAAGCTGTCCCAGCAGCAACCAAGGTATGAGACACAGCACCTGCTACTCTAAGGTGAGAAGTGAAGCTGCCTTTCACTGGCGACTGTCACCAGAGTCTATAAATACCAGCAATGCCCTTGTGAACAATGAGATGAGCTCAACCCAGAGAAGGTGAGTGTTTCCCTAGGGCCACACAGCAGTTACAGGTCCTCCATACATATCCCTTCACCAAAAGGATGGCTTTTTCTTCTCTTGGAAGATACAGGACTACATCTGACTCATTTTCAGCACAAAGAAGAATGAGCTCACCAAAGTGTTTCCCTCCAGCTTTCTTTCTCCAACCTTCTGCACACATAGAGATTTTTAGTATACTTAGGACTATCTGCTTTTACCCAAAGATCTCTGAGAACTTTTTCCAACAGGGAAGCAAAAGAACTATGACAAGTGCTTTTGCACCATGAGATGGATTTGGCTGAATGGCTGCTGGGGCAAGACGGTGTGTGGGAGACTAGCACTGGGGCTCTCAGGATCCTTGTTCTGTAGGTGGACCACGGCTCACTTCCAGAGAGTGACTTTGTGATTTGTTCTCTCCCACACACATCAAATCACAACACAGATCACAGCTCTACTAGACCACCCTGCCCCACCTCCAACCAGCAAAGGTGGAGGGAGCCCTTTCTCACACAATGAAGGAGAACAAGTGGCCCAATTCTGGTATTTACTTCATACACATATGTGCAGTTAAGTTCTGAAGTGAGAAACTCAAGAAACTATATTTAGGCACACACACACTCACACGCAAACGCATGCGCATTTTAAGAGACAATTTCTAAAGACTTAACCCAAGGTGTTTGAAGAAAATGGGCATATCTGGCCCAGAAAAGCCTTGACCTTGCCCCTTTCCACAAACCACAAGCCCACTGGTGGACATGAGGTCCTCAGGCTTTAGAATAACACACAGCAATGGCATGCATGGAAACTCTAGCTCAGCATCGGGACTGGCCTAGAGTTGTTTTCGGGAAGACCTTGAAGAGCAGCAGGCCAAGGCATTACATAAAGTGTGACAGAGAAGCAGGCCACAGGCTTAGAATGACTGGTGTGGTTTGGATCTCGATGCCCTCCTCTGGCTCCTGTTTGAACACTCAGTCACCAGCTGATGGCGCTATTTTGGAAGGCCGTCTGAGGCTTAGTGTATGGCTGGTGCATACAGTCTACTAGGGGCAAGCCTCAAGCATTCCAGCCTAGCCCTTTCTCCAGTCCCATCTCTGTGTTTCCTGTCCAGTATAAATAGAGCCACCTCAGCCCCGTGCCTTCCCTGCTATGATGGACAGTATTCCCCCTGGAACCATGAACCAAAATAAAGCCTTCTTCATTTTATTTGTTTTGGTCACTTTGCAACAAGAAAAGTAACCAGTAACAACCACATCCTTTCCTTGAGTGATACTGCGGCACCCCCATGAACATTTCTCACAGAAGCCTGAGACACACACCTCCCAAACCTGGTCAAAATTTTGCCTTTTCCCTGCTAACAGACATGGAACCAGAGCAAATTCATATGTAATTTTAAGAAGACTATTTTATCTGAATGAAAAAAGACTGGGAAGTTCAAAGTGAATGCACATGCCCCTCCTATAACCCTAACTGCTGTGACATTCAGAGTGCTACAGTGGATCCTTTACTTGCCACAGGTGGAAGGGAGAGAGCCAGCATAACACCCCTAAGTGCACGCAGCTTTGACCTTTTACCCATGTAATGATCTACTTAATATACTATTTTGTCTTTAATCAGAGAAAGTGTAAGATAATTTGATATCCCATAAAACTCCCTAACCTATATTTTGCAAGTCAATTAGCCAAGTTCCACATGCTAATGTCAGCACGGCCACGCGGCACCTCCAGCCAGCCAGGCTTTTGGGCGTCTGTGCCCCATGCCATCACACAGTAAGACTGTCACACATGCAGACAGAAGCAAGCTCAGCAGAACAGAGGGCAGGAACATTTTTGTCATCTGTGTGAAGTCTCAAATAGAGATTATCCTTCCTCATGATCTTCAGGAAGACTATACATAATAGAATATACTAATCAACATTTGATATTTTTAAATGAATACAGACTTAGATTAAGGGAAAATTGAATGAGGCTCTTATGAAACCCAAAATAAAACCCCAAAAGTCATAAAAAAAAAAAAAAACATGTCTTAGCTGGCTTCCCCAGTTAGCCTTACTTTCAAGCAACCAGACTAGCCTTTTAATGAGGAGGTTCAAAGTTACCATTTCTCACTCCCTTATTGAAGAACAATGGAATGTAAGAACCAAGAGACTTAATTTTAATGCAGAAAGGTAAAGACTAGATACTTAGGAACTTTTTATTAAAAATATGGATTAGAAATCGGTCTGCATACATAAAGAAGAACATGGTCAGGTGACACAGAAAATACAGGTATTCCCTCTAGCCATCTCATAATTTCAGCTGCTAAAGGTCTTTTGACCTAGTTTCCCATCTCTAGAATGGAGATTCCCCAGCAACTGAATCTAGGAAGCACTGTCAGTCTATCCAGATCAACTCTTAGATTCTTCTCTTCCTTACTCCTTTGCTATTGGTTTTGAAAACACAACATTAACAACTGTTATTCGATGCATCATGGTGGATTCTTTAGAAAGAGTTGAACAGTCTCAGAGACTGTTAAAAGATAGTGCTTTTTCTTCTAAGAACAGGAGGCATGAATCTAGCTAGTTCATCAAAACCTGTGAAAGATCAAGTCCAGATTTTAGCACAACAGTTTCTCCAAGAAGTCAATCTACCAGACAGGGAAGAAGACTGTCTCCCTCTCCATGGATGTTGGGAAACGCCACTGCATTCTCCCTGAACCCCTCCCCTGTCCTTGGCGATCAGTTACAATCTGACAGCATTTAAAGATGACAGTAGGGGAGGTAATAGGACAGTGCCATAACAGGATTACAGCAAATGTGAAAGAAAGGACACACGTAGGTACTGCCATTTAGATAATATCATCTATGATCAGTTTTTGTTTCATTTTGTGCTGACACAGAAGTCAGTATCACTTATACAATTCATTGTAAGCCCTGTTATGGAGGTAAATAGTTGCCTCTCGGATGAAGGAAACAGTACATTGCAGGGGGATTGATTCAGTGAAACTTTTAGCTTTGGTTGGCGTGAAAATATTGGTATGAAAAGGATCTTATACCAATAGCCAAAGAGTGAAAAAAAGCCCCAAGTCTCTATCACCCAAATAACTATCTTCACACAAAGAAAAAATTGACATGGTCATAAGCAATAGGAAGCCAAAAGTTTGTGGCAGGCGCCTTAGCCCCCAATGAAACTACTATGTTAGAGAGTTAGAGAAATAAAGTGGAGACACCCAAATAGAGTCACATGGGGGAACCAGACCAGTCGCCTGCTTGCAGTGAGGTCCTTGCAAACACACTGTTCCTCACCCTAATTCCCTGGTGCTGCCTGGCCCACAGCACATCCAAATCTGTAGAATTCCAGCCTTTGAAAGCCAGTCTGACTCTACTTTCTAATTTCTGCCATTGGAAGCTTTTTCCATTCCTACCAAGTCTTCTAGAAGCTGTTGTTCCCCAGCAACAAGCACATGCTGCCCTACCTGACAAGGAAACGGCATCTTCGCTGTCGGCAACTGAGTCCTGCTGTGTGTCAAGTGACCAACTGCAAACAAAAGCTCATCTGACCAACGCCTGTCTCAAAAGGAAATCTGACTACAGGGGAACTACCATGAAGAGAGGCTGAAGAGAAATTCCGACATTTTAAATTCAAAAGGGGCTAGTGCTTTTCTAGAACATTCTAGTCACTAAATTATCTCCTGAGACCCCAGGCCTGCTTCTCTTCTTCACCAATCCCTATTACTCCATCCCAACAGTTCATTCAAATTCAGGCAGGACTATCTGCCCCTCCCAAATAGAAGGGTGCTATCAGAAGGAGTATAAAGATTTGGGGTACCTGCCTTGCTTCATCACACACCATCTGAAAGATAAATCCCATCATGAAGAACTAACTATCCAGCTCCCCAGCATGGTACACTGGAGGACAGGGACAAGATTAACAGGGAGCCTACCCTCTCTGTACCCACAACAGAGATGATGTGCAGACACCCTCAAACTGAAATGCTCTCCACGTTAGTAACAGACCCAGGTGCTTGTCTCCTACAGTTTTGGGCTCGTTTCACACGGGAAAGAAAATCCAACCAATCTTCCAGCCTCACAGATCACGCAGTCCCTGAGCCACTCCACTCACAGCCGGGGTTCCACTGGCATGTTACCCCAAGCCTCTGGTTAAGGACATGCTTTCCCAACATGCTTCTTAAGTGCAGGGACTCTGTCTTCTACTTGTTTGTATTTTATTTCAAAGTAACAGCACAGCATCTGACATCTGACATCTGATGTCCATATAACCAAGGAACGCAGCAAATTGTAGTTAAATGATTTGCCTTCCTCAAAAGGAAATTACTCTTCCAAATGCCATTTCTGTTCAAAATGGTAATTTGAACCTTCTTCGCACCCACAAACAGTTCCTTTCTGATATCTGCTTGAACTTCCAGATAAAAAAAGGCAAGTGGCAGCAACATGCTATGCTACACAAAGATTAGCATTATTATCCACCCTCTTTCAACAGCCATCCCACGCCCTGAACGAGCCAACATGAAGATCCTGAGCCAACCAGACCATGTTTTAGGTTGATCAAGTCCGACTCCTATGTGAAGCCCACACCTTTAGGGTCGTGCAGCCCTTCAGCTGTTGTACAACCATGCTCATCAGCGTCTGTAAAGATGTCAGGCTCTGGGAAAGCACTTCATGAATGCAAAACCCAAAAATTGGCTTGATTTGGGTTTTTGTTTCTGATTTTGGTTTTAATTTCTTTGAGACAGGCTCCTGCAGTGTCCCCTTGGCTGGCCTGAATTAGCTACGCAGTGACCAGTTTTCTTCAAATTCCAAGCAATTCTTCTTCCTGTGTGCTGGGATTACAGGCATGAGCAATCAAGCCCAACCCCAAAATAATGTATTGTTAATACCCTTCTAAATCCAGCACCACTAAAAAGACTTTATTTTTATACCACAAAGCAGCAAACATGGATAGTCTTGGCCCCCACTGGCAGCTCTAGGGTGTGGTAAGAGGAAGTCCTGGCAAACAGGAAAGGACTAGATAACTATTATCTGAAATGTTATGTAACCGAAATTCTCCAGGTGACTGTCCATATCAAAAGCACCCGGGTGTTCTATCCCACTTCAGAGCCAAGACCTGGAGTCCGTAGGTGGCCATGGAGGTTTTCCCACAGTAAGGACCCAAATCTACAGAGCTCTTAACATCCAGCCAGGTTGAGAAAAGGCAGTCTACATTAAGTACCAAATAAACAAAGTTCAGATGCCGCATTTATGCCAGTTGCCTTGGAAACTGCATGAGAGACAATTTTGGGGAGGAAGACGGATGGTAAAAACAAAACTTCTCAGGGGCTGGAGAGATAGATGTTCAGAGGTTAAGAGCACAGACTGCTCTTGCAAAGGACCTGGGTTCGATTCTCAGCACCCACATGGCAGCTAACAACTAGGGGAGTATGATGCTCTCTTTTGTCCTCTGAGGGCACTGCATGACACAGGGACACTTGCCTACATGCAGGCAATACATGCATACACATAAAATAATATAAAAATAATAAAAATTAAAAAAAAAAAAAAACAAGTCGGGCATTGTGGCACACGCCTCTAGTCTCAGCACTTGAGAGACAGAAGCAAGCAGATCTCTTTGAGTTCCAGGCCAGCCCAGTCTACGTAGTGAGTTCCAGGTCACCTGGGGCTACAGGGAAACCCTGTCTCAAAAAGACCAAAAAAAAAAAAAAAAATCTTACTTTTAGGAATGGGACAGTCACATGGTTGGGCTCTCCACCTAAGGAAAAGCTGTATCAATGAGCAGGACTAAGTTAGGTACTCTCTCTTTTTTTTTATTTCTGTGAAGCCCACTGAAATTGTAAGAAACAAATTCTCTGTTCTCCTTTACTCTCATGCTCATGAGTGCAAACACATTTTTCAGGAACACAAATGCTCTGCTCAGGGTGGATAATCCCATCCCAGTGCACCTCTCTCATGTAGTCAGTCACTAATGTGTATAGTGTCTCCTTGGACCCGAACAGTTAACCAGTTAACAGCTACAGACAGACAAGAGATCTTCCATGCTGGTCCAACTCAAGTAGTTTTTGTTTTGTTAGTTTTATTGAAGCAAAATTTACATACAACAAGTCACTCATTTAAGTGTACAGTTCAATGAATTTCGCTATACAGACATATAACCACCACCAAAATAGAGATACAGAAAATTTCCATCGCTCTAAAAGTTTCTTAATGACCTTAGGCTGTGGATCCCACTTCTTTGTGATCACTGATTTGAGTCTTCTAGAATTTCATATAAATGAAATCACACAGGTTGTCACCTTGCATACCTAACTTTTTTTCCACGGAGCAAAATGATTTTATGATTCATCATGCTGTTGAGTGTATTACTAATCCATTCTTGAGGTATAGTCTATTGTATGGCTGTTTATCCATTCACCTATTGATTGACATTTGGGTTGTTACCACTTTGAACTAAAATGACAGTGCTACAATGGAGCATTTGATAAATGTATTTACAAGTACATACATCTTCATTTCTATTCAATAAATACCTATGGCATTTTGAGAAAAGAGAAAAGGTGTTGGGCTTGAGAATCCAGGGAGCCCCCACTGTGTCATCCTCTGCCTGTCCCACTTCCACCCCATTCCCTGAGGAGTTCAACTCCTAAGCCTGTGCTCCAGCCATCTGCTAATCTCAACAGCCAAATGTCATCTTACTTCAAGCAGAAATTTTCCAATACACTAAGGAAATGATGGGTGCAGATCCCACAGCATCCATATAGTGGATATCCTTTGGACTGATGTTCCTCTGGGCTGCAGGTAACTATCCAATGTGGTACTGAGAGCCGTAAGGGTCCCCAACAGGTCAGAGAAGGGGTGGTTGGCTTCTCCTATTAGCAGGAGAGTTGAACAGCAAATGCAGGTCTTGGAGGAAATATCTACTTTGCCAAAAGGCCTTAAGAAGACAGAAAACATCAAGTTTTCAGATAACACCCAAGGGGAGCAGCTGCTGCCTAGTGGTGTGGACAGCAAAGATCTGTTCAGAAGCCTAAGACTCAACCCTTTTCCCCTTCACCAGCTGCTACAGGGCCCTGAGGAAGCTAGGGCTTCAGGACTAGAGCTACACTGGCCCCACACAGTGGCAGAAGCAGATTAAGGAAAAGCATGTGGAGTGAAGGGGGGTGTGGACAACAGAGAGGGTGGCCATCTTAAACAGAAAGAATTCAAAAGGAAGATGAAGGAAACAGAAAGGAGACTGCTGATGACAATAAAGGGAGGGAGAAAATAAAGACCCCCGAAAGAGGCACACCTGCATTACCTACAACACCTTGGGCAACGGGTGCTTTAGCTATATAGACTGAGAGCGTTAAAAATGGGAGCTGAGCTTGCTACGGCAGTGTGGGAAGCTGGGAGGTAGGAGCAGTGGCTTTTCCTCTGCATCGCATCTACACTAGCCAATAACCAAGGCCACACCTCCTCATCTCTCTGGTTCTCAGGCAACCCACAGTAAACAAGCAGTTTGGAATACATTATGTCTAATACCCTGATGTCTGATCAGCCTTATTCCACCATTGTCAAGAGAAGAACGGAAGTAGCCCAGAACTAGCTAGAATGAGACACAGAAGGGGAAAAACCGTGTTCATTCCCTCTGCCTAACCCCTAGTTGGCACAGCCAGACATGGGGCAGTAGAGCCTGGTTCTGTGGTGACAAATAACTCCCAGTGATTCACCACAAACTTGATTCTTCAGTGAGCATTTTAAAAATGACTCATCTGTAAAACAGAATAATACTATTTGCTTCATAGGGTTGTTAGAAAAATCAAATGAGTGCATATTTGTAAAGTACATACAACAGTAAGCTCTGAGCTTGTGAAATAAAACACAAACCTCCTGGTGTATTTGCTGCACCTCAGCAGAAATGAGATTAGCGGCCCTTTTCCCAACAGCAAGTTTGGGTCAGTAGAAAAGGGAAGACGGAGAGGAGAAAGGAAAATAGTGTGAGGCTTTGGAGGGAGGGGGTCAGCTGGGAATACAGACTCTAGGACAAGAGCTAGAACCTGATAGGTGCCCATATATGACAAGTCGATGGACAGATGGACACATGAAAGCTGGACAGATAGTAATGAGGTGCAGAAAGTAGACAGGGGAACCTTCACCTCCTTTACAATTTGGGGAGGGGTGATCTAGTTCACCACTGGACATAGATATAATTTTATTCTCTTTGAAAAATAAAATCCAGGTCTCCACTGAAAGAAGTCACCTGAGAAAACGGCCAGACCCAGATACCCACCATTCCTCTTCCAACCTGCCCACACCCCTGCCACAATCAGAAGCCAAACCCTTCTTTGGGTCTGGGATAAAGCAACTGTTAGCCCACAACTAACTTCGAAGGCCACTTTGGAAGGTGTATTGACCCTACTGCATAGTGTCTGAGAGTAATACTGTCCGACTGGAATCTGCAACTTGCTCTTATTCATGTACACCTGGGGCAGACATTAGCCCAGAGTTTCCTTTCAGCCGTATCACTACAGATGGTCCCCGAGTACTGCCTCACTTCTCTCCTCATCGCAGAGACGACGTGGGTTCCATCAGTGCCTCAGAGCCAAATGCCCTAGAAACAAGTTCAAGTTCAGTTCAACCAGTGGACACAGTCAGATTCTTTCCTGAGTGAGGTATAGACATTATGTGTCTGTTGTGGTCCCTGTGGTTTGAGTTTGGGGTTTTCCTGAAAGACAAAATGTTTGAAAGGGACCCCGAATTTGCATGCATAGATATAAGGTGCCTGGCAAAGCCCAATTGCCCTTTTGCTGGAAGAGACGCAATTCAACACCCTCCCCCAACCCAGAGCCCTGCCACACAGGAGACAGAGACAGAGAGGGCACACTTGGTGGCAAATTCAAGGCCAGCTCTCAATAATACTGCAGTGTCTCCAAGGCTCCAGTCACATGGCTGTTTTCATCTTTTAAGAATTTCTTTTAAAATACCTATGAAACATACTGAAGACCTGGGAAACTGACAAAAAGGAGGGAACAAACCAAAAGAACGAGGTCAAAGGCTGCCCTCAATGTGGAAACTTCATGAGTAAGGCTTTGGGGATAACAAGCAGGGACAAGACTGAAAGCTATGCATGGAAGTCGTATGAAGGAAGTAAATGAAGGGAAAAGGGGCTTGCTCACTGGATCCCAGAATACCAAGAATGGAGAGGTTCCAGAGCCAGAGAAAACAGCAGGATCGTCCCAGTGGAGCTCCAATAAGCACTTACAAAATGCCCGACAAGCAAGGCAATGCAAGCAGACACAGACAAGGGACAGGGTGACAGTGGACCAGCCAAAGGGGTCAGCAAAGGGGCAGTGGTTAGCCCTAGAGGCAGGCGTCCAGAACACAGGCAGAGTGCTAGGCTGGTGAGAGTCTACAATGCCCTCCGTTGCCCTCTGGTCAGCTCTGGACACACAACAAAACTGAGTACAATGCGCCTGCTGACAGGACAGCAGGAAGGCGGCATGCATCTTTGCAAAGGCCCAGAGCTGAACCAGTCCCCTTCTGAAAGGGTTAAGTGAGCACATCACTCCTGCCCTGTACAACCCAGGCCATTTCCAGAAGGGAAAGGCCAACCACACTTTTATTTCAAGATGGCCAGACAGTAGCCATTTACCCTGTAGGTGCAGTTTGAGGTCAGCTCCTTCCTTAGATCTCTCTCCCTGTCTCCAACAGTAGTAGAATTCCTGAAAAGGAGTAAGACTGAGTTTCTATAAAACAGGATCCATTTTTCTATGGACAACCACTTCTGAGACAAGAGCAACCACTTCTGAGCACTGGATGTCTCTCTGGAGTCTGGACCCCAGGACTGCAGTTCTCAGATGGAAGGGTCCATGGTCTCTCCTTCGCAGCGGAGAGCACTGGAGCACTTGGCAGGTACCTGTTGGCCAGCCAATTCTAACTGAGCAGCATCCCCTAAACTAGAGCTGAGAATCTATTTCCTTGCTGCCTTTTTTTTCTCTACTGAAGTCCTTTCATAGAGTAGTTAATGACCTATAAACACTTAATGAGCTGGAGAAACCATCCATGAAAAGACATAACACTGTGGATCCTTTTGTGAGTGGAGAAATAAAAAGAAACTTCTGTAAAATGAAACCTGATAAATGTTCTGCTTTATAAATTCAGGTTTTTTTAAGACTATAAATAACTAGCATTCAAATATACTAAGCAATCTTGAAGTCAACCCCTAAAAACTTGCTCTCAACTTAGCAGGCCAGGTCTATATCACAGGGCTTCCAAGTGAGGACTCAGACCCCAGCACTGAAATTAAATTGGAGTGTCACAGGCAGACAAATTCATAGCTGCAATATCAGGAATGGGCTGGAAACTTGATGAGCGACTCACCAGTCACCACCTCCCCTACCGCCACATGCTATGATGGTAATGATAATGACCATTATGATGATGATCATAATAATAACAGCTTCCATGGGGTGGCACTTTGCAGCTTGCAGAGCAATTTAACAACCTTTACTTCCTCTGAAGCCCTTGCAAACCAACCTTCTTTTCCCTTTTTCTGGGTGACCACCTTCCTGTCGTCATGCATTTCCCCCAAAGAATAGATTACGATAGACTTTTGTATACAGAACCAGGGAAGACCAACCGAGGAGGTGAGAGACTTGGGGAGCCACAGTACAGTCCTTAGACAGTTGGATCTGGTCCTTTGGGGGAGGACAACACTCTGAGCAGAGCTGGCATGAGTTCAAAGTCCTGATAGGTGGGGAGGGGAACTCGGTTACACTCTAAGCAAGATGGGCCACTGGGTAGATGGGTGTGAGGCTCTTTGAGGGGACACCACAGCATGGGGCACAGCACGGGGCAGGGAGGTGGTGGGTGCAGATAATACCCACAGTGATAACCAGAGGGCCCTGGAAGAAGAGGCCCTGGACAGTACAGGCTGGGCACATTCTCAGGGACCACTCACAAGACCTACAGCAGTGTGCTCTCAGAACTCCTCCCTACCCATGACCCCCTATCAGTGCCAAACAAGTACACAAAAAACACACCCAGTATGGGTTGGACAGAGGGGTCCCTTGGGTCGCAGGGTGTGCCCTGGAAGGTGGGGAGGGCCAAATCTCCAAGCATTGCATTGCCTTGGTACCAGGAAGGCAACCGGCTGCCCAATCCTACTTCTTTCCTAGAAGTGGCCTAGCACATTCATAATCTAGCCACCTCTGGCGCTTAGTTCCCTCAAATTTCAACAGCAAACAGGTTTAGGGCACTGGGCCAAGCTGAGCAGAAGTGAACTATCTCTCCACCTACTTACCAACACCTACGATCAGGGGAGCAGACAGAAGGAGAGAGGTTAACAGGCAGTGAGGCCACCTTAGAAGTCCAAGGTGGTTTGGACTCAGCCCACTGATACACAGAATGCTGATTCTTTGAGGAGACTAGAGACTTTGTTGCTTAAGAAAACTTCTTAAGTTTATATTCTAATATTCACATTTCTCAAACATGCATTTGAGCTGTAAGCCTTGACTGTCCTGCTCACGTACCAAGTGGCTCTCCTTACTGGGGCAGGGAGCGGGTGTGTGGAGAGTGAGGCAGGGGCGGTGTCTCTTCCCATTTTCCTTTCTGACTGTCCACACACGTGCACACCCAAAAGGAAAATGGAAGAATGTTCTAGCTCCAGACCATCTGCCTCTCTTAGGGGTGGTCCTCCAATGTGCCCTCAGTACTCTGGTTGCTAGGGCTTCATCATCTTTTCCTATCTTTGGGGCTCACACCAATGAGCTGGAGAATAGTGTCTGCAGGCAGAGTCCAGGTCAGTCACATGCATGGTAAGTGGACAGTGCCCTTCAGTGGGCTGTCAGAGCTCAGGCATACCCGTCTCCCTGCCACACATTTTTGAACCATGCTACTTGAGACTGAAGTCAGAAAACCCTCATGCCTCTTTCCTTCAGAACTAACTGCCCCCAAGAAAGGCTGTATGTTCTATAACATCTCAGAGGGTGGGTCTATATGCACATTATTCCCAGGAACAGCAAAAGAAGTTAGGCTCTCCGCCTCCCCGCCCCCGACCCCACGTTTCATAGCCAGGAACCAAGGGCATTCAGCTAGCAGGTAAAAACTCCAGTTCACCTGGCTTCAGAGCCCACTCTCCTTTGAGTCCTGCCTCCTTAAGATAGTTTTTGTCACTGGCCAAGAGCCCTGTAACCTCCCCACCAGCCCTAGAGGTCACAAGCGCCCAGGTCCAGAGGGGCCACAGCGGGGCCTTGTTGTACGGGGAGGACATTTTCTGAAGCTGCTCGGTGCTCTGCTGTTTCATTTCTCCTTTCTCCTCCTCCCAGCCCATACCAACAGACTCCAAGGCCCAGGTGCAGCTCCAGCAGCTGGCAGGCGTCAAGTGGGACTAAGGGGGTAGAGAGCAGGCGCCAATCTGCCTGCTCTCAGGGCAGACCAGACTGGGCGAGCCCCTCCAGCCAGGGCACCCACCCTATCACAGGCTGTTTACTCGAGCTGGCTTTTGTCTCTGGTCCGCCCTGCTGAAGCTCTCTTCCCTCCTTCTCCTGCTTTCAGTCCTCTGCCCAGGCCTGCCTGAGGCTGCTTGCCAGAGTGATTGCATGCCAGGGCTATGCCCCAGGCACTGAGGGCTGCAGCTCCCAGCATCCTGCTGCTCAGGACAAGAAGTCCAGAAGCCTAGTATGGTCTGGGGGTAGCACAGGGACTACACATTAAAAAATTGGCCCTGGGTGTGGAAGTCCCCAAGATCAGCCTAGGTAGAGAGGGGACAAGGGGTAGGTGAGGTTCCCTGAGACCAGTTTCCAAAGCTGGGCTGCCTCTGACTCCTCCGCCCCCATGAACCACACCTCTGTGGGCTGACAGACATGCCTTTAGAGCAAGGTAGGGAGTGTCCGGTGACCTGGCCAGTGCAATCACTCAGGCAGAAGTGGGCAATAGAACAGGCATTTAGAAGCCAGGAAGGGAAGCAGGACCTTGTGAAAAGGGGGGTGAGGTGGGAGAAGTGTGAGAAGAGGGGATTAGGTGTTAAAGAGGTAAGGCCAGACAACCCCACACTTCCCGATCCCTCAGGATGAAGTCCGGGGCAGACCAGTGGTCACTACCTACAGAGAGCCCCTGTCAGCAGTCCAGGTATTAAACTGATGGTCTTGGACAGCAAAGCTGGAGCTCAATGTGGGTGCCCACAATGCCAAGCTTTGGCAGGTCAGTAAGGTGAGCACTCCCAAGTGGGGCAGGCAAGCTGGGATCTTCCATTACTGCTACTTCTTGGCTATCAACTCTAAGCAGCTCTTCTTAACCTCTCTGAGCCTAGGTTTCTTCATCACTAAAATGCACATGAATGGTGGCATTGTGTCAAGCCCCTGGGGCTGCTATGGGAGTGTCTGTGAAGCATCAAACCCAGAGCAGGAGCCCCGTAGTCCCTGGAGCTAAGGAACTGAGCTAGGTGGTATGCAAGTCTTTCTAGATTCCTCACTCTCTTCTTAAGGAAAACCTGAACTACTTGGCCCATCCTGTGGTTAACTAATTAAAAAATGGAGGTGTCCACCTGCCCCAGGAGCAGCTCCCAGGTGAGATGCCTCTGCAGCACCTTTCCAAAACCAGACCTGTTTCCAAGGAGTTGTTGATAAACAAAAACTGTTTTGTGCTTGTTTCCACTGTTATTTGGGATACGCTGCCTTCACCCTGCTCACAGCCAATGACAGTTCTGCACAGGTGCATTAGGGATCCCAGGGAATTCTGGGGTCTTTGGGACATGAAGGGTCCTTCTGTGCTATGATTAACCACTTCCAAATGACTTATTTGCATGCTTTATATGTTCTCCCTTGGGTGCTCACCTGAACGACAAGAGATGCAGGCCCCTGGCAAGTACGACCACGCTCTCTTACAGCCAAGTGTTCATCTCACATAAAAATTTAGGAAGGGGAGCAGAGAGACACATTCTGAAAACTTACTCTTGCCTCTGATTTCCAGAATCATATCTTATTTTGATTATTTTCCTAGTGAATGATGGAACAAAGTAATGCTATGCTTCTTTCCACACAACTTGTGCTACTCTGGGTGAAATCTCAGGCTAATAGAGCTCCAGGGAGGAAAGACCGGAGTCAAAAATATTGCATGTGACACAGAGAAGATGAACACCAGAGGTCCTGGAAACCCAATAGCTTTGCATGTTGTAACAACGCAACTCAGGCCTATCAGAATCATGAATATCTGTACAGACATTTATCCAAGCAACAATCATAGATCAGGCCCCTCATATGGGCTGATGGTCTTACGGTTTACTGTTTTGATTTTTTTCAAAGTAGCAAGAGTGGTGCACAGAAGGTGTGCTGAATGCCACAAAGAGAGAGAGGACAAAGAACACACCTGGCTCTCCTCCACAGGCTGCGAGTGAATGGGGGAAAAAACCTCAGCCTGATAAAACTGCGGACAGAGAAACTTCGTGGGACTCAAGAAGAGTGCAGGCTGTGCCAGCACAAACCACTTGGCCACTACACCTCACACAACTTCTGAACCGTCATCCCCTGGCTCCCTCCGTATATCCTCCTGCTAAGGCAAAAAGTTTCCTTCACATTCAACCTCAACGTTCTTGTTCTAAGATAGGAGTTAAATAACCATTTATATGTGTTCTGACCAGATGTCAGATCACACACCTAAAATCCCTGTATTGGGGAAGTAGAGGCAGGAGGATCCCAAGTTCAAGACCACATAGTAAGAGCTTGTCTAAAAAAAGTTTTCTAAGCACGACATTCTTTAATGTATTAGTGTTCTGGATATATTATTAAAACTTTGTTTTAAATTGTCATCATCAGATTTTTTAAAAGCCCACAAATTTGGCTCTGAATCCAGTAACAGAACGGGGCAGAACACACTCATCAATCAGGTGACCAACAGACATAAATTTTAGTCCTGTCACTAAAAAGTTCTGTGACCAGAAGGAGGCATTTAGTCTCTAAAAAATCAAGTTTCACAAGGCTAGTAAAATGGGACAGGGAAGGGGCAAAAGAGAAAAAAACACTATTTCAGTCAGGTTTCCTCCTTCCTCTCTTCCCAACACCTACCTCCCGTTTGTCTTCCAGGGCCCAGGCCTATGTAGGATGGGTGGCTACTGGCTTGGAACAGAACCAATGTGTCTGTCATCTTAATACACATGGTGTATGTTTTTAAAGTCTCAAGGCCAGTCATGAAGGTCTGTGAAGGAAAGGAAGACCAGGATCCACTCAGTGCACTTGCCCTGGCAGTGGAGGTGGGCAGGGAGGCCACCACCTCCAAACCTGGATGTTCCGAGTCCTTGGAAGGTGGTGCCACATCAGTTGTATGATGTCAGCCCCATCTTGAAGTCTCAGCAGTCCCTCCAAATAGCTGGAGGACACACTGCCTCCAACTCACAAAGGAGCCTTACTTCCCCAGGGCCTCTGAAGTGTAAAGCCCCACTTATGCCACCCTCCCAGCCTAGACAGGCATCCCAGGGACCAGGCTTCTCCCCAGGCGCAGCTAGCTTTTATCTGTCTCCTGACAACTAACCTTCTCCTCTGTCTTCTCCATAGATGGGATCCTATGCCCACCCACAGGCTGGCCCGCTTGTGGACTGCCCCAATCTGGCACAAGCAGCAATGGAGCTTGGGTCTGGGTACTAACCACGCTCCCAGTGCCAGCGGCTGCTTCTGGGTTTATAAAGCCTCCATGGATTCCACATCTACCAGTTGGGCCCAGGACTGAGAAACCTGCATCAAGCCCCCTGATGGCTCAACTCACCGTCCTGGAAATCTATATAGCTCCTCCCAGGAAAACACGACACTTAGAAAGGACTAATTTAACCTGTCTAGAAGGTCTGGAAGACAAGATGCACACTCAAATACCTATTGATAAGACAATATTCTGAATCTTTTGTTAAAAGTTTGGTGTGTCTGTGTGTGTGTGTGTGTGTGTGTGTGTGTATACACACACGTAATATATATTAGCAATTAAAAAGTAATTCGCATTCCTCTAAGCCTCCTGAAACTGATTATAGGCTGATTTACTGATTCTAGAAGGCAAAAGAAGGAAAGAAGGGACTGAAGGAGAGAAAGAGCGGGAGAGGGACGAAGAGGATGGTGAGAAGAAAAAGGGGAGAAGGCAGGGAAGAAAGGACACTGAGTGTTCAGGCCCAATCAAACCAAACCCCACCTTTCCCGATGCCTGCTGGTAGTCTGAGAGCTCGGGAAAGGGTCACATAGACTACACTGCCCTCAAACAGGGCCCGTCTCTCTGTTGTCTCACTCTTGCCTGGCAGGACTCCTCACACAGAGCGAAGGTGCTCAGCAGGGAGCAGAACCAGAGAACACAGCCCTGGGTTCACCCACACAGCAGCACTCCAGTGAGCCCAGGAACTGCTGGCCTGGCCTTGGAGCAGAAGAATGGCGGACACACACAGCGTTCCAAGCTGAACTGGGTCTCCTTCCCCTAAGTCACTGCGTGGCCTCACCTGGCCCAGACCCCCACTGCAAACGCCAAGGAAGCCATGGATCCGAAAGCCAAAATCTCACATACACTTGAACCTGCCGACCTGATCTTCCAACAAGGAAGCTGTAAAAGAAAAGTTGGCCTCAGACTACCTGTGTTTCTAGACTTATACTAATGTTTCTCTCGAAATAGGAGCTCCACATCCTAGAAGTCATGGCAATCAAGTTCACCAAGAAAAGCAAAGGGATGAGCAGGTCTACACACACTACCATACCATGTCTGGCGCCCTAAAGTCTCCCATTCAGAGCTTTCCCTCAGCATTTCATTTATACAGGGGAAGGCTCAGAAGCAGGTGCTGAGAAGCTTCTCGAAGTTAGCTTTTCCACTGCCACTCTGGGGCCATGGTGACAGACTCTTCAGGTTATACAGAGAGGATGAATGCCAGGTTCGATATCATCCCCTCAAACCCTAGAAAGATCCAATTAAGTCCTCTCACCTCCCCCACCCCAGCAGTGAGCATCCCTCAAGGGCTTTGCTACTCCAAACCAACAGAAGAGGTCATCCACCAAAACCCAGCTTTCTGCTGAAACCCCAAGTCTGTAGCTGTGAGGAAACAGGCGGGCTGCTGGCCTTCTACAGCCTCCTCACAAGGTAGCACATGAGGTGAGGTTCAACAGGACAATGCTCCCCAAAGGCCTGACTCAAGACCCATAAAAACACACCATGATTTTATCTCTGTATTCATTATTCACATTCACACAATGGAGGTAAAAAGGGATGGGCTCCAGTCTTCATAATCCAAAAATGTTAGCTAGAGAGAAGGAAAGGGGCAGGCACTCAGAAATTGCTTCAAGGTTGTGCTTTGAGAGTTCCATTCTTCCAGATTTTTCCAAATGCCTGCTGCAATAATAACAGCCCCAAAGGAAGACAGTACTTTGTCAAGACTTGTAGGTGAAATGTGCTGGAGCAGCTGTCAGCTTGGGGAAAATCACTCATCGGGTAGTCAGCCGAGTGGGGCTGTCTTCAGCTGGACAAACAACGTCTGCAGTGTGGGCACCAGGAGCAACAGCTTTCCTGTCCTGCCCCAGAGGCCAGACCAAGCCTCCTTTTCCTCCTAGTGGACCCCCTTCCTCACATACACAGTTCCCTCTCCTCCTTCCAGTCCCCTATGCTCTGTCAGGGACAGAAAGCCCTCTCCATCACTAAAGACAGTTACAAAATAATGATCCCTTCCCAGCAGCCCCCACTTCCCAGAAGCAGGAGACAATCTGGCCATTCTGCGATCAAAGTGGGTAACACCTCCCAACAAATCAATAATTTTAGATGAAATCATTCATACTTAGCTCTTATATGGGAAGGACCGATTCTACCTGAGTAAGGGAACAAGCATCCTCCAAAACAATGATGGGTAGAAAAATCTGCAACCAGTAAACACAGCAAGAGCATGAGCAGCCCCACCTCATCTATCTGCCAGACGCTGCGGGGGCGGCGTGGTAGTATTTGGCAAATAACCCAAATACAGTTTTGCAGAGCATGGGACACCACACCAGGTTTTGCGGTGCAAGTGACAGCTGATGGCGCGAGAAGACATGAATCACTCAAAGCAAAGGGTCTGTTGTTAGCACACCTAAAAGTGCCCCCTTTCTACACCAATTGATACCCACACACACACAAGAATCACAGAGAGGTAAAAAAGAACACCTGGGCCCAAATACCAGCTGTCCCCTCTCTGAGGGTGTCAAAGGCCAGCGCTGACCAGTGGCGGGGCTCTGGCCTCCTCATTTAATGCCTTTCTTCTAAAGGAAAAGTCACTTTAGATAGGCTGTGGTCTGATTTGCCTGTCTTAAGTCACAAGGCTCTGCCTGTGGTTCCTGTACTGGTCTGTAAAATCTCCTGGATCCTGAGACAGCATTCGGGACAGAGCTGACTTGGAGTGCCACGGGGTAAATCCATGGGTGCCAGCGCTCGAAACCTCCAAGGTAACAAAGACCTCAGTGGACTGCATCTTGCCTTTTCAGTCTTGGTAAGCTGGTACTCTGCACCCCAGGAAAGCTACACAAACACAGCACCCAAAGTGCCTTTGTTTATCACCTCTGAGAGGACTGGCAGAGGCACATCGCTAGCAAATGGCTGTGCCCAGCAGCCTCCTAATTTAAGAAGGCAGCACTTGCCGCCACTGAGTGAACCCCCTCATATTCCCTTCTAAATGCCTGATTTATATCCATTTTTCTGTCAGCAACCTCAAACAATGTCTATAATGCTGAGATTTATACATGTGTACTTATTATAAATGTTATTTCATTATAGCCTCTACCAAACTACCTTTCTGCCTAAACATTCAATTAATGTAATTAAATTGCTACCTGATGGCATTATCTAATTTAACGTGGGATCCAAACTATTGAAAAGCATGTGCCTTTTAACACCCTGACTGGGAAGGCATGTGATGAACAGAGCTATAAACATGTTGGCGTAACTGCGCTGTTTAAAAATAAATTAGCAAACTATAAAAATAAACAGTAACATACATATGTACTCAATTACGAACTAACTCTAATTTTTGTTCTGAAATACTGTCTTTGACCTCAGTCATAAACAAGCACTATTAAAAAAACATAATATCCCCACAGACAGGAGGCCAAGGATTAAATGCTCTTTCAGTCCAACACAACACAAAACAACGCACCAGAAGAAAAAAGGAGGAGGAGTCAAAGAAAAGAAAGTGTTTGCTTTTCCTGAAAAGGTGGAAAAATGTACGCAAAACCCCTAAAGCAACTGGCTCCTTTGCTCTCTGCACCGCCAGCAGAGTTGAAACCTGGAGAAGTACTTTTGCATTTTCAAATGGCTTGGAGTCTCTCAAGAAAAGAGGGCAGGCCGGGGGAAGAACTGTTTCCAAATGCAGCTGTTGCAACAGCTCACTGTCTGCGAGGCTCGGCCTCCTCCCCACCTGAACTAAGCTCGCTGTCCTGACTCTGCCTCTGCCTCTGAGTCCTGAGCTTTTTAAAGACGTGGCAGAAATGTGAAAATCGTCTTCCAAATCGCACAAGACAGAAAAAGGGGGTGGGGGAGCAAAAATCAAACTGTTGAAACTGTACCCCAGACACATTTCAGTGCTAATCCCGTGCTCCTGTAACAAAGGACAGCATACTATGGGGCTATTACTACAGATTATTATTGCAGTTGTGGAAGCACAACAACAGTTCCACAAAGGACATACCACACAGCTTTCTAATGCTTCAAAATCATATGGTCTTCAGCGCTGGCTCCTAAGGGGCTATGGATATACCCTAGCTGGGCAGGACAGATGCAACCACCCTTCTCCAACATCATGATGAACCTAGAAGTCTCCCTTGCCATTTTCTACACTACTCTTTATTTCCTCTCAAAGCAACAGTCTAAAACGCGGGTAGCCCAAAGATCGTCTACCCCCTCTCTAGAACAAGAACAAGAACAAGCTACACAAATAAAAACTAGAAAGAAGCTCAAACGCACCCACACTTGGTTCAGAATACAAAAACTGAATGAGAAAGAGACAGAAGATTGCTGGGTACACAGGCTTCCACCCGAGTCCCTTCGGGGACAAGAGCAGGCCCAGCAGCTCAGTCAGGGTGGGAACATCGCACAGACAGGAGGCTGCCAGCTGCCTCTGTACAACGAGGATCCCCAGCATGCATTTCTGAAGGAATGAGATGGTAAGGCTTGGAAACTGCACGCTAAGGCACCGGCTTAGATGTTCCTCTGAACAGTACTGAACTTTCCTCCAGTAAGAAGGTGACTGGTGATTGAGAGCTGAAAACTTACCTCAGCCACCAAGGAAAACTGGTCATAGAGGGTAACTATGAGAATGAACATGGAAGGAAACCATCTCAGTATGCCTCAGGAAGTAGGTGCTCATCTAAGAAGGACCCAATGAAAGATCCAGGCCTTGGATTTCCCTTGAGGGTCTATTTGGACATAGGACTTGACTTGTGAACTACAGCCTAGACCCTTCCACGAGCTCTCCTCTGGGTCACTCTTTTTAAACAACTTTCTCTATGTTTGGCTAAGTCAGCACCATGGAGGGGACTGACGGGGGGGGGGGGGGGTTAAAAAAGGATGCCAAAGTTACACTCCAAACTGCTACTGAATGTCTTCCTTGAATCAAAGAAGGAAGGCACTCCCCTGAAAGGAACCTGTTGAGGCTTCACCTACAAGTCCTAAAATCTGGAGAACTCCGCAAAAGAAAGGTGGCCTGGACAGAAACAAGGACTCTGTTTCTCATCAGATTCCCTAAATCACAGTCATCTAGTCTGAAGATTCAGGCTGAGGTCAGAGCAAAGAAGCAATTTGTTTGATTCTGGTCCTTGCAAATTACCCCCACATAATTTCCTTGATCTCAGCTTTGGCTAGCTTGGGTGTTGTGAGGATTCCAAAAATTATTTTACTTTTCCATTAGAGGGCTCTGCACTCTCCTTTCGAGGAAAATTGGTCTATCTGCCAGCCCATGTCTTTTTAGGAATGTGGAAAGGACGAAGATCTGTGGAAATGAGGACAAGCGAACTTCAGCCTCTCTACTGACCATCAGACCGGCAGTACAAAGATACCACCAGGAAGAGATCTTTGGAGGGAGAAGGCACAGTGGCGGTCAGACTTCTGAGAAGCCAGAGGATACAACTTGAACACTCCATTTCACAATCCTGTGGATGCCAGCAGCCCTGACGGTTCCTTGAGTCCAGGAAAACAGGCTAAGGGTAAGAGGTATAAGAAGCAAGGCAGGCAATTTTGCACCAAAAGATCATGCTGAAGGTAGGGCACGGTGGCGCACACCTTTAAAAACAGCACTCGGGAGGCAGAGACAGGTGGATCTCTGTGAGTTCAAGGCCAGCCTGGTCTACGTAGTGAGTTCCAGGTCAGCTGGGATTGCAAGGAGACCCTGTCTCAGAAAGAAAACAAGAAAAGAATCAAGCTGACTTGGGTGAATAAAGAGCAACAGAGGAGGACAAGGGAACAAAGAGATCAGGAAGGGAGAGATCAGCCCTTGCTGAAGAACTCCAGTTAGAATTTTACTGAAGTCACCTGAGCTGTGAGCAGTGGACAGGAAAGGGGGCTCCCAACAGTCCTATCTGAAGGCTAGGCACATTCCCCCACAGCAGGAGTAGTCTATGACTCACCTGAGGATCTCACAACAGTGAAGAGGCTTCTAGACACGCCCACTCTCCTGAACACCTCCCACCACCTTCCAGGCTCACCCCAGTGATGCCTAATTCTGCCCTTTTAATCACCAAGCCAAGTATCTTAGGCCCTACCCTTGATTGTTTATCCTCTCATACCCCAAACCCAACCTGTCAACAAATTCTGCTACCTTTATCCTTAAAAATCTATCAGAATCCAACCTCCTCTCACATCCTTACTACCCTGGCCCAAGAAACCAGTACCCCACTTAATTATGCCTGATTATTCTGCCACACAACCGAGGTAAACTTCTAGACACCCAAATCATATGATGTTATGCTTCCAGTGGTTTCTACTTCCCTTGGAGTCAAAGCTGAGTCCACACAACAGCCTTCACAGAGTTGTCCCCAACTCTCTGGCCTCAGTTCCTACTCACCTCCTATGTTCCTCCAACCTCTCCACAAAGGCCACTACCCTCCAGCAAGCAGGCCACTTCTCTACTGAGAGCTTGTCTGCCATCACTGTCCCCGGAAGCCTCCTCCTCAGATCCACAGAGCTGATCTCCTCCCTTTTGTGGTTTCCTTCCCCGTCGTCCTGTTTGCAATGCATCCACTACACCTTCCCCGTCTCTTTCCCTCACCTGTCTTTTTCTCCAAGGCAGTCTGATTTGAGTACTATATAGTGCACGTGTTTATTTACATATTGTGCATCTTTCCCGCTAGAATGAGAATACCACAAGAACAAGAATTTTTTTATGCTTTGACCACTGCTGTATGCTAAACTCCAAGAACAGTTCTCAGTGCATGGCAGGTGTTCAAAATATTTGTTGAAAATGAATGTGTGAACCTTCACCATTCCAAACTGCCAGGAGGCTGTTCAATGCTGCATCTATAAAACTGTCAGGCAGCCCAACCTGGGGCACTTGGCTTTGGAGTTTGGTGTGGAGCCAAATTCCATTTTCCCCACAGGCCCTGAGGCCCAGAGGGAAGAGCATTTTGGATTGTAATATAAATGAAGGGGTTCATCCAGTTTAAGGAAAGGAAAAAGTATGACAGGTCCAGCAAAGACCAAATGAGAGTCTTTTTCCTAAGGCTTTGAAGAGCTGTTAGGAGACGAGGTTAGAAACTTAGGGAAGAGCTGACCTTCATGCACCACTTGGTGGTCATCATATGCCCTACACCTTGCGGCCACCACACACCCAACACACCGAGAGCCCAATGCTACACAGGGGGCACTGGCCAGGCACAAATCCAAGATGTGAGCTGCTAGTGGTGCTTTCAGACACTCCTCCCGGTTAAGGGACAAGGTGAAGGGGCAAATGCCTATACCTGAGGGCCCAGGATGCAGCCAGAAACACTACAGTGCCCTTTCCTACCCTGGCATACATTTTGACAGGTGAATAAATGCTCCCCAGTAAGCAATAAGAAGGAGAAATCTGAATTAAAAGAACTTGCCAATTTGGAAAGTAATGCCATTCACTGTGACTCTGCTCTATTCTCTTACCAATAAAACACTTAAAGATGCTATTCATGCAGACATAAAGTGCTAATGGCCACTTGTTAACATGTTTCATAATGCTAATATTTCCCTCTGATTTCCGACAGTTCTTTTTCCTTTCTTTCTTCTTTTGGGGAACTATTTTAAGTTAACGGAACACTAATCTGATGCAAAACTGAAGACTTAAGGAGCTACACTCTACATAACTGCGCTGTTAATGACAACCATTGCTTTACATGTTGCACCGTTTCATGAAAACAATCATCATTCAGTCAACGTATTCTCCAAGAAAAGCTGTAATAAGTTGAAAATGCAGTAGGCAAAGATTATAAGGGAAGCTGTGGGGGGGAGGGGCACACTCGTTCCTCTCCAGGTTTAACCACTTTTTTCTACCAGGGCAAGAATGAATGGCACAGCAACCAGAGAAAACCATTTTACTTTTACATCAAATGAACAGAACAATAAGATTGTGGGGTGCAAGATCTGCCGCCGTCAAATGTCCAGTCACAGTCACCAAGTGGTCCCAACAACTGGGATGGGGGCTGCTGAAAGACAGAAAAAGAAAGAGAGCCTCTCAGGGTTCAAAACTACCTTGGCCAAACCTACAGCTCTCCCCAGTGGCATAAGAACTCCAAACATGAATGTGCGAGCAGCCACCTCGGCCTGACACTCCATTCAACCAGCTGGAAAGTGAAAAAATGCTAAAGCTGGAGAGTCAGAAAAGAACCCGTGTAGTCACCATCCTTAGATGGTGTCCAAAGAAGTCCACATAGGTCGGACCAGCCGGGATCACTCAGGGCTCCACCTATAACTCTGACAATTGCTAGATGTTCTAAAAAAAACATGGCCTTGAGACTCAAGAGTGGTGTCTGCATTTGTGGCTGAGCTCTTTGAGGCAGCTAGGTGCCCCCAACAAGTCACTTGACCTTCCTTGGTCTGTGTACTTTATTTAACCTTTCTGGCTTCTCAGGCAGAAGGGATTTGCCCCCTTCTCTCCAGAGCCACTCCCCACACACATCTAGCTCTCCAATGAGAAAGTGGGCTTCAAGGGAGAGAGCCTGTGGCCCCTCACCACTCTTTCCTACACCATCACACTTGACACAGGGTACGCACCCAACAAGCAGAGGCCGAATAAAACGCGCTGACAAGATTAGATGAGGCAGCATGTCCCCTCAGTTCTAAATTTTTAGATCTATAGAGAACTAAAGCCCCTGGTAACTGCATGCTGTTACTAATTTAAGATGGCTTCAATAATATCGTCAATAATATTGGGCCTTCCTTAGGTTACTTAAGTTCGTTAACAGTCTGGCAATATTCACAGTCTGGTAAAGATGTTTTCTTCTCTTTCAGCTTCTCATCTGTCAGTCACTTAAAACAAGGGATAGCAGAACAAGCAGGTTGTACCACAATACACACAGAACAAGCAGGTTGTACTACAATGCCCACCCACATGGCATCCACTTGGATGATATAAAGACAAAGGACTTCTACCTCGTAGATATCTCAGAGACTAATCTCAACAAAAAATGCACACCCAGAGCAGCAGCTGACAAGTCACACTGGACCACACCTCCCTACCCAGTTGTTAGCCCAAGGGAGGGCAGGAAGCTGCCTGGGTTCAGGCTAAGGCATGCAGGGAACTCCAGGCCCCACAGGTCACTTCCTCTTGCTTCCCCTTTCATGCTGGAAGGTACCTTGCATATGAAGGGCAAAATACTGTGGACTGAGGAAAGATGCCTGGCTTCTACTTCTGCCATCTTGAATTCTCTAAATCCATGGTCTGGCATCTCTAAGGGAGGGCAGGCAGCTGTGTGGGCTTAGGCTAAGGCAAGTGACGGGACTCCAGGCCCTACAAGTCACTTTCTTCTCAACTTCCGAGGGCACTTCTGGCTTACAAGGGTAATGATCCCTCTCTAAAAAACGAGGCTTTCCCACTGGGCCACCTCCAGCATGCAGACTGAAACAGGAAGAAAAGCCACAGTTGCATTAGAAGGCTATGGGCCACCCTGGCCATGACTGGGCCAGTTCAAAACCACTGCCCTAGCTGTCCAATCCATTTTTTAACAGTCCTGGGCCTTGGAGAACAAATTTAATTCCGTTTTTCAGAATTAAATTTGGTTGGTTTTTCCTTAAAGAAAGATATCAGCATTGTGTAAAATAAATCTAGTTGGTCTGGCTGACTCTTTACACAACATGCTTTCGAGAGAAACACTGTGAGAGTAAGTGAATTCCATTGATAAGAGAGGATTTCCCTACTCAAGTATCAAGTCTTGAGAGAGTGCCAGTCAGAGCTACCTGAAGGAAGACAGTGTTCAGTCCCGAGTCCAAACCATTCGCCCTCCCACAGGTGGCTTCCGGCTATGTACAAGATGAGCTCCAGCACTTCCTTTGCTCCCCTGAGACTGACCACCCCCCTCCCCCCGCCAAGGGCAGAAGCTGCAAGCAGAACTCACTGCTTAGTCATGTAGTAAAGCCCACCAAGATGTCATTCTCCATCCCAACTCCTCTACCAGTGGAGACACAGGGAAGAAGCTGGGAAATGGACTCTCCCAGTCTCACACCTTTGGGCGACAGGGAGTCAGGAAATCCAAATAAAAGCTAGGCCTCCAATCCACCACTTGAGTGAAATGCAAGATAAATACCAACTGTGAACAGCCTTATGTGGGACAGTATAAAAATACAAAATAATAATGCTAAACATGATCCCTGTTCTCCAAAAGGGGATGCAGAGTCTAGGGAGAAGACAATACTGACACCGTGAGGCCATGTGAACACTCCGGCCGCCTTTCGCTAATCCCAGGACAACCCCCTGCAAAGGGAAAGTGGTTGATAGTCAGGCCTCTGCCAAGCCCCAGCCCTACTTCTATGACCTAAGCTGCCTGTGAAGATACAGCAAGCACTCAACAGGCACATGTGTGGTGAGGCCATCTCTCTGGAACAGCCCAGATCTCAGGCAAGTGGAAAGCAGTAGGTGGCACACAGAGAGGTAGACATAAGACACAAAGGTTTCCAAGTGACTCCGATCATCCTGCATCTCAGCTTCCCTATTCCTGACTTGATACTTGAGGCAGAAGTTCCCAAGCCACTGAGCAAACTGTGAGGTCATCCTGTGGGGATTAGAGTCACCACTGTGCTGGGCAGGTCAGGAAGTGAGTAAGTCAATCTGAGAAAGATTTCATCAGGAAATGTTCTCTGGGCTCCACTGGGGAAACACCACCAAGAGGTCCTGAGGTCCTTGAAGTCAGAAGGGCAGGTGACCCCTCTTCCCATCACTTCAGTGATTATGTCTTCATTGAAGAGAGGCAGAGGCTGAAAAGCCAGCCTTGTGGCTATAAGCCTGCGATTACTCATGCCACGTGTGTGTACTCCGAGATGCTTTCCCATGTCTGTAATGCTTTTCCTACCATCCTACACACTCACCGTCACCTCTCCTCACCCTAGCACACAGAAAAGATGTACTTATTAAGTGCACGTAGGTTTTGTTGTACCACTAAATACAATGGCCAACTCCTGTTATTTTAACATAGGTTTTGCTGGAAACACAAAAAAGATTTGGCCTTGCTGGCTCACAGGAAATCTGGCCTCGGCTCCTCCAAAACCTTTGTTCTCCACATGTCAGCAGAAAGTTATGAACAGGTCTCCCCTCCAGCTAAGTTACAGTGTAGTAAGTGAGGCAAGAAAGGCCACTCTGTATTTTCCAGTCTGTGTGAAGCTGTCACCGGGAGAGGAGCCAAGAAGGAGACACCTTTGGGCAAAGAATTGTAATTCTCTACCATCCCCAGAAGCTGACAGAGAGGTAGGACAGGAAGGCAAGTTCATATGGAATAGGCCGTAGAGGAATTATGGGAAAGGCTCTGCCCAGCTAGGAGTGACCAGTAAAGAGCCAGAATTCCTGCGGACATAAAGCAGAGCACAGGTCCCTGGTGAAGCATGGGGATTTTAAAAAGCAAGCAGGATGTAAGGCTACAGAGGGCAGAATAAGAAACACAGAAAGCACTCTGGTGTCTCACCACTAGAGCCTGCAGTCATCAGATGAGTGTCTGAAGGAAAGATCTGGGAAAACAGCTGCTTCTAAAGAGGGGCATAAAAATAACAGATCTGTGAATCAATGTTCAGGGATGTTCAAGGAGATGCAACGGCAGAGAATGAAGCAGAAGCTTTTGAAATATGAGGGGTTTTAGCCCCATGCTAATGAAGAGATATTTTGTCTTCTCTGAAATGAAGAGGAAATGGGTTTAAATTGCAGCATGAGGGATTGAAGGTAGACAAAAGGAAGGATTTCCTGCTATTAAGAGATGTCTTTAAAAATAGAATGGAGTGGTTAGAAAGAGGCCACACTGGCTGAGTTTAAGACCTGTCTGCTTTGACACCCCAACTCCATGCTCCCCAAGTGTCCAACAGTCCCAATAAGAAAGACAAGCTGTTCAGAAAACATGCCATGTGAATTCAGGACAGCCACAATAGAAGATCCCCAAAAGTAGCAGGCAAGAAACTCTCTCAGAAATAGGGCAGAGGAAACAGAGGAAGGAGGAGATGTGGAATTGCACAAAACGGGCACAGGAAGCTGGTATCTTGCATGGGTTTGCCCCAGGACCACCAGGTGAGTAGTGCCGCAAGAGCTCAGGGTCTGTATCAGCAAAGCTCAAAGTCAGAAAAGGGCTCCGACCATGGCATCATGGCACACAGAAGGCTGTACAAAGCAAAGCAACATTCCTGGTTCCTGTTGGATGTGGGGGCATGAGTTGGTATAGCCAGGCTGACATGAGACTGTGGAGACCCAGCTCTGGGCCAGATCTGTAGCTGCCTGGCAACTGGTGTCTGTTCATCACTCCCTCTCTCAGCCTCAACCTTTCTTACTTCATGTTTCCACGTGTAGATCACAGATGCTCTGTGTGTGTGTGTGTGTGTGTGCGTGTGTGTGTGTGTGTGTTTGTGTGTTGCTGAGACTGGAACTGAGGGCCTCCCACGTGCTAGGCAAGAGCTCTACCACTGAGCTATAGCTCTAGCTCTGTTGCTCAATAAATATTTTCTTGGCCCTTCTATGAAAGACAACATCTGTTCTGAAGACCTGTACTTTCTTCTATAATCCCTCAGACACTCTGTCAACTACAGGAACAAGAGCCTTGCCCTAAAAGTCAATTTCATGGGAAGACAGAATTTTTTTAACACTTTAAAATAATTACTGGGATTTAGCTATCTTAATCTCAGAATTAGACCCAATTTTTCTCTACCCAGTTTCCTTCCAGCAAGCCTGGACCTGCAGTCATTCTTTCCACTGACTGTTGGGCTCCCACTCTCCATTACAGATAAAGGAAGCATCAAATCAAACCTACAGTCCTACAGCAGTATATTTTAACCAATCTAAAATGGGACCAGAGAATGTTACTGATCAGTCATAAACTTAGAAAGTATTTACTTTATAAAGATCTGTATTAAGAGCAGACTCCGGTTATGCTTATGAGGTGACATTCCAACTTACCTGAATCACAATATGCTCAGTGGGAGGGTGATAAGTAGAGACCAGGTGAAAACTGCCTGGAGAATCACCCTTGAGAAGACCAGGTTCTCACAGGACATGGGGAAACAGGCAGATCAAGAGACTCATCACACACGAGAGAAGGTGAAATGCACAAGTCCATCAAAGAATGCTGAAGAAGTTAGAGCTCTAGAAGTCTTCACTTTGGTGTCTCCCTTAAAAGGTTAACCGGAGCCAAATGGAGTAGGCTCCCACCAGTAATCCTGGAACTGGAGATCTGAGGCAGAAGGACTGCATAAGTCCCAGCCTACCTGAGATAGCAAGATGTTGTCTCAAAAAAGCCAAAAAAAAACAAAACAAAAGGTTAAAGTCCATCTAGATTCCGAATGTGAGACAGGATGCCACAAGGCATTCTGGAAGTGGGATGTTTTTTTAAATCCTAGAATTTGCAGGGAACAGGGAGCTTCTTTCCAGCCAAGTGCCCCAAAGACCCCCTTTAAGGAGAGAAAGAAAGAAAGAAAGAAAGAAAGAAAGAAAGAAAGAAAGAAAGAAAGAGGAAGAGAGAGAGACAGAGAGAGAGAGAGAGAGAGGTGAAACTGCAGCAGGAAACTGACCTAGACTGTCCCTGCTCTAGCTCCAGGTATTGGTATCTTTAAGGAATTTCGTGATCTTTTTTCTTTCTCTAACCTCCATACTGAAAAACATAAAACACAGAACATTACACCTGTCAGGTGCTAGGCCCTGAACTATCTCCAGGCAGCTGAAAGTCAGTATATCAGACTTTTAACGACATGAAAGTTAAAGATTAAAAACACGTTGGAATGCTTATTTTATGCAGTGCCAAAAATGTGTCTATAACTTGTAAAGAGAGATGCGTGTGGAGCATCACGGGAGCAAGATGACTGTGTTCCTGCCGTAGAGAAAAACTACAGTCCGAGCTGGCTTTCTTCCCCTTCCATCCTCCTCTTTCCCAGAAAGGGAAATTGCTACCAAAATCTGACTTGCTTTGCAATAGCAAGAAACTGACCTACTCTAGATAGTGAGGTTGCAACCACTGAAATCCTGTGCAGACTCCCAGGGCCAATTCTGCTGACACGTCAGGTCAGGAACCACTGGTGGTGTCACCCACATGGGCACGGGGCACACCTATTCCCACATGGGCTCCAGGTCACATCCTATATTCTTTTCAATTACTCCAGTAACAATAACCGCCCCCCAAACAAAAAGAGTCTCTTTGGGCACTGCCATTTGCCAACCCATAAGTTGGGAACTAATGGCCATGACTAACTCTCCTGGCACCTACTTATTCTTCCATCTCTCACAAGATAGCATGTCAATGGTAAGCAATTATTGTACTTAATAATTCTGCCTAAATTTTCATGCATAGCTACAGCTCTCTATGCATAAATATGCATATGATAGTGTTATGTGAATTCTTTCCAAAAATTGAAAAATTTGAAAAGCAAAGATAAGGTGATATACCTTACACAGATATCCTATGGGTAAAAGTGCTCCAAAAACCTTGCAAAGTTATTTATGCAAGACTATTAAAGTTTCCCTCAAAGTTCCCAGGCAAGTGGGTGCCTCTTAATTTTCACCCTTACAATAAACTCTTCTGCAGGTTTTGTTTATTTTGAGGAAACATTTCACTTTTTTTCCCCAAGACATGAGGTGTGAATGATGCAAAACAGTATTTGGATATGTAAACTGAGTTATTTGCATAATGCATTCCTAATCAGTGAGTATAAATTCTGGAATCTAAGGAACTGAAATCAAGTGCCACAGAATTTTTTAAAATCTAGATCATAAAATAAAGAGCACTGCCCTTTGATAGAAAATGTACACATTTGCATTCTGTTTATAAGAAAAATTATTCCCACAGAGTTTTGTGAAGAATTTAAATAAGTGGCTTTGATGTATCCTGCTCGGATCTGACTCTATATTATGAAGCATGAAAGTCCCAAATTCTCAGGCATAGCCACTGAACACCAAGGAGAGTGAAAAGATTTGCATCACAAAAAAGCAGATGTTCCCCACTCCCACCCATGTTGGTATGCCTAGTGACCCCAAGGAATCTGCACACCAGCACCCACCACACCACCTTGGTTGTCGGTCTCAATGAGCCAGAAACTTCTGCATCCTTCTCCAGTGGCACTGGCATGCAAGATTAGACCCTTCTGTCCAGAAAAACACTGACAGGGAAATAGTGTGAAACAGTAAAGAACAAAAATTACTCCAGCTTCATAAATTCCCGTTGTCAACCAAGCATGAAGGAATGAGACAGGACCAAAGGAAAAGGGGGAGTCATCTAGTGGTCAGCACCATCCCTGTTACCCAGGCATGGCGAGGGAGGCCAGCGACCCAAGAGGCTAATCAGGCCCCTAATCTCCCAAGAGTCATCTGCATGCCCAAAAATCCCAGACAGATAAATGAGAGCACAGACAAGGCACATGCATGTGCATGCACACACACACACACACACACACACACACACACACACGCACGCACGCACGCACAACTGGTCCTTGAGGGTGCCAGGTTACATTTCCACAGCAGCTGCTCTTATTGTCTACTGCCAGTGAAGCCAAACCAGCCTAAAATTTAATTTAATCTGCTGTAAACCCAAGTGTCAGGCACTTAGATGGCAGCTAAAAGCGCCACTCTCAGATAACTGAGTGACACTTGCTAATAATAGCATCTGCGTGAAGCAAGCAGGAGCCGACATTTTGTGAAACCAGAGGGACCTTGGCCTGGCAAGAACTTGGGAGGCTGTCCACAGCTTCCAGGTGGCAGGTACTGTCCAGGCCAGGCCCACCTTGGCTCCTGTGTGCAAAGCCCACTGACATCGGTGACCTGGTTTTCAAATCAGGCAGTGAGTCCGAGCTCTTATTACACTGTGGAGCACAGCACCTCTTCAAGCTCTGCCATCACTGTCCTGTTGCCCTCACCTTCCTGCCATGGGATACCGCAGAACCCTTGACTGCTTTTTCTGAACTCCCGTTTCATGGAGTGTGGTCAGTTTCTCTAATGCCAAGACTGCCCAATGTTGTCTTCATCAGCATGGTCAGCTCAGTGGGCACATCCCACCTGCTGCTTCCCAAGACCTAGCACAAGGAAAAGAGGCACAAGTCTGACACAGTCAAACTCTACTTCCAGCTCTTAGACACACACACACACACACACACACACACACACACACACACACACACAGAGTCTCTTTTCTTCCAGGAAAATGGGGCAACATGAATAGCACAGACCCCAAGAGCCATCCTGTCCTCTTTCCTCCCCTCAACAATGGTCTTTCCAGACACAGACTGAGCTCACAGACACTTCCTTACAGGATACCATCCCTTCTATGACTCAGAGCCAACCTTTGGTGCAAGCAAAGAAATTTCCCTCCCTAATAGTCAGATAGTACCTTTATTTTCAAGAAAACCTCAGGCACACCAATGTAGAAGGGCATAGCCGGTCCCTGTACACACACCATCCAGTTCCAACCACTACTCACACCTCACAGCTGTGCTTGTCTTATCTGCAAACCTATCTCCTTCCCTGCCCTCTGAACTATTTAAGTTGATCCCTTACATCATATCATTTCATCAGTAAATACTTCAATATGTATTTTTAAAAGATAAGAATGGTTTTTCCCTCTTCAGGACAACCACAAAACCATTACCACACCTAAAATAACAATCAAGTGACAATAATTCCTTATCGTCAAATAGGGCAGTTACTTTAAACTCAGAAACACTTCTTCCTATCTGAGTCATACTTTGAAGGACCCCATCCTCTCGGGTTTAAGGCTGAAGCTACCAAGGAAAGCATTCGGAAAATCACTGTCTGAAAAGACCAAGGATCTTGTAAAGACACCTTACGCATAAACCCAAACTGCTTCTTAGAGTCCTGTGAGTTCTGGGGCTGAATGCATCATCCAGGTTCCTCTGTGATGGTCCTCACTCCCTTAACTCCCCCAAAGGGTCCCTAGTCCTCCCCATTCCCCACCATGTGGTGAGAGTGCATCAGATAAGCTGGTGCACTCCCAGTGTTGAGAACTGGTATTTATTTTTCTTCTAAGATTGTGTTCTCTTGGACAGTTCTCCACAGAATTCATTCACAGAGCGTGTCTTGGATCTACAGCTGACTAGATATGTCAGTTATGTTCCAAATGGGTTTTCACAGGTCAAGGTTCTGCAGGCAAGAGCAAATACTATTTTTAGACAGGATAAGGTCACAGTGCTTTTAGAGACAGTGAGGTCTACAATAAAACCTATTGATCAGCCTCTGGAACTAGTGCTCCAGAGAGACACAGAGATTGAAACAAAAATTGCCTGGCTGTTTTCTCTGTAGATTCGGTGGGTAAAAGCTTGTTGGACTTAATATCTTTCAGGATATACAGTAAGTAAGAAGTAACTGTGTACAGATTACTGACGGCCATTTAACCAGATGCAGAGGCAGGTCACAGGAACTACACCCAGGGCAGGACTCTCAAGGAGAGACTGTAAGGAAACATATTAAGAAAAAGACAGAAGCCAGCCTTCTCAACTCGGTGGAGGCTGCCTTGTAGACTTCTGCCTGGGCCTGTAGTCTTAAATTTGCAACTGGAATCCTCTATTCAGGGCTATGTGAGTAACAGACTGTCCGACAAACAGCATGAAGATGGGCTTGCCAAAACTGGAATTGAAGAAAAGTGGTATCTTCATAGACAATTTTACATATAGATACATATAATACATATGTGTGTGTGTATATATATATATATATATATATATATATATATCATGTGCATGAGTGTATTTCTTGCATGTGTGTAAGTGCACCTGTGTCATGCGATGCCTTTGAAGGTCATAAGAGGGCATTGGATTCCCCTAGAACTGGAGTTACAGACAGTTGTTAGCCTCCATGTGGGTGCCAGGAATCCAACCTGGATCCTCTGCAAGATCAGCCAGTGCTCTTAACCACTAAGCCATCCCTCCAGTCTCCAAAGACAATTTTGTAAAACGTCTGAATCATGGTAAATTCCAAGGAACTTCCTACACATTTGACAGATAGACAGATAGATAGACGGATGGATAAATAGACAGATGTGTATACAAACATATATTGATCTTATGATAATAGTGTTGATGTATTTGAGAATTTTCCTTTCTAAAACACAATAAATCTTCTGTGGGTATACCACAGCAATCTCCAATAAGAAAATAACCATTCATTGCCAGGTTAAACTTGAGAGTTAAATTTAGAAATACACAAACAGATAGAAGCCCAAATAAATTAATCACAGAGAGAGAGACAGAGAGACAGAGAGACAGAGAGACAGAGCGTGCGCAAGTAGCCACTGTAAAGTTATTCAATCAAACCCCAAAGTTCACGAGTTTACCAAGGTTTTAACAACAGCCCTAAATGATTTACTGAAGTCAAACAGGAGCTGTAAGCAAAGATATTAATGTAACGAACTATCACATCTTAAATTTCAGACACCTAAGAATAGGAGGCCGATTAATGTCCCCATCAACACCGCTCCATTATCAAGAGCATTTTGCTATTTTGGAGACTCAGGACCACAGGCCTGGTGTGTACCAATCGCAGAGCCTCTTCATCATCTGCTCCCATCTCACAGCCCAGCTCAAAAACAAAATATGCCACGGTAAACATAATCCATATATCACATTGTGACACAGCTGACCCCATTAGTGAACCAAGCCTGTCCTAACCGTGGCTACCCTCCCATCTTACATTAACAACACTTGGCTGATACATCTGCACAACAAGGGGCGGGAGGAAAAGAGGCTACTGGGATGGGAAACCCTAAACTTCATGTATTTTGTCGCCCATCTCTTTGGCGTGAATGCTGTTGTACTTTCATTTGTGGTCTCAACAAGAGGGGGATTAGAGTCTGGGTTGGCTGTAATTCTTTGGTCTCTCTGTTATTTTCTTTTGGTGTGGGTTAAAGCTAAGATTCATTTTTTTGTTTGGAGGGGTTAATTTCCATTTTTAATTTTGTCAGAGATAGAAAAGTATTCAAAATCTCAAATAACTTATCAGTGCCCTTATGGAGCACATCTGAGAAAAATTCCCAAAACACTATAAATTAAAGAGGCAGTAATTTAAATAAATTACTTTTTTATTGAAGATACAGATCTCAGGAGTACCTGTGTCCTACAAGGAACACATATTTCACAACTGGTTTATTTTCCACTTATTCTGAGCACATGGGATCATAAAAGGAAGTTTTAGATGATCGTTACCCAAAGGATCATTTTGAATGTACCTTTTCAGCATGCTTCTGAAAATATCATCTTATATCTAATTTAATGATGTGCATAAATGGCACTTTCTGGACAGTGTGGAAAACAGAATCATCCATGCTAAAAGTCAATGGGAAACACCAAGTTTAGAAAACGGATTGCAAAGATCACATGTCCTAGAACAGGCCATATGCTTTTACCTACATGATGAATTAAAAAAAGAACATTTTCCCTCAATTTATGCAGTCTTCCAACAATAACAGAGGGAGAGTTCTTCTAAACATGTTGCATCGGATGCCTTTAACAAGCAGGAATGTGAAACTGCAAGAACTCAGCATATGCAGATCATGTCCATACAGAGAAACCAGCTTCTAGGGGAAGGAAGGAGCAAAATATCACTGTATTCAGTCAGTTAATTGAATTTAAAATACCTGGTTGCTTGAATTCAAGTAACTTCTTTTTAAAGTGTATTTCTATTTTGATACAGTTGCAGTTGCCAAAAAAAATCAAGCTTGGAGAAAATACACAATATATTCTTTAGAGTTTATAAAAAAAAAAAAAAACAGCTTGCAACAATTAAATGATAGAGATGTATCATGTGGAAAAGTCTGTAAATTATCACCATTCCCTTATACTGTGTTTCAATTTTGTTTCCAGCACTTTGAAAGATGCCAGTAAGCTTTCTGCTGTCCATCTTTGAGGCAAATCAAGGAAATACTCTGCCCCTTTTGTAGGTGCCCCATTCAACAACTAGATTCCCAAGAGAAGGGAACAGAAATTGGCAGCCGTGGTTTCAGGATGCTAGTTTGTGATGAAGGTTTTAAAAAGCCACCCAGCTGAAACAACCGGATTAATAGATGAAAAAAACAAGATGCTGCCGGGCGTGGTGGCATACGCCTTTAATCCCAGGACTCCAGAGGCAGAGGCAGGCGGATCTCTGTGAGTTCAAGGCCAGCCTGGTCTACATAGTGAGTTCCAGGCCAGCTGGGGCTATAGGGAGACCCTGTCTCAAAAAGACCAAAAAAAACAAAAAAAAAAAACCCACAAGATGCCAAGAGGTAATGAAAGGGACTGGGGAGATGGGTCAGAGACCAAGAGCATATACTGCTCCTGCAGAGGACCCGAGTTTGGTTCCAGGCACCCACATGGGGCAGCTCATGACCATCTATAACTCTGGCTCCAAGAAGAACCCTAACTCTCTGACCCTCTGACCTCCAAAAACATCTCCACTCATGGGCACATACCAACACAGAGATATAGAATTTAAAATAAAAAATAATAAATCTTTTTTAAAAGGTGTGACGGGAACCCAAGGTCCCCAGGCATGACACAACCAGGTCAAAGTCCATACATCCTTGGTTATCAGATCAGTGTCTTTTTTTTTTTTTAATATTTTATTGTTTTTATTTTATGTGTGTGAGTGTATTGGATACATGTATGTGAATGCACCTGTGTCATGCAGTGCTGTGGAGGTCAGAAGAGGGCTTCGGATTCCCCTGGAACTGGAGTTAAGGACAGTTCATAGCCACCATGTGGGTGTTGGGAACCGAACCCAGGTCCTCTGCAAGAGCAGTCAGTGCTCTTAACTGCTGAGCCATCTCTCCAGCCCCCAGATCAGTGTCTTTTTAACATGATTATCATTTTGTTCTAGAAAAATCTATAATGCCTAAAAATCTCAGTTCATCATGACTCTCTAGCCTGTCTTGCTAATTTTTCCATTGTTTTCATGGAAAGGCAAACTATCTAGTTGTAAAACCTTTACTGATTTTTGTATGGCTGTCTTACTGTATTGTTTGTTCACCAAAATAGTTTGTCATGAAGCTCACAGTTCAAGTCTCTTCATGGGGCTGGTGGGCACTGTTATATTCTAGTTGAGGACCAGAGGGGAGAAGGGTGGTGGTTTGTTTTGTTTTGTTTTGTTTTAAAAAAAAAAGGCTTTTTTTCTGTAACAATAATGTCAGACATATTCTAGGTGCAATATAAGGGGTTTCTCTTACTCTTAACTTCTGCAAAATCTAGATTGCATAGAATTCCAAAGCAGGTGATAGAGTCAAATGCAGAATCCCATATTTCTGAATGATATGTTTTAGCAGGAAATAGTAATTGACTATATTTTGCTCTTTCTTCCCCCCAAAGATTTTTAAAGTTTCCACTTTTTAAATGGATTTCAACTTCGGATTGTGCCCATGCCAAAGTCTCTATGCATCTAATCAATCAATAAATAAGACAAACAAAGCAGCGTATGTTTATCCTTTACCATGTGGGAAGTGTACATTAATTACCACAGATTGTCTCCTATGCCTACTCCCCCCAACGCAGACAGCAGTGCTCAAAAGGGTCCACAAAATAAAAATGTATGGGGTAATTAAATGGATATTTATAATTAGAACTTAATAATTTCCATCAGGGACAAATGAGCTCTGATTTTAATCTGCAGTGCATTTAGATTAGCCCAAAGATAGTGTAATTTGATGGTTTATAGGCCTCCTCTCGGATTATGAGACAATACTAAGCCTTCAAATGCATCGTGTCTCTGTCAGGAGTGTGTTAAGAAGAAGATGCAATGAAAATGTTTGACAATGTGAAAGCAGCCATAAATTAGATGACAACTGTGTAAAAGTCATGATGAGACAAATAAAGGGCTGACCTATAATGCGACTGATTCATCATGACACACACATGACTCCCTGCACTAATCTCTGCCCAGCCAACGCGTTCTTAAGCGGGGAACTACTTAGCGCCAGGAATGTTGTAAATTATCACTAGTCAACAGCATTGATTTTTAGTCGACATTTCAATCAGGTTGAAATAGAAATACTACCCAGTTCAGCCAACAGCCTCCTGGCTGGTCCAAGGCCCTCTGAGGTCTCCTCTGTTATGGCTTTGTTAAATTTCCACTGGGCTCACCATTCAATATTTATTCTAGCTTTGCCACATCCAGGCACTTGGCCTGAAGGGTCACAAGCCTGCTCTTGGGACATTAAATTCATGCTTACCTTAAGGAAGGCAGAATCAAAATAAAAGAAACAAAAAGCCACCATCAGAGATCTGGCCTGGTTTTTAAGGGAATAAAAGGGGACGTAGCTGGGGGAGGAAGGGGCTCTAAAGCAACGGTATTCCTTTTATCATTTTGCTTTCCAGTCTAGAAGTCCCAACAAACAGAACCAAGAGCTTGTCTTCTGGGACAATTGTGGGGCCCCACTGAGCTCCTGAATCAGAGACAAGGTAGAGGAAGTGAAGAGGGTGGGAGGCAGAGCCATTGGAATGAAATCACTGAGGATGCACACATCATTAGCTGGCAGAGTATGGACTGAAGGTGTGGAGGGCCTTACCCACCTGTGTTCTCAGGGCCTCCTCCGTCCCTACCACCAATTCCAACTCGTAGGATCCCCTGGATATATGCCAGTAACAACATCTTGGTGGTGGATCTTAACAGCCTTCCTTGGGTGGAGCAGAACTTTCCAAAAAACAGTATTCCCTTCTGCCAACCTTCCACTCCCTGTGGGGCCGCCGCACACAGTAGGTGCTTCTGAACACGAATGAGGACTGTGAGGAAAACACCAGCATTTGGTTTGGGGAAACATTTAGCAATCCCTCTGCAAGGAATGTCAATGGTATCCCAGCAGCATGCAGAGCAAATGGGGGAGGGCATCAGGCAGCTGAAAATTTGCCTGGGGGAAAGCCACAGGAGGATCCGGAGATTTGTTGACTGGAGTTTCCATACAAAACTTCCCTGAATCTCCAGGCCTGCTTTCCTGAATTGACTTACCATAGCAGTTCATCAGCCAGAAACAAAAACCTCCTTGAAGCAGAACACTGTCTACAGCACCCACTCTCCCCAGCAGCCCCTCCCCCCTCTCTCTAATTATGACTCTACATATCCTGTAAAGGTGTGGTCAAAGAAACAAACGCATGGAGATATTACACAGAGCTGCAGAAAGCTAGACTTCTCCAGCCCTTAAGATTCTCACTTGTCCCAGCACTTGGCAGGCAGAAGCAGGAAGATCTCTGTGAGTGGGAGACCAGCCTGGTCTATATAGCGAATTCCAGGCCAGCTGGGGCTACAGGGAGACCTTGTCTCAAAAAAAAAAAGGGAGGGAGGGAGGGAGGGAGGGAGGAAGGAAGGAAGGAAGGAAGGAAGGAAGGAAGGAAGGAAGGAAGGAAGGAAGGAATTCTCGCTTGTTTTTTTTGTCAACCCATTGCTACCTCCAAGCCAAGTTACATCAAATAATACAGTCTCTTCTCAAAACCCTCATTCAGTGTCTGGCTCCTGGAACGATTCGAAGGGCTTATAAAGTGCTCCCACTTCCTCCGAGAGCCCTCCAGTACACCTAGGACATCTTCCCAGAGACTAGATGGGAACATCCTTTCCCAGAAAATTGAAAAACTTGACCATAGAATGTCATCCCACACCTGAGCTGCCTGCCCAGCAGGTGCCAGCCCCACTTCAAAAAAAAAAAGCACAGCTACCAGTGCAGAGCTCCAGAGGTAAAGACTGTGCTGAAGGACTGTAGCGTGACTAGCTATGGACCCTCAGGGAAGTTGTCAACCCCTGATGGACCTCAAGTTCCTCCCAGAACAAATAGCAATGGTGAGAGAACTTCCTTTCAGGAGCGACAGCTGGATCAACAGTGTATCAGATGCAGAGGAATGACGACGGCAGCCTCAAGTGTACCGTGTGTAGCAAGGGATCTGTGTGCAGAAACTTTTCTCCTGCCCATCTCATAGAAACTACAAGGCAGGGATTTAGGGTGGTCTCCATTTCACAGAGAGGTTAAATGATTTGCCAAACTCTCAAACAGTTAGTGGTAAAACAGAAATGTGAACTCAGAATGACCCCCTACACCCATCGCACACCCAGGACGTGCCCCTCGGGTGACTATGGGACTCCTGCTCACTCTGAGAGCTGCCTGCCCCATCCCCCATCTCATCAGATCGGTAATGACTACTGACCTATTCTGACCTGATGATCCCTTTTCCACAGGCTCATACAGGAAGGAACCCATCCCGGTATAAAGAAACCAAGAGTTCTTCACAACCCACTTGGCCTGCTCCCCAACGTCCTTACCCCACACCTGCAGAGCTACACTGAGACACCAGCTCTAACCATGTGTCACAGTCAAAATGGTAACTGGCTTTTATCAATGCCCTGCACTGAGGCTGGTGCCCCCACCAGTTCTTCTAGGGTACTCACAAGGCTAGGAGTGAGACCTACAATTCCCCTGACATTACAGATGAGGAAACTGAGGCTTGGAGAGGAAAAAATCTACCCCAGGCCACACAGCTAGAAATGGCAGTGCTCCTACCACCAAACATAGTATTTCCTGTGATCAGATGCTGAAGAAGAGAGAAAAGGAACACCTCTTTAGGGCTATTTTTCCTCTTTGATGCAGCTTCTTTTTCTTACCAACTCAGTTACAAAGAAGTCTAGTGGAAGAGAATTAAGACTGTATCTAAGAACAAGTTTTGTGGGTGGCATTGGATGAGGCCACAGGTCCCTCAAATTTTCCCAATTCCTATTTATTATGAAATAAGGAATTTTTTTTTTTATTTGTCTCCCTGTGAGGCTGGGGATAGAAATGTGGCTTGTCGTATTTTATAGGGATATTCAAAATGATGCCTTTTCAAGGGTATGACAAGGACAAAAATATTGTATGAACAGCATTTCAGACAGGTTCCCTAAACCACTTGGGAGCCCTGGTGTCACCTAGCTGGAATTCTGTGAGCCAGGTTTCAGTCCCAGCAGCGCCTCTGGTGGGAACTCAAACATGCCTCCTGCCAGTACCTAACAGGGAAATTCAATTACCTCCAGGACTGGTGGCAGGAGGATCAGGACTGCACATTAAAAGAGCTAAAAATGTCAAGAAGTTATTGGGCTGATGGCTTGTGCTTGCCAACACTCATATGTGGAATGCGTAATGTCACAATAAACTAAAAAACAGAGAAACAGACCGAAAAAGATAAGATAATTGAGAACAAAACCAGCCCGAACACACAGGTTTGCAAACATCAGCCCTGCAAGGGAAATGCTGGGCTGCCAACGAGGGCCTGTTTCTCCATCCCTGGCCTTTCTGGGCCTTTCTGTCAGATTATCTTTCTAATCCACCAAGAGATTAATTCACAGGTGCTTTCCAACAAGTTCAACTTTAGCCATTAAAAAAAAATTGTTTCCACCGATTTCCTACCTGCACACTCATGCCCACTAGACACACCCTGCCCAGCTGCACCCACTAGCTTGCACACGCTGGCCTCTCCAACACATTCAACCCTTTGGATCCCAGGCCCTCTGGGTACTGGCGTTATCACAAGTCGTTTTTTCCCAATGGCAAGCCAGGAAAGATGATAAAACCCATGTGTGTAGCCAAAAGACTGGCCTCAACTGGTTTGAAGGGGAAAAAATTGAGGGGTGTGTATGTGTGAAAGTGTGCGTGTGTGTCTCCACACACAGCCCCCCCCCCCCGCTTTGTCCAAGAACTAAGAGCATTTGATGTACAGTCAGCAGGTATTTTTAAAAAAGAAAGAAAGAAAACGAGGTAAGGAAAATACTGAAAAGACTTGACTGCACTGGGACCCTGACACGCTCTCATCTAAAGCCTGGCCCACGGCCAAGTTCATCTGTTAATGGACAGCCACAATCCAGGCCTACACCTCCCCCACCTCCTCCTGCCCCTCCCCAAGTCCTTTCTGTTCTCCCACCTCTTTGGAGCTCCTAAAAACTAGACATCGATTATGTCTGTGCTTTTCCCTTTCTATTCAAGATAAACAAAGTGCTTCAAGTTCAGGGCGCACCCTGGGACCCTTGACAAAACAATCTATCATTCTGTCTGCTAAACCAGTCTGGCTACACCACAGCCAGGGAGGCAAGGCTCCCAACGTACAATTTTCCCTTTGTGCTCCCTCCCTCTTGCCACTAACCTCTTTTCTTTACCACCTTCTCTAGAGCAGATGGACTTGACCACTTTTGCCTAAGCCCCTCCTGGCAACCTCAGAAATTAAAGAAAAGAAGGAGCTCCTGGGTGCCCCTCCCCCTCTGCACCCCACCATCCTACACATACCCCACCCCTTTAGACCCGCACAATGCCTTCTACCCTCTCACCACTGACACTCACCCAGAAAATAAATTAAATGCAGGGACTTCCCCTTTCTCCATTCCCTGCAAGAATATTTTAAGTGAGTTTTGTTTTAAATCATATCCATTAATTTATCCTGACTTGCAATTAAATGCAAGTACAGTTTTTACAACCAGTACGGAATGTATTAATTATAACTACAAATGGTCAAATGAGAGTACAGTCCCTCCTAAAAATATTAATAAAATACATAATAAATAATATTAATGAAACAAAAATAGATTCATAAGCCTTGGCCAGGGCTTTTATTATTTCACATAAGGGGAAATGCAGCCAACGAAACTTGTTCCACACACTTTGGCAGAACTCTGACCAACCACCACCATTAAACTCTAAAGAGTGTGTTTTGGCTGCACTGGTTGTGGGGGGTGGGGAGTGATGCACAGGCCACCAGGAGAAGCTGATGGCCCCTATATCCAAGATAGGGTTAGAAACCCGTTAATCCATGTGGTCAGGAAAAGTCAGCCCCAAGCTACTTGGTCCTCCTAAGCCAGGCCCAGCTACTATTCTGGCCAACCACCCCATAATAGACAAATGAAATTCCCAAGACCTGGCATAAGGGTCTTAAGATGATTCAGAAGCTCTGGATCCCCGAGTCAGCATCTGGCTTAAGGCACGGTACCCTCCACAAGGCCTGGAAGTCGCCTTTGTCCCTGCCACTGGCCAAGCTAACCTGTCTGCACATCACTCTGCCTCTGGCCAGCACACCCTGCCCTGCCCACCCCCCCAAATCCAACACACCCACTGAACAATTGATTCTAATTAAGATGAGAAGAAATTTGCATTTTCCTTTCACTGTACCCCCAGTAATCACACAAGTTCTTCAAATTTTGAGAATTTTGTTCCTCTGCTAATTATTTCCCTCGTTTTGCATTTCAAGGCACAAAGACAGTCTATCTCACTGGTGGTCTATTAATAGTTTGAAGTTTTGAGCTCAGAAGGTAGATTTTTTTTTTTCTCTTTCAAAATTATTCTGACATTTCAGTTTTGTAAAAAAAAAAAAAAAAAAAGATGGTTTGGGGCAGTTTTATTATGTTTTGTTTTTTGTTATTATGATGGGTTTTTTCTGTATTTTCCCTTTTTTGGTGATGATGGTATTAACGTTTCTTCTGAACGACAGCTCCTGTACCATCCGGCATATTAGGAGCTTACGACAGTTACTGTCTGCCCAGCTCACTGATTTAAAGAACCTTGGTATGTAATAGTGAAAAAGAGGAAGGAAAATTCCTTGGCATAAGTGTATGTTTGCTGATCAAATTTCAGATCATGTGTTGTTCATTATTATGACTTTATTTGAAAAACAGTTTGCCACAGTGATATGGATTTACTTTATATGCCTTCCACCCCTCTACTCCCTTTAAGTACTCTGAGAAACAGTGCAGTTTTTGTAAGGTACATTTAAAGCACGAACTGGTTTGGATTAAGACAATGTTTCAACATCTGTAAATTCTCTCAAAATGCATTTTCAAATAGCTGGTGCAAAGCCACACATGATTCTGAGGGAGCTAATGAGATTGTCCCACCAACAAAATTTAATGGTGATTTAAGAAATTCTAATACTTTTCATTTACTTCCTGCAGAATTATTTGTGTACTTGACATTTATGCAGTCTCTCCATTACATAACAATGCAACCTGGATACATTGGATCAGGCCAATCTATTAGAAGGAAATTTGTACTCCATATAAGCAGAAGTTTCCAGTCGGTTTTGACTTACCATTATGTTTCAATGTAAAGTGTTATTATAGCTGAGTCTGAAGCACAGCTACTCCACACTCACGTTTTTAACTCTAATACTGTAATCTTTCTTGCTGCTTCTAGGGCTGTGTCAGTGTTTACATTCCTGGAAGTTAAATAAACCGACATGGCAAAACTCCTGGATAGACTGAATAATAAGGCTTATGATGACTAAATTGTTTACTTTTTACCTTGTTAGGATCCCTTTCTTGTAAAGTTTGGGAGACAGAGAGAAGGAATGAGGGGGAATGATGGTGGGGAAGAGAGATTTACACACTGGCTTCCATATGTCACGAAGACCCTTCCTAGCCACAGCCAACGCCACAGGCAGACTGCCTAGGTTGTTCCTGCCCGGTTTTGTTTTGCTTTCTTAAATACCAGGTCACCTGAACACCCCCTTCTCCAGTCCCCACTCACTCCTAACATAAGAGTATGAAGATTCTTTTTGCCCATTTTCAAATAGCAAATTATCCATTAGATTTCATCATATCTTAGTAAAGCAATTACATCAAGAAAATGATAGTGCGTGTGGAATCAATTATGCATGCAGTTGGCCGGAGACCAAAGGCTGTGAAGTCGGAGAGGGCAGAATCGCTCGACACACACAAATAAAAAGCCCCTGGATCTCACAGATGGACCCCATCAGTTCATCTTACTGCCTAAAAAGTTCATGCACTTAATAATTTATTTGTGTTCTGGATACTGTTTCCCAGTTGAATATCAACAACTTTGAACTGAAGCATGCTTTTAGCATGGTATGGATGCAAGTCACAGTAGGGCAAGGCTAGGGCCCTCAGAGGTTAAAATTATAGTTATGCTTCTTATATACTGTTCATTTTCCATCACAATTTATTTTCTTTCATTAAACATTCCTTTTAAACAGAATATCAGTTTCAGTGTTCTGATTCTGCTTGTTAACCAGTGATAAACTCATAAACCAAAGATGAGCATTAATAATAGAGCAGAGGCTATTCCACAGCAAAAGCAAACACCAAAATCACAGGCTCTCAAAATTCGGAAACCGTTAGTTAGCACCTTGTTTTCACAAGCTGGGCCCCTGTGTACCTGGAGGAAGGCACGGGAGCCTAGAGGCCCCGCTTACTTTGGCTACTACAAGACACACTGGACCTCAGAGCAGAGGACTTGCTGAATCTGCAAGGTGAAAGAATCACCCTAACCTAGGTCCCAGACCCAGCTGAGGTGCAGTCATTTATTTAAAAGCAACCCAAACCACTGTTCCAAAGGTCTATAGCTTTCTCCCTTCCAAAGGAGGAGTATGACATCTCACTGGAATATCCAAGCCTCCCTGCCATCAACAAAGCTGCCCAACAGCGTCTGGCTGGGGGACAGAGACAGGAGATCCATATTTCTGTGCATCTCTGGACGTGCCTCAATCACACACTTAAATTTTACAGTCTTCTCCCCAAATGAGAATGATTTCCAGCCAACACGTCCACAAACTGTACTTAACGTTAAAAGAAAACGGATAAAACATATGTAATTACTCAAGGTTAGACTTCTAATTCCTCAATTCACTAAAGGAAACTTGGCAAGAAGATGCATCATTTTGCTCCTTTCTACTGGGGCATCTGAGGAGGAGAGCCACTGAGGCAGCTAATACACAAAACATGATCAAAAGTGATTAACAACAGCTTCATATGCAAATTGCATTAATGAAGGAGTGCAAAGTCATCATGTAAATTAAATATGTCAAATCTCTTGGTGAACTTTCAATCTTGAGAAGAAAAAACACTGCTTTAATTTTTTTACATCATCAATTTTGCAAGATTGAAAATCTAAGAATCTTGGTGCTATAAACAATTTTCACCTTTTTTTTCTCCTTCAGCAGGCTGACAGGCCAGCCTGATGTGCACCGAATGTACATGTTAATAGGCCAATCAAAAATGCAAAACAATTCGCAATTACTGGAAGGACCTAATGGTCATTAGAATTTACAACTAAGTAATGAACTGAAGTCTGCCCACACCATGCATATTCATAAAGCAATTTAGCCTTTGAAGATTAAAGAAGTGCTTAAAATTCAAATGAGCTTTAGCAAATTATCAGTAAGATTCATCCAAAAAGCAAAGGGTTTTTCTTCCTATGATTTCCTCATTTTTTTAATGCAAAATTGTTATATCTTCCAGACTGAGCTTAAACTAAACATAGAGCTTCTAGTCAAGCCAACGGGGCTAAGAGACAGACAGAGGCTGCAAACATCGTTACGGACTTTGTTCATAAAACTAAGCCCTTAAGAGCCAAACCTATCTCTAAACATGGTAATTTATCAAAAACAGCCCAGAGTTGCTCATAGGCAATGCTGCACAGTCCTCCAACAGCACAGATTACCACGCGTCCCCCCGCCCTCCCAGAAAGCCTTTTTCCCCTTAAGTTGCCTCTCCTGTGTAAACATCCACTGTGGTAGAAAAACAGCTTTTTCATCGGCTTGGAGTGGCATGCCTTTTAGAAGTTTCTGCTTCCAAAAGGAAGAGAGCAAGAAGGGAGAGAAATGGAAGACGCAAAAGAGGGAACCGTCTGGTTTGCTTCTGGGAGTGAACATCCTGTCCTTTGGTACTTGCCGTCCTGACTGCCCCCATTCTGCGCTGGCAGCACTTAATCCAAGAGGAAGGGGTCACGCAGGCATCAGCTGACATTCACAAAGTTGTGTGTCCACCCACCAGCAGCAGCCCACCCCAGTCAGTAGACGGTATCGTGGGAATTTGGGTTTTCTTGTTTCCCGATTATAAGTCTGGAGAAGAACCCTTTCCTTGCAGACTCAGTGACACCTTCCTCACCTCCTGGTGGGCAGAACTCCCAATGCAGCCCTCCTCTTTCTCTACCCCAAATACCCCACCCCGGGTAGAAGCATGAACAAGTCCAACCCCAGCTGGTGGACAAGTCACACTGAGAACAACAGCTTTCAAAGGGCCACGTGTCCATGCTGAGCGCTCTACTGCCAAACCCAAAAGGCTCTCTGCTGTGGGGATTTTGTTTGAACTATTGCAAAATATTCTAGTAACCTCTCTCTGTCACCCTTCCTCCCCCCTCAGCATCTAAGGCTTTTTTACGGTTAATCTTATCAGAAATGTGGGTGCACCATGAAGTATGAAAAAGAAGGGAAAAAAAAAACCTCAGGTTCTAGTCCCGATTCCTTGACCCTCTCATCCATGGGCCCCACTCTAACGTGCACCACATTTTAACATCTACTAGAAGGGATGGAACAGAGCTGCATGGAACCTGCATCCACAGCCATCTGTATGAGCCACAGGTCCACAGTCCTAACCAATTCTGTTTGACACTAATGTTACTCTACGTGAATAGAGTTCAGTGGATGCTGATATGGGATGTGACAGGGCAAATCAGAATCAGATTAAAAACAAAAGTTTAGAGACCGATGCTACACTGCAGAGCAAATGGGACTTGAAGGCCAAATTTCCCCTAACTGCCTTGGAGTCATTTTTCCTATTAGAGCGTTTGCCTACCATCCCCCTGCTGGCCACAGTCACAGAGAAAAGGAGAGTGGAATGCATGCAGGACTTGGGACAGTCCTCTTTAAATACAATACCTATATACTTAATATATAGCAATTAGCTTGTGGTCAGGAGTCTGCAGGCAGCAGGCTGCCCCAAGCAGATAGGAGGGGAGGAGGGCCCAGAGCTGGGACAAGCACAAAAGACAGGTCCAACGACAATGCCTGCTGTCAGCAGCTGAATTATTTTTATACAGGAATTTTTATCTCTATTGTACAAACAAGTACGTGTCTGTGCTGACTTGTTAAGCAATCCACTTGTATGTAGAATAAGATTTTTTTTTCCTGCTTGCTACCAGTCACACAGCTCCAAGATCAGAAGAAATACATAGTCTTTGAAGCTGCTCAAATGTTTTAGTTAAAAGGACAGCAGTAGTTTTTCAAAGATCCAAGAGTATCTTTATCAGAATTAAATTTTTCCTTATTGATTTTTCCCCTTAACATAACAAAAACATGAGAAGGTTACGATTTATTAGTAAAATTTTTTCAGCCTCGAAACCATTCTTCAGTTGCCAATGTTCCTTTTTAAACGTAAAAGAATTTTTTTTTTTTAATCTTAAGGTAAGATAGTAGGACAAACTACTTCTGAGATTTAAATCTCAGCACTAGTTAATGCATTGTCTTAACTGTAAACGCAAAGGATCTGGGGTGGGGCAGGGGTTAAAATAGGCAATAAATGGTTCACTGTAGGCTTCCCCTTAGATGTAAGTGGTCATGAAATCAAGGTCTACCTTGAGCTGAAGAACAAAGCTGTAGGGTTGGGGGTGGGGGACTGGGGTATCCCTCTTTTGTCCAAAGAGGAACTGTGTATCTGAAACACAGAAGACCAGATTTGGTATGCCATTGGTATGTCATACATTGTGCTGCAACTAGGTGAGAATCCAAACTACATCTTATTTTCCTAAAAACTAACAGATGTAATTTTTTTTTCTTCAGCTTTTTTAAATGCATCATTACATATCAAGAAAATGAGCAACTGATAAATATCAATTTCAGTGCCCTATGCTTACAGGTTTCCCTGTGTGTTGTAGACGTTCACAGGAAAATGGAGGGGAGGCACACCTGTACCTCTGTTAGTTTTGGGGGACACTTTTGCAGGTTTCACAGAAATTCCATTATTTATTTTAATGGGAGTTTTTAATCAATGGATTTGCCTCTATCTAAAACCAAGATTAAATCATAGGTGTAATTGTTCCTCACCAGTGCTAACTGCAGTGAAGATACAAACAAAAACTCATTGTGAGTGACCAGAGGTCCCCAGGTATCCCCTTCATCAACATACCTGTTCCAGGTCCCCACTGGGAATTGCTTGGCAGAGAATGATCTGGGTCTGAATAACAGGTTGCCAACCCTATCTGGAAAAGAGCCCGCAAAGCGCCTTCTCACCTCTTTTACAGGAAGTTTAAACCTGATCATCTCACCTTCAGGTGAGTATAATTTGTTGTTTAGCACTCTAAGAACTTGGTATTTTATCTATAGAAATAGATCAAAAGGAAAAAAGGAGGGGCAGAGGGAGCTAGTGAAGGCCCAGCCTACCTCTAGTGAACACGTCAACTGCACACAGTGCGTTGCCTTAGAGGAGCAACCTGCCCAGGTAAACCTTCGAGCAGCGTTGCATCAGACCTGCTCAGTCTCTAGGGCGACTCGAGAGACGAGACACCTCAGTTCCCTGTCGACAAACTTCTAATTCACCAGTTCTGGCAGCTTATTTTTCCAAGTGTTTTGTTTCAGGAAACGTGTGCATTTTTCTTTGTATGTTTTGTGGATTTACACAACTGGTTCTGACAGCTGTTGATTCTGTTAAATGAACACATTATAAAAATTTTCTTTAAAACCTCAAGCAACAACAGATTCAAAAATATAATGGTAAAATATTTTAATGGAGTTCCAATTGAAAGTAAGGTTTAAAAAAAAGTATAGATAAAGGTATAGAAGTCAGAAATACTTTGTGTGTGTGTGTGTGTGTGTGTATATGTGTGTCTGTCTATGTGTCTGTGTGTTTAAAGGGGAAAGAGGGGTGCTACAAATCACCACAAATATTTATACTGCAATCTCTTTGTTCAAAACACATACTTTTAACAGGAAAAGCTGGAACTGTGGCTATTTAAAATTTTAAATATTCAAGCGCCTGTAATTAACCATATGAAACAAATTATGTCCCATTTCTCCATACCAGCACATGCAAAAGAATTCTTGTGGTGGATTGGGAGGTGGCAGAGCTGGGGAGACAACTCAGAGAGGAGGAAAGGATGATGTTTTCATTTTGCTGTAGATCAAAGGAGGACAAGGTAGGAACTGTGGCATAGCGAGCATTCTTCCATCGCTGTCTCTCACACTGGGCTATCTAAGTTTATACAATTCCCCAGACTAGCTGCATATTAAGCTTGCTGTGTACAGCTTTATTATGGTGCGGTGGTGGAAGGAGCATTAATATTCCGGCTCCACATCTGACAGGGCATTTACATGCGCCCATCTGAGCAGCACCTGAGAGGCCCCTCCAAGGTGCAGTAACTGTGCGCCTATTGTAAAGGCAAATGAAGCTCACCTATTCCCTGCTGGGATCAGAAGTGACCTCGCCACCCCCCATGCCTCAAATCCTTCCCCTGCCAACCTAACTCAATGCCATCGCAGAATGACGAATGAGCTCAGAAATAGACCCCAAGTTACTAACCCTGCTAAGAACAGCAAAAGCCTTTGCTGAAATGTTTTAAAAATGCATAGGGATTGCAGCTGGCCAGTAAAAAGCAGGGAGACAGATTCCAGTGAACCCAATATGGAATACGTTACATTCTAAAACTGATTAGAAATACAGTCTGATGTTTACTGGCTTCAAATTGAGTTTGGCATACTGGCTTTAATAATGCTGGCATTTTAGTATTATTATTATTATTTTAAATCTGCCTTTGGTCTCAAGGAGCACATGTGGAGAGCTAAAGAATTCTTATTCGTCTGGTTACATTTCCTGGAAATTAAGTTTGTGACAGAAAATGACTCCAGTAGCAATAATATGGTCCGTGCTCAAATTAATTAGGTCATTGTTGTAAAAACTACACGGCAAATTACAAAGGTAAATTTACTGATATTGGCCAGTGCTCTATACCCTAGCAGTAAAAGGGAAAAGCGGTTGAAGGGTACTGATCTACCTGGGCCATAGAAAAGAACAGGGGGGTTACAATGGTCAATTTTCTATTTGTGTTACAAATAAAAATACTAGTCATTCTCCATTAAATTATATAGTCTGCACATATTTTATGAACTTTATTAATGTCCTCCAAATTGACACATAAAATAAAAACCTGTTTGAGTCGAAATATTAAAAATAGGCCCTAAGTTAAAATACTTTTTTATCCTTGAAATAACAACACTGCTGACACAGCCATGACCCAAATGAAATCTGAACAAGCAGAAAGGTACTAAGATCCTTGGTGATTAAATCTCATGCTAAAAAAGTGGCAAGATGCCAGACTGGGTCCAGCTTGGTGCTAAGTGCTTTTTACTGAACGAGGCTGGTACTACTGTATGTAAAGACAGACTTGGGCTCGGGGTAAATTTTGTCAACTGATTTCTCTGTGCAATGAAGGACACAAACAGACCAACCTGAGTAGATTAGATGAATGCCCGCACTCCCAGCGCAGCGCCCTCCATGGGCTCTCCTTTTTGATTACATTTGTACTTCCCCCCACAGGAAGGCCAGAATTTCTTCCTTGCTCCCTGCCTGTCATGCAAAGCTACCATTCACCTCTTTTCCTTTATTAGATACAACTACTAAGATGTCACAAAAATCTAACAACAATATCCCCCGGATTTGCATGTTTTATGTACCCCAATTTAGCCCTCCATATTAGCCAAACTACATGGAGGCTACAGTGTGAAATTAATGATTTTCCAGGACTCTAAAATGTGCCATTAATATGCATCCAACTGGCCTCTTCTCTGAGCTGAAGGTGTCTGTCCTGACCCTGCCTGACATTTCTACACCCAGTTGCATTTTCCACCCTATGGACAGCCCACAATTAAATGCCACGTTCACTGGGAGAAAGGTGTGCAAAACATATTTCAGATCCTTTAAAGGAAAATGCACAACCTGCACCACAACAAGGAATGCGGTGATTTGTGAAATTACAGCACTGTTTTTTTAAGCTTTCATAGAATAAACAGAGAATGGGAGGGAAAACTTTGTCCCCCTCTGTTCCTGTTCTTGAAGTGAATACATATTTGTGTTTCCAATAAAAGGCCATTTTTACATTAACTGTCTGTAACAGCAGGAGACAGAAAAACTAACACAACCTCCACATCGCACACAGGATGATCTTCATATCACGTGGACCTATTCTCAAAACTATTATTTATAAAAACCGACCAGGAAAATGCACAATGTATCTTTTCTGTGTCACCAAAAGGAGTGGCATCTAAGGAACTTTGAGATTTTTGGGATCTTCTACATTTTCGATTTTTTTTTTTTTTTTTTTTGGTTTTCCAAAGTAAATTTAGCAGCCATGCAGGCCACTGTGTTTAATTAAGCTTTCAAAAGTCCTCTGACAATGCCACCAATTGTAAGACACTTCTGCAGCTCAATCATGCAATCACTGTGACAGTTCTATTTACAATTTGTCTTAGAAAGAGTTTCTCTGACATTGTACTTTGACAAAACATCCAAGCTGCCAGTTCACAACCTTTCCCTGCCTTATTTACAAATATAACTTGAATATAGGACTCCAGTTCCACGAACACCAGTCTGTGGGTAGTGGTCTCACAAAACACAGGCTCGCCATGAAAATGCTAGATATTTATTACAAAACAATATTCACTCCTCTATGCATTCTGAAGGTAAATAAATTGTTTGCCAGTATATTTTTTGCTTTTTGAATGGTGCTGTTTTCTAGTTTTTGCTGCCACGCTGAACTTACTTCAGAGATCAGAATTTTTATTCAGAATCATACAAATAAAGAGAAATGACATAAGTAGTCATAATAAGATACTATAATTTAAGTCTCGTTTACAATTAAACGTATACAAATACATCCTCTAGTTCAGTCTGGGCTAGGAAAGACTTAAAATGGGTACAGAAGAAAAGGCAAGTTGATTCTGTAAGTTCTAAACAGCCTGAGTGTTATACTTGCTTTACCTGTAACATGCTAATGTAGTTCTGTTCTGAATATCTCCCCCTTCATTAGAGAATCTGTCTTACATATCATTATCCAGGTATCAGCTGTTCTGCCTAGGCAAATGATTACAAATACCCCAATGGACATGCCTATGCTCTGGAGTTTAGGAAAAAAACAACGCCACACATCAGTAACAGCAGACTTCCCTGAATATTAGCAGGCTTGTGTTCCCCCACCCCCTCTCTCTAAATGCTAACTTTCTGATAGGCCATTCCTAATTTAAATATTCCTGTGTGCAATAAGCCAAAACTTCAAAACTGACACTGTGAGATAATGTCTCGGGCCTTTTCTATAAAGAAGAACAATTTCATACTCACTAATCTTCAATGAATATTTTACTCGTCATAAAACAGAAGACTCAAAAACACAACCCATACAGAAAGCTCTGTCAGTCAAAGACTGCTCATATCTGATGATGGGTATTTGATATGCATATTGATGAACTGGGCCCACACAAACTAAGCTGTTAATTTCCAGTTAAATTAATACTAGTTGCATGGTCTCCATAGATCACAATCACATAATACTCTGAACATCTAAAAAAATGGAAAAAACAATAAGGTCCGAGTCTGGCATCTGTGGACACAGGTAACATGTGCATAGATGGGAGTGCGGGAACACGCACCCACCTATTCACCAGGTAAAAAGCATCCTGCAAAATACAGTCAGCCTTGGAGGCTTGAGCACAGCCAAAATGCATACTATTCTACTGTAGATCTTAAAAACTCTACCTTATCCTCCTATTTGAAAGCCCTAAATTCTAAGCTTTATTTATCTTAGGAAGATCTGTCACTATTTTATTCCTGCTTCCTGCCTATAAAATGGCACAGAGTACACAGTGAACTCCAATCCAACTTACATCACTTTCATAAAGGCTTCCCTACCCAGCATGCTTAAATGGCTGTCTTTTATGTAGTTGCCAAACACATTCTTGTAGAGATTCATCAATATATTTCTTTCCCAATATAGCACATCGTGTCTCCTCTCTTTGTGACACGCAGTTCAAATGACTACTGAATACTTATTGCTACTGTTCATTATCCTAATAAAGAAGAGCAGACTTGGGACTGTGGAGATGTGCTGTAGAGAAACAGGCTGGGAGTCTTTCCAGAACTCTGCTTCAGGGGTACCTGAGGGCCTGAGCATCATAATTTATGTGCAGTGGTAGAAAGTTAATTTCACCATAGGAAATTCTTAATTCATTACTGTGAATTATGAAAAGTCATGATTCTAGTTACGGACATCTCACTCTGAGACGTGGCCATGCTGTTCATGTTCAGTCAATACCAGGGTAAGAACAGGTGATTAGATGCAATGAAAGGAATCAAGATGTTGCAATTATTCATGCATGAAAGGTTTACTTCACCTGGATTGCAGCCCTTGTATACCCATTGAATATCTGAGACACCTTAGATAGCTTTCCATTTCAGAGAAACAATGTCCTGTTAGCCTTATAAAACATACTTTAATTTTGCTCCTGTTTTGGGAGGGGGATGGCTTCTCGAGACTCTGCTATTCGGCTATTTTCTTAAAAAGCACACAATCTACTATGACAACCTGGGAGTTAAAATTATTTTTTCCCCTGTGTACCCATGTAACTGTAAGAATGAAAAAAGCCTTAACTATTTATGAGGCTTCCCTGCAAGCCTTCAGATTCCTCTTCTAAATACAGAGACCCTGACTTTCAAGCTGGCTAACCTGAAACTGGAAACCTATTTGGGCCCTCAAGAAGAAGTGTGGTTTTAATTCTTGTCTGACAGACACTGTGTTTTGTCTTTTAAACGAGCAGCTCAATATGTAAATACGATGTTACATCACGCAAGCCTTACTCCATATTTGGTGATTTAGCAAGGCTTTGGATCTCCAAAGACAAATCCCCTTCCGCCTGCTCTTGCTTCATTAATCATGCCTTACACTTCTTCTCATTTTCCTGCAGTCACAAGACAGCACATGGAAATGGTCATTGCCATATCCTACAGGGGGCGGGGGATATAAAAAATCCCAACTTCCATGTCTCAGAAGCTTAATGTGGTTGTTTCTAGAAAGACTGCACTTGCAGAGTCCTCACTTCACTAAAGAAAAAATACCTGAGTCTTATTGCAGAAAGCATTAAAAAAAAAAAAAAAAAAAAAAAAAAAAAAAACACAGAGTTGGAAAAGTCATAAATCTTAGGAGAAAACTCCAAGGTTGTCACATCCCTAGACAAATGTAATTTCTTACTATGTGAGATTTTATTAAAAAAAAAAAAAAAAAAAAAAAAAAAAAAGAAAAAAAGAAAATGCCACGCTTGATTTTAATGATCAAATTCCAGAGGGGAGGGAGATAAATGATACAGCATCCAATCCCCTCTGGATCCTTGACCTATTACAGTTCAACTTTGTGGTCAAACTATGTCAGGGAGACAAGTTCCACTGAACTCTTTGACTACCCGGCTGCACTACCTTTCAAAAAATGAACAAATCTGCTTTCAAGGGGTGGGCGCAGTGGAGAAAAGTGACCATCTCCCAGATGTGCCAGTCCTATCACCATAGAATCTGCATTCGCTTTGTCTAACGTGCTAAAGCAAACTGTTTTTCTAAGTGCCACTATATAGTGCGGCTGTTTACCACTTAGAGCAGGGAATTTAAGTCCCTCTGTTAGCCTTTAATTCCCTTTCCCTCGAGCTGCTGAGAAACCCACCCACCTAGCTACCTCCTTGGTAAGATTAACCAAAGAAGAGAGCTGTTGAATATGTGTGCATATATTGTTCCAAGAAAATTTTTACATTAGGCTAGAGAAGAAACAGTGGCGTCTGGACTGGACATTTGTAAGGGTGACATGTGGTTGTGTAAACCACAAATAAAATCAAGATACATCTGTCAAAACCACATCTGAGACAAGAGAGAGCACTGAGAAGCATTTATCACTGAGCGAAGGAGGCAGGCTGCAGGGAGCAGCCGTTCCTGTCAAACCAACCTTTTGAAATTTCCAACATGCCCTTAAACTTTTCGAGTAAGCATGTCTGTGCGCTTCAGCAACTACCCTCTCTACTCTGGCCTGGCCAGTCGAAAATGGCATCTTAAAGTCAAGGTCACCATGTCATCCCACCACGGGGCTGTGTTTAATTACAGCCCTATACGGACTGACAGCCAGTATGGATCCAAGGCTAGCCCTGGAGCTCAGTTAACTCCTTCTACCCCCTCCAAGCCATCTGGCAGCACACCCCATTTCAGGGAAGCCTTGAGAACTAAATGCATCCCCAGGGAGCCCCAACTAAGTATCCTGAACCAATAGCTCAACTACAGATGCCTGGATGGTCACTTTGCCTCTGATAAGTCCTAAAAGCCAGGAGTGGACACTGGAAACTGGGCTAGGTGCAGTAGGGTCCAAAGAAGGCAAGCAAGGAGAAGAAGAAAACCTCAGTATCAGCAGACCCAGGGTGTCAAGTGTATGCATTTTGCCCACTACAACTGACTCTGTAAGATGGAAAATGTTTATTTTCTGTGTTCTGGGCGTAAGCAGCAGCAAGGACTATTGTAACATTATAAGACTGTCATGGACAGTCACGTGGAGAAATACAGAAAGTGTTCCACCACTCCTTCCTGCCTGGCTATAGTGCCTCTGCAAATGAAAAGAAAACATGCAAACAGCTTTTCTCCTTGCTTCTCATTTACCTGCTATGTGTTCCTGTTTGGGGCAAATTCCTCTAGATGACGTTGATAAACAATCGTCATCCTCTGGCGTGACCTGGATGCCAACCTCCACAGGATTGGATGCCTTTTTCATCTCGATTGGTGAAGGGGAAGGTGGCTTATCCACAGCTTTTTCTAAGCAGAGGCTGCCATTGCATTGTTTCCGTTTGTGCTCGATAAAAATAAGAATGTCCCCCAATGGGAAGTTCATCTGGCACTGCCCACAGGTGAGGAGGTCGTGGTCCCCTTCAGGAGCTCCCAGTGGGCCGTGGTCTGGTTCATCATCTGTAAGAATGGCTTCAAGAGGTTCGGCTGTGGTTGAAGAAACAAAAGCACAATTATTAGAGAACCAGAGAGGAGAGAAAAGGAGGGAAATACATTCTTGATTCCATCCCACCTCACTATACTAGGTAAAGTATTTGTAGCCACCTTCATATAATACCCCCCAAAATGTGTCTATATTCAACATGTAAGGATGTAGAGAATACCAATAAGAAAGCCAATTATCAATGAGGCCAATCATCATGTACTAAAGGAAATCTGTCTGTGTAACTCTAGAAATACACACACTATAAATTCTTTCTTTAGAAAGAATGTGACCTAAATAGTTAACACAGGAAATATAAACAAAGCTTAAATAATAACGAGGGGGAAAACCCCAGAAAAACATGGACTGAAACCAAATTTGTTTCTTTTTCCTTGTACATTAGATTGGCCCACTGTACCAAAGGTTAAAAAGAGGGGTGAGAAGCACACACACCCTTTGTGTGTGGATATATACACTGGGCATACACACATGGCTTCATGGAGTAGAGCTACTACCACACAGAAATGTGTCGCGCTTGCACTGCCGTCATAAGGAAGCGACTGCATTCACCTGTGAAACGGACCTAAATAATCATCGCAACGCAGCGAATCTCACACTGCCAAAAACCTTTTCTGTTCTCACTCAGCAGTGCCACAAAATCAGAAATACCAAATTCACTGGCAGCTCTTCTGAAACACATTAGCTAAATGGGATACTTTTGAGTACTTAAGAAAATAAGCCAATTAGTCATTTTTTTTTTCATTCTGAAGAAAAGAATGCCTAAAATATTCTAAACATGTTTGCATTTGGTGGCATCCGTAACATAAAAATCAGAATGGTCAACCAAGCTCCACATTTCACAAGGAGGCCGAGAATTCTTTCTTCAAACTTGAAATGTTTCCCCTAATGTAGTCAAAGTTGACTAATTTTCTGAATGAGCTCCAAAATGCTTCATGATGGGACTATTTCTACACACATTATCTCCAGTGCATGGTGTAGCAAGGTAGACATCTCTTCCCTGTTTGCTTTTTTTAAAACTTTGCACTAAAACATCTATTTGAGCAGTTTCTATCATTTTTAAACCTTCTAAATGGAGAAAGGGGAGCTGGAAAACCTTCTGCTTACTCTATCCCCCCCCCCAAAATTTTTTTTTAATTTTCTAAATCACAAAATACAAAACATGTCCAGGATGCTGTCAGCTAATAAAAATGAAGCAGAAAATGTACAAGTCTTAAACAGTTAATCAGTCTGACCTTCTTTAGCAAGCTGCCAATTTCACATTTAATGAACTTAAAGCCACAGAGAATCAAAAAATAGATTTTAATTTGAGTGTAGAATATTGGAACAGATTTTGATAAAGTGCAAAAATCCAGTGAACTCAGGTTAAATTTGTTTCAACCCTACCCAGGCTGAATATTGAGGGGGAAGATCTGGAGTAACTCCCAGATGTGCTGGGTGAAATAATATTGAGAGAGCCCTGCCTAGCTGCACCTGTGTTCAAGTAGGGCATGCCATCATTTCCAGCCTTTGGTACGCCTCCTAATTTAACATAAGGTCACCACAGAATATGAAGGTTATCTCCCTACTAATGAAGACAGCAAAGCAAGCACTTAAATGTTTCTTTGCCCAACATCCTGACCAAAAGACAAACACAGAATGCACATGCATACTCTTCAAATAAAGGAGGCCAACGGAAGTGCCTCTGCATTGTGCCTTTATGTCATTTTTCTCCTACATTCGCTTTCGTTTTGACCAAGTGAGGAGTAGAACAGGGAAGTCCAGATCCACGATATCTGCTATTTGAATTAAGGATTTTAAACGCACATCGATAAGCAGGGCCTTTTTTGTTGTTTGGCTGGCTGCTGTAACTTCTGAGGTTTAGAGACTGAAAGAAGATTCAGGAAAAAAATTATTAAAGTTAAAAGATTTTTGCAAATTCTACCACTAAGATTCGTTTGAGTTTTTTGTTGTTAATTTTTTTAATTTCCAGGGCCTGACAGATTTCTGAATCTAGGAATATTATTTAGGAGCAAAGGAAATATTCTCTTCAGGTATCAAATAGTTAAAAGGTAATTCGGTACAAAACAGACTTGGTTAAAGTCTTCTAAACGTAGTGACTGAACTGATTTACAATCAAAACCAGGAAATGAAGTGGTAATTCACAGGTTGCTGATTACACCTCCACATTTCACCTAATTAATTTTATAGGAGGCAAAGTTCTTGAAAATAACAAGATGATCAAATGTACAGATATAAAACCTGTAACCTCAACATTTTCTATGCTCTTAACGTAAATTATTGTTAATTAAGAATTATATCCTAATGTATGAAATACATTTAACATCAGGCTCCTTGAAAAAACATTTGGCTAGTATGTTCAGAGAAATATCAAAACGTGTTTTTATTACTGCTGTATTATTAAAAAATCAGACCAAGTGGGGCACAAAGAAAATATGAAAATACAATTCTCTTCCTGTAGCCAACTGATCTGCATTGACATCTCTCAGTGCCAATCAACATTTTCTTTCCGGGCATCAGATAATTTCTCTGTATTTTAATGCAAATTCCTCATTCCCTAAAAACATTCCTAACCTCAGCCATTTTACCCCCTCCCTCAATTCAACTCCATCCTAATTCGCTCCCACAATACCATCCTTTCTAAGCTAGGGCCTAACTGGGTACAAAGCAGGGAGTCCTCGATTGAAGTGGAAGGGAGTGGACAAATAATCATGGTAATTAGCCACGAATTCTCTCTACTAGGGGAGGAAGAACTAGAAAATAAAACGCTTCCACATGCAGCAAGACAGACCGAACCCTCAGTGTCCCAGCGGCAGCAGACAGATACATATTCACTCTCATATATTCTCCACACCCCCCCAACGCCTTTTTTTGCAATTTTTTTTAAAGACAAAAAGCCTCAGAAGAAGCGTCTAGAAGCAGCAAGGGAAGCCAGGGCTGCTGGGGGAGGGGAAGGGAGTAAAGGGAACGGGGTCTTGAAGTTTTGCTTTCCAAGTCCTTCCTCTGGGTTTTCTTAACAGCGTAACGCAAACGGAGGCTGAAAATCGGAGAGGAAAAGCCAAGAAACAAAAGCAAAGCCATGGGCCCGAAGTCGGGGCCCTGCAGGAGTAGGCCGCGCAGAAAGTGAAGTTGGGCGCCGGGGCTCTGCAGCACAAAGCGAGCAGCTGGAGGCTGCAGGCTCGGCCGCGCGTCCTGCGAACACGTGCAGCCGCGGCCCTAGGGCCTCGGAGTCCCGGCCTGGAGGCGGCGGGCGGCCAGGGGACTCGGCTGCTGTCTCCACGCCCATCCAGCCCGACGCCCGGCGACGGTTCCCGGGGCCAGCCAGTGGGTGGAAAAGGAAATAAGGTTTGGAAAACCGGGCTGGTGAGCCTGATGGAGTATTGCTTTCACCGTACACACCCCAACCGCGGGTCCTAAAATTCATCCTGTGTCCACACACTCACACTTTTACTTTGGTAGATCTGTGCAAATGCGTTTTCCCGCAATTCTGGACCCCGAGTGTGCGCCAGGCGGCGACCGCGGTTATTCATTATTAATGACGCTGCTACCCCGCATCATTATGATGATAACTATTACTATTGTTGTGATTTCGGGCTCGGAGGCCAGAGCTGCAGGAAGCGGGGAGGGGGAGCGTCGGGTTGCAGAGCCGTCCGGTAAGCCTGTGGGGGCCGGGGAGACCTGTGCGGTGCCCGGGCATGGGGGTGGAAAAAGTGAACCTGGAGACCAAAGGCAAACTTAGTATTTCGGCCACAGCCCGAAACCACACCGCGCACACTCCGCATTCCACGCTACCAAAATTGCCTATAGGCAAAGGACGCTAAAGTGCACCCCTCTCTGCGCCCCGAGCGCCCGTCTCCTGGCGCATGGGGGTGTAGACAGAGCGCCCAGGCGCTTCTCGGCAGCCCTAGCCAAAAGCATTTTTAAAGTCAAAATGAAGAACAAAGACCTAAGGGGTAATGGGGGGTGGAGAAAGGGAATTCTGCCTAACCGTTCGTTACCCCCCACCCCCACCCTCGCAAGGCTCGTCCCTCCCCCGCCGAGAAACGCCGGGCAGAGGGTGGGGGATGCTCTGGTACAGGTTCAAGTTCGCTGAGCTTTCTTGATCTTGTTCTGCCTCCTAGCGACCGAATGGCTCATTCAGCCCACGTAGCGGGGGACGGGAGGGGGGAATCCTGAGAACTCGGGAGGCTCCCGCCCCCTCTGAGCACCCAGAAAATGAAAGGCATTGATCCCTGTACACCCCCTTCAGCTGGCCCTCTAGTTCAGGGTCCGTCGCGGGACAGCAGAGATGAGGCTAACCCTCCCAGTCTGGAGAGTCCCGAGAGGGACCCAAGTGCAAGGAGAGTAGTAGAGCGGCGCGGACTGCGCGCCCCTGGCTGTCCCCGGCGCCCCCATCGCATCCTTCTGAAAGGCCCGGCTTTCCCGAGTCCAGCGAACACTACCCTTCCTTCCCGCCGGTACCTGGCCGGGCTGTAACTTCACACCGCCGCGCGCCGCGTCTGCTCCGCATCCGGCGCGGCCGGTGGGAGTGGGGGCGGGGAGAGCGGCGAGGGAGAGATGCGCGGGGGTGGGGAGAGGGAGGGCCCCGCAACGTGCCGGGGCGGGGGAGCTTCGAAGTGTGTGGCAAGTTCCAGGGCCCAGAGAAAAATTCAGTTCCGGGTGAGCAACCCCCCTCCCGCGGCAAGTACAGAAGCCAGCAAAGGTGGTCCTTCTAATTTGCCTCAAAAATTAAAGTACGAGTCGTGAATGGGAGGGGATTTAATGGGGTGGGGGGAGAACTCCGTGTCTTTCTCTGCTGGACTCTCAAACTTTCCAAAGTGCCCACCACCCGCCTCTCCAGGCACACCTTAGGAGGAGGTACTCACCACCGCCTCTGTCGCCCCTTACATTAACTCAGCGGACCCCTGACCCTGAAAGGCCCAGGTTAGGGGGCCAGAACCCAGGGGTGGGTCCCGCAGAGTCTGAGGACCCTACCCCCCCAAATGCATACCCCCAGCACACTTCTGCCCCGCCCCGCCCCCCTCCTCAACCTGGCCTAGCCTTGGCTCCTGTCTTGGAGGCTAAGCTGCAGCATGGGGGGGGGGGGGGGGGGGAG